>NC_056726.1:469761029-470116029 GCF_019279795.1 Protopterus annectens
TCATTACTTCTAGTTAAGTTGGTTCAGATGTTGATTTCCATTTTCTAGTCATTATTTTTTTTGCTGCCACCACATTTAGACTCAGCAAAGCCTTACTATGTCTAGGCAATTCTGATTCTGTATCATAGCTCAAAAAAACTTTCCTTAGATGTACCAATTTGCTCACCCAGTATGAGACAGATCATGTCTGCAGGAAATTTTTTTAAGTCTGCTAACTCATTATACTCCCAGAAAATATATTCAGTTACCTCTTCCTATCTCATCACACCTCCAACATTTGCTGCCTACCTGAGGAAATTTTTTTTGGAATCTACTTGGGGTACAAAATACCTATGCAACACTTCCAAGAAAAGATCCTAAATCTTCTAGAATTTGTTGCATATTTGGGAGACACACATATATTCCCCCATTATTTCTGCGTGAATTGCTTATCCAACCTCTCTTCTCAATCCTTTCTAACCTCCTCTGATTGATTCTTATAGTTATCATGCAATATGTTTATGTCGTACTAACTATTCCTTTTTTAACACCAGCTTCTGTTATAGATTCTACTAAAAACTCTACCACTGCTGGTCTTTCGTTTAGGATCCCCCTATTTCTCTCTCTTTGCTTATACTCTGATATCAATCCTTGATAGGGAAGGCAATCTCGACCCTGCAGTCCAAATACATTTTTGGCCTCTTCCCATTCTATTGCCTTTACCTCTCTAATTACTTGCTCCCAATACCTTTGTTATTTTAGTAGTTTTCTCCAATAAATTCCAGCCCCTATTTTGCAGTCATCCCTATCGGCAGAATCACATTTCTCCATTCTTATGTTGCTTTAGTTCTTATAATACTTTCTCCTACTTTATGACTATAATATTCTGCATGGTTATTGCTATTTTCCTTAAGGATCTGCATCCAAAATCCCAATACCTCCTCTCTTTTTTTTGAGATTTCCCCCTGTTTCATCATCATCCCTTTCCACTTTGAATTATAGGTTTCTGCTTGGGCTATGTATAGGAGCTTTATCTGTGTAGCTCTGAAATACCCCTTCAAATCAGGTAATCCCAAACCACCTTGTTCAACTGGAAGAATTAGCTTATCCCACTTGACTCCTATAGTCTTCTCTTCTCAGATAAAAATCCTTCAGCTCTTTATTAATTGCTATCCGCAACTTCTCCTCTGGTTGATAAAAATATGCCTGTGTATAAAACTAAAGGAACTAAACATTTTGACTGCGTGTATCTTGCTAACCATATCCATATAACAGAGCTTCCAATTTCTATGTTTTTTGTATTATCTTTTGTTAAGTCTCTTCCCACATATCCTTAGCTGCCACACTGGAATCAGTTTTAATCCACACTTTTAACTAAGTACTTAATTTTATGTCCCATAAATATGGATATTACTGAATCAATTTGCATGTGGGTACATAATTTACAACTATTGCCTTTGTTTCATCTTCATTAATTTTGTATCCCGAAAAGATCCGAAACTGCCTCAAAATGTTCCACAACACTGCAATGTCCTTTTCTGGTTTTATCTCATATAAAATAATGTCATCTGCAAATACAGCCAGCTTTTCTCAACTACCATGCCAATTATACCCTTGAAATTCTGTCATCTGCAAATAGAGCCAGCTTTTTTCAACTACTATGCCAATTATACTCTTGAATTTCTGAGTCTCAATTTCTTTGCCAGTGGTTCTAAACATAGTGCAAACAACAAAGGGGAAAGAGCACACCTCTGCCTGGTTCCTCTGCTCAGACAGAAATTATTAGACAGCAACCCGCCCACTTTGATTTTCATCTCCGATCCCTCACATATTCTCCTAAACAACCTTATAATTTTATAAGGGTATGCAAACGCTTCTATTGCTCTGCTCAGAAACTCCCAGCTTACTTTGTCAAATGTTTTCTCTGCATCAAGACCCCTCAACAACACTGGGAATTTCTTACATTCAGCTTCCCTCTGGATTATCAATGTTCTGTTACTGTTGTCAAATGTTTGCCTCCCCTCCACAAAACAACACTGATCCATATCTATCAATTTTGGCATAACTTTGCCATTCTTTTAGCCATTATTGACAAACACTTCATAATCATGGTTTAGGACTGAAATGGGCCTGTATGAAGCTGGATGTGATGGGTCTTTAATCTCCAAGTGTTACAGCCACCAGTGCTTTCTTCCAGGATGTCAGTGCTTCTCCTCCTCTTAAAATACTGTTAAACAAAACGTCCAGATCTTTATCAGATTTCTCCCTCCTAACTTCCACAGGAATACCATCTATTTCTGGGGACTTTCCTGTTGATTGGTTATATACCACCATTTTTATCTCATCTCCTCCTATCCTATTAATAAATCGAGCCTGATCTACCTCCAGCATTGGCATATTTAATTCTTCCATAAACATTTCCATTTAAACCTTTTCTTGACCTCCATATTTTTCTGTTTTATACAGACTTTCATAAAATTCCCAAAATACTTCTAGAACCTTTACAGAATCTCCTATTGTCTTCCTTGTTATAGGTTTCCTAAGCTTGGCGACAACCCTTTCTACCGTTTGGCATTTTCCTGACATTTCTGGCACCTCTTGAAGCCAGAGGTACCTTTAGAGGGTTTTTGAGTTTTGTCAGCCATTGACAAAAAAGGCAATGTCTACAAATTACACACACACACTCACAGACAAACCAGAAAATGTCAGGATAGAACAAAGCTCTTTTTTTTTTTTAGAGCATTTAAAATGCAAAAGAATGAAGGGGATACCAGCAACTGTATTCAATATTACTCAAAGGGAAAAGGTGCTAACAATGGTACTTAAGAAACTACCAAAGGTAGAAATGGAAAAAGGCACACTCATACGATGTATAGAGTATATAAGGAGGAGTGGGTAGAATATACAAGAACTTTAGAAGAATTTAAAAGAAAAAAAAAAAGATACAAAATAAGACTTGAGCTATTGCTGAAGAGTTCTGATAGAACACATCTGGCACTACAAAGCGGCAAACAAGATCTGAGGTAATCTGATGAGCATTGTGGGTAGAGCTTAGCTTCAGAGATTTGGAAGGCGTAAGCTGGAATAATGGCCAAGTCAGTTTTGAGGCTTGGAACTGAGGCCACAGTCAAGGATTATATGAAGACTGACAACATCCGATCTGATTATTTCTCCCAGAATTTTCTTATGCTCCATTACAATAGATGGAATATAAATACATGCCGGTGTATTCCTCTGCCTTGTCAGCAGCCCCTTAGTACTACATATCTACCATTATCATCTTTTTTTATCCTCTTCTATCACTATTGGCACTCCTCTTGCATTGGACACCAGGCAGAATATAAATACTCCTCTTTTTCTTTGTCCCGGGTATTCCGCTGAATAACTGTCCTGAAAACCATTCTTTATCAAATTCACATGTTCAGTTCTTTCCAATTGTGTTTCTTGTAGCATACCTATTTGCACTCTGCATTTTTTAATATAGTTCACTACCCTTCTTTTTTTGTACATACCTGTGAGACCATTAGCATTTAAAGATAGTATTGAATGGTCACTATGTTGACAAGTTATTATTCCCACTTTTCATTTGTAACAGCTTTTTTGTTAAGTATCTAGTTCCAGCTTTTGTGTTACATGCACACACTAATGTCTGGCAGGTTGGCCTTTTATACAGTTGTTTCTTGTCATATCTATTTGAGCATGTGTCACATCTTACCCAACTATGTGTTTTATTGAAATCCCACAAAAAAACAAACAAAAAAAAAAACAAATACACACCCAATACACCCCAATAACCTATTAACTTCATATTAACACACAGCACTATGCAAATCTTCAGATATTGACATTTTACCTTCCTAATAGGAAACAATTGTTCTAAACTGACAGCAACACTCACAGGCTTCGGTTAATCTAAAAGGAAAGTTATCCATGCTAAGACGCCTGGTACAGCCTGTGCGTCTACTAAGTACTGTCTGGTTTTGTCTTGTCTTTGCTGCTCTCCAAGAATGAGAAAACACTTGAATGCTTTCCGAAAACATCATCTCCTAGCCATTGAAAGAAAGCCATTAAAAGTAGTAAGTATTCTATTTTTACTTCTCTAGCGTCTCCATGGAGACACGAGAACTTGATACAGAATTGCTTCTATAAATATTTATTTAGTTTCTAGAGGAGAGCTTTATTATAGTCAATGCTCTTTTTTTATTTGATTTCTCTTAGAACCTGTTACTAGATACAGCCAAGAGCCTTAATCCAGTCATTCCCATATGCAAAAATGAGAAAAAGCACATTTTTTTTTGTATCATACTCTTTTGAACAGACGTTTCTTCTTTTTTACATTACAGTGCCTCCAATTTTTACACTACAGTGCCTACATTTCTTAAAACTGAACAAGGAGAAAGAAGAAAGAAAAACAGGGGCACCAGTTTACTTTATTATCCTCATTACACTTGAAAATAACCAAGAAATCTTTGCTTTATAGCATGCAGATCATGAACTATACAAACATTGTTGTTAAGAACAAAAACTTGTTTTACTTCCAGTTAACTCTGTCCTTTGTCGTCTCCTCTCAAGTGTTTCTCCAAACATTGACATAAAGTAGGGCATATGCTTTAGATTCCCCTACAAGTTTAACAATGTAAAAAAGTCCAACATTTCCAAGTTTTCATGTTCTGTCATGTTTCTCAGATACAATTAATGCATTATAATCCCACATTTATTTGTCCATTTCCAAGTTGCTGGTTTTATTCTTATCTCCATCTCCTAAATCCAAACTCTGCTTCTTTTCAAATGTAGTCTGGCTTCTTCTAGTCAATTCTTGTGTTTTTTTCTGTCTGCAAAGCATTTCTCATTGAATACTGGAAATGATTCACTGGCAGTCTCTCTCCGAGATTTTTATTACAGGAAGAACAATAAGCAGAATCTCCTGTTTCACAGCTTACATTTTGTTAGACTTTCTCTTTAGCATGTTCTGCATCAAGAAATAATTTTGTCCCTCCAGGCAAGAATATTCTGAAGATAGCTGGTTACAGCAGTTTGAATCTCACACCTGCTTCTCAACATTCCTTGATTAGTGGAATAAATTTACTCCTCTTCTGCCTGGTGTACTGCGAGTAATCATTTTCCACAAACTCTACTGTCTCTCACTTTTAGTACTTTGTTCTTCTGCCACAATTTTATCAGAATCAACTCCTGCTGGCAGGACTGCATCTTTACTATTAAAAGGTCTAGGTTGCCTTCTCATGGCCAGGTTTAGTGCAGACACATGATGTGCCCTTTCAATTAACAACCCTGCTGTGGAATATCAGTACATTTACTTATTTGTGCTTTCATAAAATTAACACAGCCTGTTCCTTCCAGCTTCTCTGGTACAGCAGAAAATCTCAGTTTTTTACCCGTGTACTTTGTCCTCCAACTCATTTTTGAAACATCTCTTCTTGAGCAGCCTCATATTTAGCCAGCCTTTTCTTCATTCTGACCTTCAAGTTTTGCAGTTTTATCATCTCATCTGTATACCTGATTAAAGCTTCTTCAAGTTAATCCATCCTTTTGTTTATTTGAATTGATATACTCCGTCAGTGTTTCATTTATTTTAATCAGCTCTGAGTACAATGAACTTATTTTTTTCCTTTGGGTTACTGGAAGTCGTGTCTTGTGCCAAAGCACTCCTTTTTGCTGAACAATTGCAGAATTCTTCCCAGTCCGTGTTTTTTCCTCACCTTTTGTGATTGATGGTTTTTCAGGATCTCTGAATTTCTTTTTTACTGGAATTGAAGCAGTGTACCTAGTTACTGAAATTTACCCCAAAAATTAATTCACTGGCTCTCTCTTCTTAGTTTCTGTTTTCACACTAGGAGAGCTGAAATTAAGCAGTTAGTTAATATTCAGCCATCTTGGAAGTCCCGACTTGGAAAAAAGAAGTTAAGTACACCCCATGAAGTTCCATTTGTCTTGTCCATTTTCATTCTTCAACATGTGGGTTAGGATCCGAACCTCGGATCCAACTCGGCTGCCATTTTACAGCTCATGGCTACTGCAACTCTTGAGCTCCTCTCTTACCCATAATGCTGTAGTCCACCCACCATACCACAGACCTAGTTTGCTGTTTTTTTTATTGCTAAATAACAATTTAAGACATAATGATTATATGGGGAAATCACTATATGGAGCTCAAAAGGAAGAACTTTGGTTCTCTCAGTATCTTCTCATTCTTCCAGAGGTCACAAACAAGCAAAGTAGGGGATTGGAGGGAGGGGACTTGAAGAATGAAAATGAATACAGATGGAACATTATGGGGAGAACATAACTTCTTTACCTGATGTTGTCAATTTTCATTCATTCCTCAACATGTGGGACAAAGTTCCCAGATAACTGAATCCCAGGTGGACTCTTAAGAAAAGATATTCCTGAGTACTGCTGAGCCAAAGGCTGCTCTTCCCGTACAGACCATATCAAGTTTGTAATGATCTACAAAAGTATGAGGATTAGCCCAAGTGGCTGCAGCACAAATATTGTCCATGGAATATCTCAAAAGAAATACCAATTGCCCTGGATCTAGCTGAATGAGACCGCAAGGTTTTTGCAGGGATAAATCCAATTAATTGTAGACAAAGGAAAAGCAATCAAGTAGCCACTTAGCTAAAGTTATTTTGATAACTGGCTTTCCCTATCTTGATTCTGAAAAGGAGACAAATAATTGATCTGATTTTCTGAATTTTTCAGTTCTATGCAGATAAAAATGTAATTGGCTGTGAACATCCAACAAATGTAAAATGTATTACACTTTGTTGAAGAAATTTGGGAAGAAGACTGGAAGGTTGATACACTGATTAATGTTGGAGCCTGACACTACCTTAGGAAGAAAAGATGGACTGATTCGCAAGTACACCCTATCTTTATGAAAAATCAAATAGGGAGGTGTAGATAAGGCTTGCTGTTCTGAAACTCTCCTTGCCAATGTAATGGCTACCAAACATATATTTTTCCAAGTTAAAAACTTTAATTCACATTTTGCAGCTGGTTCAAATGGTGATTGAGTCGGGGCTTGTAACCTTAAATTCAAATCTTACAGTGGAGTAGGAACTTTATAGGGAGCATTTAGTAAATGTATTTATTTATTTATTTCCAGTTTGATAACCGGGGATGTCCACTGGGCTCGAAAACCTGTTTTCAGTGAAGGCCCCGGGAGAAAAGCTCCATATTACAAACAAATTGCGCAATTAAAGAATTTACAAGCAAACAAAAAAATACAATTTTATACATTTGTATAGTTAGCACAGAAAAAAAGCAAAAATGAAATACACATTCATTTGAAATGCAAATGAAGTAAATAAGAAGAGAAGTGTAGGAAAGAGGCGGTGCAAAGAAGTAAAAGGAGAAGAAATGCCAGGTGGAGGAAAAAAGAAGAATTAGACAAAGATTCATTTAAGTTCGTGGTCAAAGATACAGTTGCATGAAGACGCATTATAGGCAGTAAGGATGTGAATATATATATATATATATATATATATATATATATATATATATATATATATAGAGTATTTACATAGAGTTTATACAGGGAGAAAATTATTAAAGAAGCTGAGGGTGGGGAGCTGAAGAAAGAGTTGGATGAAGAGGGGCAAGAGGAAGAATCATGAATAGGTGACGTTAGTGGATTTAGGTAGGAAGTATACAATTACATTTCCAGTTTTGGGAGAGGTGGGAATGGAGTAGAGATCTGAATTGTTCAGGGTTTATAGCGTTTCTTAGCAGGGGAGGAAGCGGTTCCTTTATTAAATGCCTTACAGAGTTCATGATGAAGCTATGGTAGAATCGTCAACTCTGACATGAAAATTAGAAAGAGAGCTAATTGTAATTTAACTGTTGATGAACTGGCCTCTTCATTAAAAAGCCAAAAATTCAAGAAAGGTGGATACTGGTGCTGAAAAGGGATTGATGTTTTCTGTTGTGCCCAAAAAACAAATCTTTTCCATTTAATTTTGCAAATCTTCCTAGTGGAAGCTTTGTGGGAGGACAAAAATAATGTGACAGAAAGAAGAGAACAGTCTGGGTTGTCTAGCTATCAGTGGAATTGGAGAAACCATGCGGTCAACTTTAGACTCAAAATGTCCCAGTGAATCATGTCTGCTAGGTGAGAAAGAAGGGCTGAAATTGGGCCCAGAATCCAAGGAGGTGAACTAGATGAGGCCAAAGGAAGGGGAACCAAATCTGACAAGGCCAATAAGGGGCAATGAGGATTACAGGGCTCTTCAGTCGAGATGCTTTTTGAAGAAACTTGGGGATTAGAGAAGTTGGAGGGCAAGCAGACAGGAGACTGCGGAGTCAATTGTGGAGAACAGCATCTCTCAGTGTCTCCCCCCCCCCCAGTGGGGGAACCATGGCAAACACCTGCTGCACTTGCTGAAGGGAGATGTAAAGAGGTTGCAGCATGGCTGGCCCCACTGATGGAATATCTTCTCTGTAATTTTCTTGTTGAGAGACCACACATGAGGCAATAGGATGGCCCTGCTCAAGTCGTTTGCTATCACACTGGATTTCCCCAGAATGTGTGTTGCTATCAGAAATTGATTGGATGAGATCGCTCATTCCTACACTCTCAGAGCTACTCGACATAATAAGGGGTAAGACCTGGTTTCTCCTTGTTGATGTACCAGACTACTGATATTGTCCATCTGAACTGCAATAGTCCCTGAAGGGAGAGAATCTTGGAAGGCTTGCAATGCTAGGAGAAAGTACAGTTGTGTACACTTACTATAAATGTAGATGTTCGAGTGTATTCACTGTTGCAGTCATCACATTTGGGTTATCTGCTTGCAGTAGCCCTCAGTCGGCCTGGTTGACAAAGTCTCGAGTCTTGTGTCGGTTGCTGTCTCTTCTTCTGTGATGTCAGGTAGTCAGGGGTATAAAACATGCAGCCGATGTCATTACATCAGTTTTTCTTGCCCCAGATGTCAGGTGCCCCCTTAATGGGGAGCAATAAAATGTGTGTGTGTGTGTGTGTGTGTGTGTGTGTGTATATATATATATATATATATATATATATATATATATATATATTTATACACACACACACACAAGGTTATACCTTCAAAAAAAGCAAATACACCAAAAAGCTTTTAAGCACAGTAAAGGAGAGTAGAGGTATAGCCAAAAAAAAAGTCAGGGGGCTGGAGGGAGAGTAACCAGGACTGCAACAGTGAATACACTCAAACATCTACATTTATGGTGTGCACAACTGTACTATGTCCTTCATGTTTCACTGTTGCAGTCATCACATTTGGGTAGATTCCCAAAGCTAAGGATGGGAGGATGAATTTAGACAGCATTAGGACCAGCTATAAGGCCCTGCAAGACTGCTCTGGATTTAGAGAAAATTGGAAATGGTAATGCTTGGTGAAAGTATGTACAGAACTCCAGGTAGCAGCTTCTAGGATGTCCCTGGTAGGGACACCTCTAAGAAAGTCTGTAGAGGTAGATGCAGCCCTGGTTGAATGAGGTCTGATCCCCTGTGAGATAGGTTTTCCATGGTGCTCATAGCAGAAATTAATGCAATGACCTATCCATTTAGAAATGGTTTGCTTTGCAATAGCCTTCCCCTCTGCTCCTGCAGCAAATGCCACCAGCAGTTGTTCAGATATCCTTTGAGGATTTGTCTTGTCCAAGTAAAATCTAAGTTGTCTGTGCACATCTAAGGAGTGTAGTATCGGTACCCTTTGTTCTGTGGATTAGGAAAGAAGGTTGGCAAATGAATAGACTGATTAAGAGCCACACTGGATACCACCTTGGGTATGAAGAAGGGATTGGTACTGAGGGACACCCTGTCCGCATGAAAGATGATGAAAGGCTCCACTGCCATAAGGGCGTTCAGATACCCTTCTTGCTGAAGTGATTGCTAAAAGGAAGGCTGTATTCCAAGAAAGGAATTTTAAATCTGCACTAGCAGCTGGCTCGAAAGGAGGAAGAGTGAGTTTCTCCAATACAAAGATAAGGTCCCAGGTAGGAGTTGGGGCTCTCCTGGGTGGTCTTAAACTTTTGGCCCCTCTGAGGAACTGCTTGAGCAGTGGATGAGAGAAGAGGGGAGGTTCTGTGTTATAATGAGCTGAAATGGCTGAGGCATGAATTTTGATGGAGAAAAAAGAAAGACCCTTGTGAAGCATCTCAGTTAAGTATTATAGAATCTGAGGTAAGTTGGGCGCTGCTGTGCTCATCCCTTGAGACTGGTTCCAAGCACAGAATCTTTTCCATTTTTCAGCATAAGACTTTCTAGTACTATGCCTCCTTGCCTCTAAAATGATATCCATCACTGATTTACTGAGGGATGGTAAAGGAGAGATTAGGTAAGAAGCCAGGCTGCCAGGTTCAGGGTTTGAAGCTGAGAGTGCAGAATCTGGTTCTCCTGCTGAGACAACAGCGTAGGGGTCTGAGGCAGGTGTCATGGGGCCAACAGTGACACACTGAGCAAGAGGGGGTACCAGTGTTGGCATGGCCAGTCTGGTGCAATCAATATCGTCCTTGGGTTGTCCTCTTTGATCTTTAGTAGTACTTTGGAGAGGAGAGGCAGAGGAGGAAAGGCATAAACTGATAGGTTTAGCTGAAGGACAGAGCATCCACTTTCCAAGCTTGTTTGTGGGGAGTCCTTGTGCAAAATTTGTCTAACTGGTAGTTTTAGAGGGAGGTAAACAGGTCTATATCTGGGCTCCCCCACTAGTTTGTCAACATGTTGAAAGTCTTTGGTTCCAGTTACCACTCGTGTGGGTCCACGAGGTTTCTGCTTAGTCCGTCTAACAGTGTATTTAGTTTTCCTGGTAGGAATTGAGCTTGTAGATGGCACTTGGTAGCTCAAGGCTGTGTTCCACAGTGCCATGGCTAGTTTGCAGAGGGGGTAAGGATGGGTACCACCTGCTTGTTTATGTACCACATAACAGTGGTGTTGTCCGTCTTTACCATTAATTGTCCTGGAAGAATGTGGTCCTTGAAAGGCTGTCAGAGCATTCTGTACAGCTAACATTTCTTTTTGATTGATATGCAAGTGCATTTGACTTGGGTTCCGTTTGCCCTGAATGCACTTCCCTGCCAGGTGAGCCCCCTATGCATAGTCTGATGCGTCTGTTGTTAGGGTTTGGGCAGCAGGGGGTAGAGTGAATGGTAGTCCCTTGTTTTGGAGGTAGGCCTCTGCCCACCAAAGGAACTCTAACCATAGGCAAAGTATGACAGGAATCATTGCTTCTAGATTTTGAGAATCATAGGCTTTTCAGATACCATTGTAGTTTCCTCATATGCAGTCTTGCATATGGAATTAGAAAAATGCAGGAGGCCATGAACCCCAAGGCTTGCACTATTTCCCTTGCAGATAGCAGGATTTTTGTGGCCACTAGTTTGAAGTAGGTTGTCAAATGAATTTGTTTCTCTGACGTGAGGAAAGCCATCTGGGAAGTTTTATTCAAGCTTGCTCCCAGGAATATAATTTGTTGACAGGGTACCAGGTGTGATTTCTTTTCATTTATGGTGTACCCAAGGCAAGTTAGCACCCTTTGTACAAAAGCCAGATGATTCAAAAGTATGTCCTGGCTTTCTGCATGAATTAGACAATCGTCCAGGTATGGGTATATTTGAATATTTCTTTGCCTGCAAAATGCAATGACTGGAGCTAGGCACTTTGTGAATACTCTGGGTGCAGTAGTTAAGCCAAAGGGCAGTGCAGAGAACTGATAGTGCATGTAGCCTGCTTTGAAGTGTAGGCATCTTCTGCAAGATTCCCTGATTGGGATGTGCAGGTATGCTTCCTTTAAATTGAGTGTTGCCAACCAGGCATCTTTGTCTAGCATAGGAAGCAACTGGTGAAGAGTTAGCATCTTGAATTTTGGAATCACCAAAAAGGTGTTTAAAGTAGACAGGTCCAGGATAGGATGCTTTGAATTGTCTTTTCTGGGTACCAGGAAAAGTCTCGAATAGAAACCTTGCCCCTTTTCCTATTCTGGTACAGTTTGAATAACCTTTATGCTTAAGAGAGAGAGTAATTGCTTTTGAGCCTATGCCCACTGATTTGGGGGTAGATCTGGCCAACCGTTTGGGTTTGGTAATGTGTGGAAGTGAAATCTGTATCCTTGGGAAACTATATTTAAAACCTATTTGTCCTGGGTAATGAGTTCCCAGTTTTTTGCATGTACAGCAATCTTTCCCCCCAAAGGGGCAGTCAGTTGAGAAGTGCTTGGAAGTTTTAAAGTTAAGTAATTGAGATAGTTTACCATAGGGGGGAGTTTTACTACTCCCAGATTTGGAAGTGGGGGCCCCCCACTGCTTAGTCCTGTGCGTACCCTGGGACTGAAGCCTGGGTGTTCTGCTGGATCTGGATTTGGACTGAGAAGGCCTGGAAGAGACAGGAAAGGACCAATTCATAGAGGGCCAATGGTTACTAAATCTTGGAGGTTGTACTTGTAAGAAATCTTTAACAGTTTGCATAGATTTAGCTTTTTCCTCCATCTTTTTAAGAACTTCTTCTGCCTTTTATTGCCAAACAGGCGGTCCTGATTTAATGGAGCATCCAGTAATTTAGCTTTAACATGATCTGGCAAGGACTGCTCCTTAAGCCAAGCATGCCTTCTAAGTACAGACCCAGTGACAACAGCCCTGCAAGATGCCTCTAGTGAATCAAAACCACATTGCAAAGTATGTTTTCCAACCTGTTCAGCAGAATACATTAAATCCTGTAGATCCTTATTTTCAGCACAATCAGGAATCAACATCATTTTCTGTTTAAGCAATCCAATATGTTGCCGATACTTTAACATATGAAACTGGCAGTTTAAGGCCCTAATGGCCAAGGTTGCAGAAGTGTATACCTTCTTACCCCATCTATCCAGCGCCCTGGAGTCTCTATCAGACGGGGTAGGATTTTTGGCAGTAGTAGCTTTAATGCTCTTGGGTCCCTGTGAAATGGTCTCAGGATCCGCAGTAGGATTTTTAAAAAGGAACATGTGAGAGTCAGGAACGTGGAGCAGGAGGTAAAGAGTCTGGGGTCATGCTAGATTCTGAATAGGCATCATCAACAATGTCTAGTACAGGAGGGATAGCTAATGGCCTGTGCTGGGACAGGAGTAAGAAATCCCTAAGCCTCTTTTTAGAATGGAGAAATCCTGACTTTCCCAACGAAAATGCTCCCTAAGAGTATGCAGGGTTTCACCAAAAGAGAAATTCTCTGGGGGAGAGGGGGAAGCAGAGGGAATAGAGTCCTCAGCATCAGAATCCTCACAGGTAGATAAGGGTAAATCCTGGTCATCAGAAAAAACAGAAATTTCAGAATCCTGGTCAGAAGTATCATAAGCAAATTCAGTCCTAGGTCTCTTAAGAGGGGGGAAGTTGGCTTCCCCAGATTAAAGTGATAAGGTCTTCAGCCATTCTTATCATTTGTTTTTTAGGCATAGAGGCCTGACCACGTGGTCTGGGTGTCTGTTTTCTAGGCATGGTTTTAGTTTTAGGCTTTGAAGAAGAAGATGGCGTCGTTTTAATATGCAAGTCAGTAAGCCTGAATATACCCTCAGAAGCACCTGGTGTCTGCACAGTGGCTCAGGACCCATCCAAGGTAGAGACATCCGCAGGTTGCACAGTTGAAGCATCTCGCGGCATACCGGACTCCGAATGGGTCTCAGTAGAGGCCTGTGAATCTGAAGTAGTGGGTATCAGGGGCTGCAAAAGCGCCTCACTGAGTACCGGAGAACTGGCAACTGGCTTAGGAGAAGCGTCGTCGACAGCTTTGGACCTAGGCCCCCTGTCTCTGTTTTTATTTTTGCATTTTTTCGGAATGTTGGTAGTTGGATGGCTTACCGAAGACATATCTGGATAATTAAACCGAGCACCAAAACATTTAGAAGCAAAAATATACTGATGATGGATAGTTCGTTGTTTAAATAAGGCACAAAACTGACAGCGAGGTACGTCGTGGTCAGGGCCTAGGCAAGGAATACACTATGAATTAAAATCTTTATGAGGTATTTGCTTTCCACAAGAAATGCAATTATTTACTTTTAGTGACGTCGGATTAGAGCAAGAAAACGTTTCCCCAACGTGGTACTTAGCTTTTAGTTGAAGACTTTGGCTCTGAAACTCAAAAACGAAAATTTCAGGAGTAGACCAACTGGTACTTGCGAACTGCTTCTGCTTCGGGCACCGCACAGCAAGAAAGACTGATGTAATGGCATCGGCTGCATGTTTTATACCCCTGACTACCTGACGTCACGGAAGAAGAGACAGCAATCGACGCAGGACCCAAGACGTTTTGCTACCTGCACTTTAATATCGTCTGTTTTTTTGTTTAATTTAACTGTTGAGGCTGCTCACTCAAGTACGCTAGCCTGTGTTAAGCATTTACTGTGTTTTCCTGCTATCTGTCTTAAAAAAAGGAAAAAAAAAATATCCTTTTTCCTGCCTTTTCTAACTAGAATAGTCCCTAAATTCAGGTTTGCTAGATTCCGGACTTTAGTACAGGTTCCTGTGTTGCCCATATCCTTACTTGGATAGGAGGAAGCTTCTCTGTTCACCAGTGAGAGTGGGGAGCTTTGAGCAGCCTATCTGTCCCTGGAGGAGTGGTCTCAGCCCAGAAACTAGTTGTTTATTGGCCGTTTTGGGCTAATTCCTAGCTCTTTCAAGTCCCCTGCTTAAAAACCCGCCTGGCACGGTTTTTGCGCTTGTTCCGACTCAGCAAAAGCTCCTCGTGGTGCTGCAGAGTGGTGCTAGCAGCAGAGAGATGAAAAAGAGTGACTGCTACATGATATAAGTATTTTCTACTGCCTTTACTCTAACGACTGCATATTCTCGCTGAAAAGCGAGTCTGAAACTCTGTTTTACCTAAAAAAGCTTGTTATTGCATTTTTGCTACCTGCACTTTAATATCGTCTGTTTTGTGTTCAATTTAACTGTTGAGGCTGCTCACTCAAGTGTGCTAGCCTGTGTTAAGCATTTACTGTGTTTTCCTGTTATCTGTCTTAAAAAAGAAAAAAAAAATAAAATATCCTTGTTTCCCGCCTTTTCTAACTAGAATAGTCCTGAATTCAGGTTAGCTGGATTTCGGACTTTAGTACAGGTTCCTGTGTTGCCCATGTCCTTACTTGGATAGGAGGAAGCTTCTCTGTTCACCAGTGAGATTGGGGAGCTTTGAGCAGCCTATCTGTCCCTGGAGGAGTGGTCTCAGCCCAGAAACTAGTTGTTTATTGGCCGTTTTAGGCTAATTCCTAGCTTTTTCAAGTCCCCCTGCTTAAAAACCCGCTGTAGCACGGGTTTGCGTGATTTTGCACACAGTGCAGCATCGGGCAGCGCCACTTAAACAGGTTTAGACTATTACCGGCTCCATAAAGTCTGCTCTTCACTTTTTCCCTTAGAACTGATCTAAATCTCAAAGGAAGCACTCTTTTCTCATTTTTAAGCATTGCACTTATAAGTAATCTTATAAGCAAAACACCAATAAACTTAAGCACTACACCCTCTTATACTCTTTTTTTAAGTACTTAACACCCTACAGATCCTTTCTGATCTGTCAAAAAGTCATTCATTATACTATCCTGATATGTCCAAAGGTCAGTTTCGGGTATACTCTCCAGTCCAGCTGGTGAATCTGGGAATATTGAGACAATGTTACAACTGCCTTATGTACACAGACAACCCTCTCCTCCTCCCAACAAACTCAAATATATGCGAGAGATGCAACTACATAGCCAAACTGGAGGCAGAGCTCTCTCAACCCAGGATTGGCACAGTCAGTCAGGAGGAGAAGGTAACCACACACACCACAAATCCAGTCTCACATTGACCTATCGCAACAGCAAACCAAACACAAACACACAAAAATATACTCGGAGGCTCTAAATAAAAATATACCCAAGCAGCAGAGACCTCCAAAGCAGACATCCAAGCAACCGCGACCCCACAACAATACCCACGTATCACATTGTTCACAAAGTTAGTGTGCCACAGTCACATCCCTTAAGGCTAAACAACACACCTAATACACTATTAATAGGTGACTCTATTGTCAGACACACTGACGTCCCACTCACCAGGCTGAACAAGGAGAAGGTCACTGTGAGCTGCCTGTCGGGTGCCAGGATCCGCCACATAACACAGGCACTCAGGTCACTCCAAAGCAAGTGCAAATACGACTCCATCATTGTCCATGCTGGTGTGAATGACCTGAGACGTACCTCCCTGGACTACATGAAAAGAGACATAGAGGAGCTCTATGAGCATGTAGCCCAGGCCGGTATGACCCTGCCCTTGAGTAGCATCTTACCCTCACCAAGAATGATGCCACAGTATAAAGACAAAATGATCAATTTTAACAGCTGGCTAAAGTATTGGTGCCATTCAAAGGGAATCCAGTGTCTGTCAGCCTCGACAAGCCATGTTGCTTCACTAGGGATGGCTTGCATCTGTCACCCCTGGGCTTTCGAATACTGGCAAAGGCCCTTGCCACCCCCATAGTGCCTTTTTTAGGCAAGGCTCAAAAGACAAACCCACCACCATAGACAACACAAGGAAAAAGAAACTAAGGGTAATGCTGCTCAACGCCAGAAGTCTTAACCTCAAGATGCACGCACTTGAGGCTCTCCTCAGTATGGAGAATATCGATATCTGTGCAGTAACAAAAACTTGGTTCAAGGCTCCCGAGAGGACCCCAGCACTACCAGGTTATACATCATACCATGCTTTTCGGCCCCAAAACTCGGACCGAACCACAAAAGGAGGGGGGAGTATCCATATTCATCAAAGATACCCACACCTCCAGGTTAGTGGCACTGCATGAAGCATCGGAGACCATCCATGTGCAACTAACAGTGGACAAAACTGCCTTTCAGTTTGTAGCCTGCTACAGACCACCCTCCTAAAATCAGGAACCCCACTCGGCTTTCCTGAGAACACTGGATAATATGAAGGTCTCTCCAAACACCATTATATTGGGTGACTTCAACTACCCAAACATTGACTGGGAGCACTACTCAAGCCCCAACACCCTTGCCCAACGGTTCCTAGAATTTATAAACTCAAATGCTATGGAACAACTGGTCACCACTCCCACAAGAGGGGAAAACATATTGGACCTGATCATCACCAACATGGGGACTCTATGTTCCACACCAGAGGTATAGCCCTCATTGGTAAGATCTGACCATAAATTAATCTCACTGGACATCCATATCCCGTCCCCACCCCCATCCAAGGAAATCACGGTGAAGAACTTCTCAAAAGCAAACCTCACACTTCCCAAAACCGAGGTGGAATCCTTCAAAGCCCCTGGGCCAGTGGAAAAAATGGCCCAAACCGCAGAATCCTTTACGAATACATTCTATGGACACCTACAGGAATGCATGGATCGTGCTATCCCAAACAAAACCAAGACTCACTCCTCCAAAGGCAGTAGACATGTCTGGTGGACCCCAGCCATAAATAAGCTATACAACAGAAGGAGGAAGCTACTACATGACAGAGCAAAACCCCAAAAAGCGAAGGCATCTCTGATCAGTACTAGCAAGAAACTATGATTCCCTCATAAAATCATCTAAGGCCAGTTTCAAAAGAAAAATCGCACAAGACGCTAAAGAAAATCACAAGGCCTTCTTTAGTTATGTCAGGAACCTGGGTGGCAACTCCCAGATATGCTCTGAGTTAGTGTAAAATGACAAAAAATACACTGAACCCACAGACATAGCCAATATCCTGGCAGACAGGTTCAGTGCAAACTTCTCCCCCCCTTCACCCCCAAAAGAGCAAATGTCTATCCCAACAGAATTTAGCCTCCCTGACATCACGGATGCATAGGTGAGAGCTGCCCTCTCCAAAGCAAAAAACACAGCATCAATGGAACCGGACGGTGTCCCGGGCTGCGTCTTACACGAGCTCCAAGAAGAACTGAACCCTCACATAAAGTCACTGTTCAATCTCAGCCTTACTACAGGATATGTACCCAAGGAATGGCGTACAACAACAGTGGTCCCACTCCACAAAGGTGGTGCCACAACGGACCCCGGAAACTATCGCCCTATAAGCCAGACTAGCCTGGTCTGCAAAGCTATGGAGCGTATCATCATGGAACTCATAAACAAAGACATTGGGAACCTCCAAACACTGGATACTACCCAATTCGGCTTTGTTAAAGGCAGATCTTGCCTCTTAAACCTGGTAGACTTCTTTGAAACAGTCACCAAGGCCATAGATGAAGGTAAGGCAGTCCACACAGCCTACCTGGACCTCGCAAAAGCCTTCGACAGAATACCCCACTCAGGCATCATAAATAAGCTCAACAGCTTAAATATCAACCCCCATGTCACAAGATGGGTTGCAAAATGGCTCAGGGATAGAACCCACATGGTCAGAATTGCAGGTGTCATGTCAGACTCTAAACCAGTTACGACTGGCGACCCACAAGGCTCAGTCCTGGGACCTCTCTTGTTCGGTATATATTTCTCTGAGGTACAGGCTAACACGGGAGGACTATGGCTGACCAAGTTCGCAGATGACTGCAAACTGGGTGCCATAACTGACTCACCGACTGACACAAGCATCCTCCAAAAGGGTCTCACAGAGATGGATAACTGGTGCCAGAGCCATGGCCTAAAGCTAAATGCCAAAAAGTACATAGTCATCCCCTTTGGGAAAAACAAAGTGCCCGCAAATTAAAACATAGGTGGAAATCCATTAAGTACGGAAGAAGTAATTACGGATTTGAGGACACAAGTAGATAGCAATCTCTCCTTTGACAATCACATTGCCAAAGTAGTTAGAAAGACCTTCTACTGAGAGCTACTGCAAGCAGATAACCCAAATGTGATGACTGCAACAGTGAAACACGAAGAACATCTGCTCATTTCCTTTTTTTTCAGTTTTTATTTTCATTTTCCATTGATGTGAGTCATAAAACAAACATATCTAAGAAGCATGACCATAGTACAGTGTTATCCAATGAGATTCATACCATAGGATATAGGTCATCCAACAAAAATTATCTACACTATATACATAGATGCTTTCACAGGTAAGACATTTGAATATAACAACAGAACATATATTTGTAAATCAAAACCATAAAATATTTTGAGTGGTTGATCATATGTGTCGTTCTAGATTCCCTTATGGTGTATTTCTAAGTGTCTCTGTGGTGGTTCATGCTAATATAATGTTAAAGGCTTGTTCCCATACTACCCTACATCTTGTATCTTTGCCTTTTTTATCCATTACGATTTTATGGGCCAATAGATGCTTTACGGTGAAGCCCTACCAAGAGATACTATTTGGGTCAAGCCACTTAAATGCTATATATAGTTTCATTAGGAGAAAAATTGTAACAGGTGTGGTGGCTTGTTTCTTTGGAATGTTGGGAGGGAGAACATGTAATATAGCAAATTCCCATGTTAGTGTAGATGTCTGACAGTCTATTTTTTTGTAACTGTATTTTAAGAGAAATCCAAAGTTTATAGACACATTTGCAGCTCCAAAATAGGTGAAGTAAGTCAGCTGCTTGATCTTTGAAGGGTGGACAGAGTGGTGATCTCAATGCATTAAATTTATGCAGGATTACAGGTGTGAAATATGCATTGTTATTAATCATGAGCTGGATGTAAGCTAGTTTTTGGAGAGGTATGGTCTTTAGTGTTAAGTTAACTGCTTGGTTTATTTGCTGATTTTCTACAGATGGATTTATTTTTCTCCAGTAGTTAGAAAAAAAGAGCTCCCTCTGGAATTTAATGTCACTTACTGGCTTTCTTTGTTAAGAGGGTAGTTTTCCAGAGTAAGTTACAGGCTTCTATGTCACTGTTGGTTATATTAGTGCTTTGGAGGTAAGTGGAATACAATTCCTTAATTTGTCTTAGGATCACTGTATGTGATTTGGGAAGATTTAAGTTATTCCTCATTTCCTGTATCGAGCAGTTGAAATATGGATATATATCTTGGATAGTTTTATCTTTTAATTGGGGATACGAGTCCAAATTCAACATTTGATTGTTCATTTTTAAATTTGGGTTTTTATGGAGCGGTTGTAGCATTTTCATGGCTTGTGCGAGGTTCAGGGATTGAAAGAGTTTTTGTGTTAGGTTGACAGAGTGTTTTAGGGAATCTATGATGCTGTAAGATTGCATTATTTTTTGGTTTAGGAATGGTAGTCCATTAGGATTGATACCTAGCGCTTTAATATATCTATGATAGATTGTTACCCAGGTAGGAGACCAAGTTTCTGTTTTCGGATTATGTTCAGCTATTCTCAGTACTCTATTAGTGTTAATAGTTAAGTAATAGGTTTCAAAATTTGGAAGGCCCAGTCCTTCTTTATTAGAACTGCTCATTTCTAGGACACTGGTATGGGTGTTGGCCACTTCTAGGGACCAGGTGCCTTGGACGGTCTTTCCCAAGAACTCCGCCCCCACCCAAACTGGGATGTGTCTGTGGTCATTATGGCCTTGATGAACAAGGCTCCTATGAATTCTAGCACTCAAGTTGATTCTAGATGAGATTTGTTGAGACTGATTGCAAAGCCCAGACGAGAGCATAACTGGAGTACATAATCGTTGGCTTTGATCAGCAGATGGCTGGTTAGAGCAGTGATGAGCCAGTTGTCCAGGTAAGGGAACACTCAGAATCTGTGCAATCTAAAGTAAGCTACTACTACTGCCATTTCCTGAACACTCTGGGGGCTGTGGTAAGGCCAAAGGACAGTACTCTGAATTGGTAATGACTGGCTCCCAGCCAGAAGCATAGGTATCTCCTAGATTGGCTGTTTATTTTTGCATGATATTATGCAACTGTTGAGCACATCCAGTCATCCTTGCACAGGAAAGGCAAAATGGACTGAACTGTGATCATCCAGAACTTTGTCTATTGAACAGACTTGTTCAGAAAGTTGAGATCCAAAATTGGTCTCCAGTCTCCTGTTTTCTTTGGCGCTAAAAAGAATATTGCGTAAGTTCTGGATTCTTTCTGGTCTGGGGGGACCTCTTGGATGACTTTTTCTAGCAGCTTTTTTATTTCTAGAGCTATTTTTCTCTGACTGGTTAGAACATCGGGAATTCTGCTTACTGTTGAAGGAGTGAGTAGGAAAAGGGAATTATATAATATCTGGAAATAATACTCTGCATCCATGCATATCCTTTAATATCTAGCCAGCCTCTCTAGTGCAGGGATAGACGACCCCCAACTGCCTCCAGAGATGAGCAATCATGCCTCCTTTCAGTAGTGCTGATAGGGTCTGTCAGAGAAGGAATCTCTGGACCCCTGATTCTGCGGGCTTCCTCTGCCACAACGGTGGCATCTTCCTTTAGAATTCTCCCCTCTGCCCTTGGGGGAACTATCTCTATGTGGATCATAGAAAGGACCCTGGGACTTTCTGAACCACATTTTCTGACCATCTCTGATTCCTATTGAAGGTTCTTTGAGGAGTCGAAAACATATGCGCACTCCAGACAGGGTCTTGCCATCTAGCTTACAACTGAAGAGTATATCTAACTTTAGGGCCAAACAAGGAACCTCCACCAAAAGGTGCACTGACAAAGGATGACTTGAAGGGCTCCGTAAAATCTCACAGGAGTATCCAGGCATGCCTCCTAATGGAAATGCCTGAACCTACTGCCCTTCAGGTACCTTCAGCTGTGTGCGAAATGAGCCTCATGGATGAATTTGTAATGGACTGTAAAGTAGCTAACTGTGATGCAACAGAAGTCTGTGCCTCAGCAGTTATTGCTCCTGAGAGGGATTTCGAGGGTTCTTTAATCAAATCCCTCTGAAGTCTATTGAAGTGCACAAAATAGTTGAGTATTGTTTGTGCAAATGCTGCAACGTAAACATGCTTCCGAAATCTGTCCATCACCCTAGACTTCCTGTTAGGGGAATGAACAGATTAACTCTGCTCCACGAGTTATGTGTGGCCACCGTTATGACCATGGCATTTACTGAAACTCCCTTGCTCCAGAACATTCTTTCCTTTGGTGGTGCCAGGATCCTATCTGGTCTCATGGGGAACAGAATCAGGTTCCTTCCATGCCAAGATCAACTCAGTGGTGGGTGTTGTCACCAAGGAAGTAGATTGGCTAGACACAAATGCCTCCAGGAATACATATTCCTTTTGGGAAGGGTTATCGGTAGACCAACCACACCTTTACTTAAGGATCTCCAAAGGAGACATCATCAGATGATGATCCTGGGGACCCTTCCCCTTCATGAAAATCAGTACCTTCTCAGACTGACTCCCGAGGGGAGACTAAGTCCTTCCTCTTGCACTTGCTCTTCCTAGGGACTTCTTCATTGGGATTGGGACTTCTTCATTGGAAGTACTGGAAGATACAAGGATAGCTGGGTAGCTTACAGACTTTGGGCTGGCTGTCATTTTGGAGTTGAGTGATAAGGCTCAGGGCATAAAGACATATGGAAACCAGATGGCAGATCCAAGGGGGAAGGGATCATCTGAATTCTAGAAGATAATATTCTAGTGCCTCAAAGGCAGAATGCTCTTTGAAGGAAGCCGATGCAGCCAAAAAGGCACACTTCCAGACCATCAGCTACCTCTGACCAGTAGGCAGTCTACCTGAGGCAGAAGGCAGACCCAAGCTGTCCAATGCCAATGCCCCGAGGGTCAGTGATGGCTCTGACAGCTTGAGTCTACTCTTGCACTTCTGAGCCAAAAATGGTGCTTCGGCTCCTAGAATCACCTGGCTCCAACACATTCAGAGCCTGCCCACTCAGAGAAGTTATCAGATCTGAAGATACAACCATCTTCAGATCTGATACAGATGGTCCCAGAAGGCTAGGATCCAAGGGCTCTGAAACTGAAGGATGGATCAGAGAAGGAGCCAAGATGGGTGGAGTGATACTAATGATGGCATCCTGACCCAAAGGGGTAGGAGCTGGGAGAACTCCCATCTGTATCTGTGTTGAGAGAAACTTCCTCATCATTCTATCTACATCTGCAAGACTCCTGGAAGAATGGGAAGAAACACCTACAGAGGGATATAAAAAGGGGGAAGGCAGCCGAGAGGGGATCGGGTCCAGAGAGGATGCATGGGTCTCGGAGCTCTTTCAACTCTGAAAGAACCAGATCTGATGAGGCAGACCTTATATCTGAAGCAGCTGGATCTGAGAATTTGGTTTTTGGATCTGACCGTTTCCAGATCTTCCAGGCCGGCTCTTTCTTCGGACTGGAAGTAGTAGTGAAAGATCTAGAAGATTCAGACTCTTTTGGGCCTGCTTTGGAGGACTGAGCTCCAGCCAGTGACTGAAAAAGTTGGTAAATTTATTCTATCGATCAAAGCCCTTGGATTAAAAGATTTACATATCTCGCAAAGGACTTTCAAATGGGCAAGGTCCAGAGAATAGACAGAAGAGTTCTGGGCATCAGATAAAGGGCTCTTGTGCACACCCTGTTTACAGATTTTGAAAGCCAAAGGTCTTTTAACCATTATACTTGTAAAACAGCAAAGGAGAATAAGGTAGAATTTTTTTTTTTTTTTTTTTTTTTTTTTTTTAAAGTTAGGTAAAGAAAAGAAAAGCTACCAACAATGGTAGAAAGGATTGCCGTAACAGTAGAACAGAGTAGTCAGGGAAAAACTACCAGCAACAGTATCAAGACACATGGAAGAAAATGCTTAGAGATAAGGAAGACTAGTTTAGAATAAATTTAAGTATAAAATAGAAATACAATAGAAAGGGAGAAAGATACAATACCAAATATTTCATAACTCACCAAATGCCTGAGAGCTGACAGTGACCACGTCCATATGCAAAGGTGGCAAACGAGATCTGAGGTACAGAGGGGGACTACAGCATTATGGGTCAGGGAGGAGCAGTAGCCACAAGCTGTAAAAAGTGGCCAAGTCAGTTCTGAGGTTCGGATCCAACTCGCATGTTGAGGAAAGAATAAAAATTGACAACAGCATTTCTGGTATTGTCTCTCTTGGGAGTACAGAATCAAGGCTCCCAGAAGCTGCAGTCCCAATGGGACCAGGAGAGCAAGCTGCAGACCCTGAGAAATCCTATAGGGTGGGTTGGATCTGGTTCCAAAAGGGTAGACTTCTCTCTATGTTGATAGCACTCTCTTGAAAGCCTTGAACGTAGAGCTCAACATGGATCTGGGCAGCCCTGCTGCCAAATTAGAAATTCCTGAAGGAGGCTCAACCCTAGAAGTGTTCGGCTAGGATCTGCCACTGTCACCTCAGTCAAACTATCAAGTACCAATGCCCTACAGAGTGAACACTGATGGTTTAGCTCCAATAATCTGAGGAGTCCAACATTGTCAGTGCAGACTTCAGAGAACTCATTGGAATCAAGGAAGTATGGAGCCTAAGCTATGATGTTGATCTAATCTGGGCAAGAGTCAGTGTCCAAAGGTCTCTGATTTGAGAGATCAGATTGGAGAAGGAGCTATTAAGTGATGGGAAGAAGTGGTTCTTCCTGACCTGACAGTAGTCAGAGCCAGGAGTACCCTAACTGGATTTGGGTCCAAAGGAAATGTCTCATCATCCTGTTCACATCAGCTATGGTACAGGCTCCAAGAGGACCTAACCTGACCTCGGATAAGTTGTTGAAGAAGGTGGCCTGAAAGGATGATGGGGACTGCCTTGGAAGATTGAAGACTGCAGCCTAAGGAAGATACGATCTAGAGAAAATCTAGGTGGAGTTACGAAATCGGATCTGAAAAGAGCATTGGCTCCAAAGGTTGAGAGATCTTGGTCAGCAGGTGGAGTTGCAGATCTGATAACTATCCGATCAGAAAAGAGCCCTGGCTCCAAAGGTTAAGAGATCTTGGTCAACAGAGCCGATGAGGTTACTTGATATGAATCTCTTCTTTGTTGATTTAGATTTTTTTTTAGTATTTTTCTCATCGACTCCTTTTGCTTTTCCCCTGGGTTTTTCAGTCTTTATGGAAGACAAAAAAAGAGGAAGCAGCAGCAGCCACAGATTTCCCCAGTCCTAAATATGGCCTCTCTCCTGTGGTAGGCTGAAGCAGACCCTTAAAATTCAGATTTCTTTTTTCTATGAGTACTCGCTATCCAAATGCCTTGCAGATAGAGCAAGCAGTATCCAGTTGAGAAGGCCCAGTGAAATGCATGCACTTCTTGTGTGCCTCTGAATTAGATAGCTTGTGAGACCAAGTTATGCATTTCTTAAAACTGGAGAAATTATCCACAATCCTCATTGTCTAAATGAAGAATAAATAGTAGTAGCAGTAACTGTCTTAGAAGACAAAGTTTTAAAACTAATATATAATATAAATATAAACACAAGTTTACATTTTATAAAAACTTTTTTAAGAAATAAGCCCTTGAAAGAGCAAGGAGGAAAGAGAAAAAAAAGAGGGGGGGGGGGGGGAACTGCAAGGATAAATGCTAAGAGAAGGAGATCAAATTTAAACTCAAAATAAAAGGTCCATATATAGATTTCTTGTGAAAAAAACTGAGCACCAATATCTGTCAAATGGTTATGGCAGCAAAAAACTGGAGTAGCTTGCCCCTTTCAGAAAGGATTATGAGTTGGATGAGGTAGCCTGAGCAATGGATCCAGAGCATAAAAGTTGCAGAATTCACTGGGAATTTTCAAAATCTGCCAACTCATTAACTACCGAAAACATACTCCCAGTTACTTCTTTTTTCCCCCATCACACCTCCAAAATGTTGCTATCTACCTAGTAAAAATAAATATCTGAAGTCTGATTGGGCTATAAAAATACCTATGCAGATTCTTAAACACAAATCTTAAACCTTCTGGACTTTGTTGCATACTTGGGAGCCATACATTGGTCCTGTCATTGTTCCCTTGTAAACTGCTTTCCCAGTCTCTCATCCCAATCTTTTCTACTTCCTCCAACTGATTCTAATAGTTATCATGCAATATTTTATATGCCCCACTAATCATCATAAATAATAGCAGCTTCGGTTCTTAATTCAGCTAAAAACTTCACCTCTCCAACCCCTTTCTCTTTGCCTATACTCTGATATCAATCTCAGGTAGGAGCGCCAGTGTCTAACCTGCAGCCCAAACTTCTGCTTGGCCTGCAGCCCAAACTTCTGCTTGGCCTGCAGCCCACTCTATTACCTTTGCCTCTCCAGTTATTTGCTCCCAATGCCTTAGTATCCTTTGCCAGTTTTATCCAGTAAACTCCAGCCATCTCTTGCTTAATTCTGCATCCCTACTTGCAGTTATCACTATTGGCAAAAATCTTTTCTCCATTCTCATGCTGGCTTAGTTTTTAGAATTCTTTCTGCAACTTTATGTATAATATTCTGAATAGTTTTATTCACCTGAAGGATATGCATCCAAAATCCCACTCTCTCTCTACTTCCTGAACTCTTCCCCTGCTTCATCATCATTATCCCTTTTCACTTTGAATGATAATTTTCTATTTGGATTATGTATACAAGCCTTAACTGCATAACTCAAAAATATCCTTTCAAATAAGGTAAACCCACCTTGTTCTAGAGGGAGGATGAACATCATCCTCTGAGAAAAAATATGCCAGAGACGTATATAAAACTAATGCTCCTCATTACTGTTTTACCTGAGATTAAGTGTACTTTCACAAAACAAAGTTTGATAGAACAATAGAGAGAACAAAACAGGAGGTCAAACAGGAACAAAGGTTCCTAGCAAATTCCCTCAGGTTACTCCCAAAGAGAAGGAAGGGGGAAGGTGGGAGGAGCGTTGAGGAAGAATAAAAATGGCCACCACAGATGCACAGTTATGGTAAGTACATAATTTAAAAATCTGATTATGTCATTTTTATTCATTCCTCAATGAATAGGACAGAGTCCCCAGCTAGAATAAACTTTGGAGACCCTCATGGAAGGATATTACGGAGTAACAAAGGCAAACCACAGCACCATTTCTGGAGGCGATGTCCAATTTGTAATTTGAGACAAAACTATGAGCTTTAGACCAAGTGGCAGCCGCATGAATACCATCAATGGAAGCCTGGAGCAAAAAGCAAAAGACAAAGCCATTAGCCTAGTAAAATGAGCTTTTGGTTGTCTTGGCAAGGTCAAAGCTTTTAAGGAACAGACATGAGAAATACAATCAGTAATCCATTTGGCTATTGCAGTTTTTAAGACAGGCCTACCCTACTTGTTTTTGGCAAAGGAAATGAATAATTGATCAGTCTTCCCAATTCCCTTCATTCTATGGAAACAGAAATAAATCTGGCTCTGTACATCTAAAGAATTAAACGTGTACTCTCCTTTATTTTCAAATTTAGATAAGAAAACAGGCAAACTGATGACTTGATTGATGTTTGCTTCTAATGCAACTTTGAGTACAAAGGATGGATTTGTACATAAAGCCACCCTGTCCTTCTGGAAGATCAAATAAGGTGGATTAGCAGAGAGTGCTTGGAGTCCACAGACTTGCCTAGCCAATGCTATCGCTGCAAGAAAAATTGTTTTCCAAGAAGGTAATTTGAGGCCCACTTTTGCGGACGGTTCACAGGGTGATTGTATCAGAGTTTGTAGCACTAAAGTAAGATTCCAAGGTGGTATGGGATCCTTAATAAGTGGCCTAAGTAAAAAGGTACCCTTAAGAAAACCGAAGAAAGCGATGGAAATAATTGCTCAACAAAATCCAACCAAAATACAAAAATTAGCTTGAGCAAAGCGGAGTAAAAGGCTTGTAGAACGTACCACTCTTTATTGCACAAAAACAAAGAACTCAAAAACACATTAACGCTTTTCATAACCAACAAGCATTTTCGTTTCGAATGACTTCTTCAGATGAACAGAATGCATATCATACAACACTCCCAGCTTTATATATCATTAAGTTAACTATCTAAAATTATTCAATAAAACAATAAAATAATTAAATAATTAATTCATATAAACAATCCTTTCCTTTATACATACATACACCTAACCTAAAAGAAAAACAACTCCATATTTTCATTTAACACAGCCCTAAAAATACTACTTCTTTGATAATATATTCTATAATTAATCATTTTAAATATATGTTAAAACCACATTAAAAACTTTATATAATACCCATAATAATTTAAAATTATAACAATGGCATCTTCAATTCAATACATATAAAAATAAGTCAGGTTAGAATAGCAAAAAATACAATTTATATACATGATATATACTACACATGACAGAAAAGAAATAATACCAAAAGCAAACGTCTTTTAAAACAAATACAAATCATATAGGCACCTAATGTTTTGCTGCTCTCATCTTTAACACTGGAGCAAGGGAAACCATATCATTTAGACCTGGGGGTTTATTGGCTTCCAAGGATAATTGCCACAACAGTTCTTTATATTCTATAGAGGTTTCCCATAAACCTCCCCTTCCATCCTTTCCACCACTTCTAAAACAAAAAAATTAAAATTTGATTCCTGGCAGCATGTTGTATGTCTATAAAGTGCATTAGTAGTGCATTTTGTTCTTACTTCATAATTGTGCTCATAGATTCTATTTTTCAGTTTCCTTTCTGATTTTCCCACATAGAACGCATCACAGTGGTCACATAACCCTATGTAAACTATCCCACTGATTTCACAATTCGTGAAATGTCTGCTCTGGATCAAAAAATCCCTACTACTAATGTAAATAGTCTCCCTAGTGCAAATAAATGAGCACTGGGAACATCGTCCACACTTAAAAGTACCTACTTTTCCATTTCTAACTAAATTAATTGCATTTTTACCCTCCAAAATAGTTTTTGAGTTCTTCCCCCTTCTATAAGTACATTTTAGGGGGAAAACAAATATACTTTCAAGGTCTGAAATTTCTTTAAATCTACTCCATTCTTCCTCTAAAATTTTCCTTATCTTTACAGCTTCCCCACAAAAATCTACTACAAAGTTGCTTTCTCCTTCATATTTATCTAGTTTTGCTTCTCCATTATTCCATCCACATTTATCACCCAAAATGGGTTTAAATTTGTCCTGCCTCCTATTCTAACCTCTTTTTCCACTGTCTCTATCAGTTTAGAGGGATATCCTCTATCACTAAACATTTCACGTAACTTCATACACTCTTCATTAAAGTCTGAATCCCTCGATGTCATTCTGCTTCCCCTTGCATATTGTTCCTTGACAATACCTTTTTGCTGGTGGTAAGGGTGGGCACTATTTTAAGCTAAATAAGAGTTCGAGAAGGTTTCCTTCCTAAATATTTTTGAAAAGAAACCTTCATCGCCCTTCCCTATAGAGATATCAAGGTAGTTTAAGATGCTCTTGTCAAGCTGATAAGTGAAATCCAGAAACTCAGTTGATTCTGTAATATGTTTAAAAAATACCAAGAATTCATTCTCTGATGCCACCCATAGGAAGCACATGTCATCCAAGTACCGCCTATAAAATTTCCAACAGTGAGTATATTCAGAATTGATAATATATTTGTCCTCCCAAGCGGACAAAATGATATTGGTATATATGGGGGCACATCTCGCCCCCATAGCTACCCCCTTGATTTGCTTAAAGAATTCGCCTTCATAATGGATATAATTATTCGTTAGGACCACCTCCATCAACGTTAAAATAAGGTAAAAATCATTATTGCTAAACTTTCCATATTTTACTAAAGCCTCTTCAAACCATTTCATACCTTCACCATATGGTATTGAAGAAAATAAATCAACTATATCTATCGTAATAAAAGTAATATTTTTATCATAAATCTCAAGTGTTAAATTCCGTAAAAAATCCCAAGAGTCTTTAACCACACCATGCCCTTCCATGGATAAATCCTTTAGTTTAACATCTAACCATTTGGCCAAAGGTGCCGTAACTGAACCCCCTGAGGCCACTATGGGTCTCAATGGCGGGTTTTCAACATTTTTGTGCACCTCAGGCACTCCAAAGATTGTAGGAACTTTTGTTTTTTTCTACATAGAGATATTTGAAAGTCTGTAAACTGATGGAGCCTTCCAGCAATAAGTCATTTAACATCAAGTATATTTTTTTATTCCCTATATTTATTTCATTAATCGATGCCCTAACATATCTTTCCGAATTCTCGAGTATATCCATCATTTTTGCTTCATACGTAATTTGATCCATAATAACTGTCCCACCCCCTTTATCTGGCTTAATAATTCATATTGATGAGTCACTCCTTAAATCCCTTAATAAATTGTTCTCCTCTTTAGTAAGATTATATATAATTTTGTTCTTAGGGAGTTCTATCCTTAATTTCTTTTCCATAAGGGCCTCAAAGTTCTTCAGTTGTGGGTGAAGGGGGGGGGGGGTTATATATGCTCCTTTTCCTTAGTTCCTCTGTTCTAGGCCCATTAGAATTCTGTCCATGGAACAAAATCTTGAAATTTTTCTTTCTTAAAAATAATTTTAGATCTATTAATACCTTACTAATATCTGCCTTCTTGTTTGGAACAAATTTGAGCCCTTTGGAAAAAAGTGAAAAATGAACCTCACTAAGCTCCTTATTACTATAATTCTAAATATTATAATCTTTAAACTTCCATACACGTCCTTCAACAATTATTAAATCTTGCATATATTCAGATTCAGTAGAATACTGATCATTCTTTACCACTGCTGAAAACCCTTGTTTTTGTTGATGTTGCCCCCCCCCCCATAATTATAGTTTTTTTGATAATTATTTTTTATTCTTTCCGATCTCCTTAAAGGGGGGTAACTCAGAATAATCACTAAAATTACCTATCTCATCCCTCGTTTCATGTGTCTCCCTTCTCAGGGGCTCTTTCTGACCCCAACCATTCTCAGACACATTATTCCTAAAAGTAAATTCTCTGGGTTTTGGGTAGCTAACCTTCTCTTTATATTCCTTAAAGTCCCTTTCTAATTTTCTACATTTCCTGTCATATACATTTCTAATACTATTTTCAGTTTTATTTAATGTATCATGATATTTCTTTTGACATTCATCAATAGAAAATAGTAGGTCTTCAGTTATTTTAGAATTAATTCCTTCAATTTTGCTATGTAGATTTTCCATTTCCCTCTCATTTTCTTTTATGATAGCTTTCAGTATTTCGAAACAACAGTTATCAAAGATGCCTATTAATTCATAATGAAACTCACTCCCTTCCCTTACTTTATTAGGGTATTTACAAATTCTTAAGCCTTTTGGCACTATTTTAAGCCTCAAACATTCCCTCAGATATGCATTCTCCATTTCAATATTCTTGTACTTAAATAACATCTCATCCAACATCCTAACATTATATTCATAAGTTAAATTAACATCAGTCTCAACATGTGAAGATAATTTTTTCTCATTGAAACAATATTTCTTATGCATAATGCTTTTAAAGTCCAATTTGTACCTTTGACTATTCAGTTTTTGTCCATCGCCTGCCCTACCTAGGGCATCAGTACTTGCAACACTCGCATTAGACCTAAAGATCGAGGGAAAGTCCTGACCAGAAGTACCTGGTCCCATGTCCAAATGGTGTTTATAATTATTTCCATGTTTCCCAGCTGCTGCGGGTCCTTTCGCGCCATTGTACCTCCTCGCTAACATTTCCTGGTTACCCGGTACTTCAGTCGGTGACGTCAGTGGTGAGTGGCAAGTAGGCATTAACAGCTCAATTAGCTGTGTTAATTGGTCAGTTAGTTTGTCAATTCTATCAGGGTCGCCGCCTCCCTTCTCCGTACCCTTGGTAGCCATTGCAGCCTCCTCCATGTCCATCGAAATAAATACCAAAACCGAAGAAAGTGATGGAAACAATTGCTGAACAAAATCCAACCAAAATACAAAAATCAGCTTGAGCAAAGCGGAGTAAAAGGCTTGTAGAACGTACCACTCTTTATTGCACAAAAACAAAGAACTCAAAAGCACATTAACGCTTTTCAAAACCAACAAGCGTTTTCGTTTCGAATGACTTCTTCAGATGAACAGAATGCATATCATACAACACTCCCAGCTTTATATATCATTAAGTTAACTATCTAAAATTATTCAATAAAACAATAAAATAATTAAATAATTAATTAATTCATATAACCAATCCTTCCCTTTATACATACATACACCTAACCTAAAAGAAAAACAACCCCATATTTTCATTTAACACAGCCCTAAAAATACTACTACTTTGATAACATATTCTATAATTAATCATTTTAAATACATGTTAAAACCACATTAAAAACTTTATACAATACCCATAATAATTAGAAATTATAACAATGGCATCTTCAATTCAATACATATAAAAATAAGTCAGGTTAGAATAGCAAAAAATACAATTTATATACATGATATTTACTACACATGAAAGAAAAGAAATAATACCAAAAGCAAAAGTCTTTTAATTTTAATTTTTTTGTTTTAGAAGTGGTGGAAAAGGATGTAAGGGGAGGTTTATGGGAAACCTCTATAGAATATAAAGAACTGTTGTGGCAATTATCCTTGGAAGCCAATAAACCCCCAGGTCTAAATGATATGGTTTCCCTTGCTCCAGTGTTAAAGATGAGAGCAGCAAAACTTTAGGTGCCTATATGATTTGTATTTGTTTTAAAAGACTTTTGCTTTTGGTATTATTTCTTTTCTTTCATGTGTAGTACATATCATGTATATAAATTGTATTTTTTGCTATTCTAACCTGACTTATTTTTATATGTATTGAATTGAAAATGCCATTGTTATCATTTTAAATTATTATGGGTATTATATAAAGTTTTTAATGTGGTTTTAACATGTATTTAAAATGATTAATTATAGAATATATTATCAAAGTAGTAGTATTTTCAGGGCTGTGTTAAATGAAAATATGGGGTTGTTTTTCTTTTAGGTTAGGTGTATGTATGTATAAAGGGAAGGATTGGTTATATGAATTAATTATTTAATTATTTTTATTGTTTTATTGAATAATTTTAGATAGTTAACTTGATATATAAAGCTGGGAGTGTTGTGTGATATGCATTCTGTTCATATGAAGAAGTCATTCGAAACGAAAACGCTTGTTTGTTTTGAAAAGCGTTAATGTGCTTTTGAGTTCTTTGTTTTTGTGCAATAAAGAGTGGTACGTTCTACAAGCCTTTTACTCCGCTTTGCTCAAGCTGATTTTTGTACCCTTAAGAAAAGCCTTAAACTAAGATGATGCCAAAGAGAAAGTATTATCTCCAATGTGAAAATTTTAAATGGCAGCCAGTTGAGTCTTAATAGTAGAGAAACTGACCCCCCTTGAAAAAGAAAAGCTAGAAATTCTAAAACAATGGGCATTGGAGCAGAGAAAGATCCAAATCTCTCTGCAGAGCCCACAAGGAAAATCACTTTAATTTACTTTTATAAATCTTTCTTGTTGAGGATTTCTGAGATGAAAACAAGATTCTTCGAACAGAAGAGGAAAGTCTAGAATGTGTAGCCATCATTGGAACTGGAGAAACCATGTGGTCAATTTGAGGCCTGGGATGTCTGGGTGAATTATGACTGATGGGTGTGAGAGGAGATCTGGACTGAAGTCCAGTGTCCAATGAAGACATTATAGATGATACCACAGGAAAGGAAACCAAATCTGCAGAGGCCAAAAGGGAGCAATAAGGATTACTTTGTTCTTCAACCTGACAGCTTTCTGAAGAAACTTGGGAATTAGGGGTAAGGGAAGATAAGCATAAAGAAGACCAATGGGCTAAATGTGGACTAGATCACCTCTTGATGACTGTCCCTGAGGAGGGATTATGAGGAGGGATTAGGGCAAAGAACCTCCTGCACTTGGTTAGGGGAAAGGTGAAAAGATCACAGCATGGTTCACCCCAGTTGTGGAAGATTATGTTTGCCACTGACTGACTGAAAGACCACTCGTAAGACATCAGAAATGCTCTGCTGAGCCTTTCCACTAGAATACTGGATTGATTTCCCTGGAATGTGTGTCGCTATAAGAAAGCAGTTGGATGAGATCACCCATTGCAAAACTCTTAATGCTTCTCGACAAAGAGGGTAAGATCTAGTTCCCCTCTGTTTTTTGATGTACCAAATGACTGATATATTGTCCATTTGAATAGCAGGGTTCTGAAAGGTCTGCAATGCCAACAGGACTGCTCTCATATCCAGGACATTTACATGCAATATCGTCTGTACTGGGGTCCACATGCCTTGAAAACTCCATCCCAATTGATGCCCCCTACCCAAACCGGGAGGTATCTGTGGTCAATATGGTGATGGGAGGAGGAAAGATAAAGGGACGGCCTTGGAAAATCTCAATGGACTGAATCCACCACTCTGATTCCTTGCAAACCCTGGACAGTTTTATAAGAAATCTTAAGGGTTGGTATAAAATGGACCGTTGCACGTAGGGTCCACTGAAGGATTCTCATGTGAAAACAAGTTGCTGCAATCAATGCAATTTTGTACTATTCTAGTGCACAGTCCATTCCCCAAAAACGAGTAGGTTTGACTATGATGAATGAACTCTTCTATGATGACTTTAACAATCTTAGGGATATGTTTAGAAGGAGGGGCTACCCATTTAATATAATCGATGAATTAATACAAGAGGCCAGTATAAAGAAATTCTGACTATTTTGTTCCTATATTAAACAAGAAGTCCAGAGAAGATTCAGTTTTTAATGAGGGAATTATTCAGAATAACAGTACAATAAGCCGCAACTAATTTGTGACAACGTTCAGTACTGACAGCAACACAATTAGGTGGGCATTAAATAAAAATTGTGGCATACTGAGTGAAGACCTGATATTAAGGGAGAAGTTTTGGGAAAAAAACGTTTATATGAAGTAGAACTGCTTTAAGAATATGTTTGAAAGAGAAATAACTAATAAATGCTCTGAACACTTCCACATGACTAAATGCGGATAATGCAACTATTGCAAATACATAAAAGTAGGGGAGAATTTTCAGATAAACGCGACCACTTAATAAAATCTAAACTTAATTGTGAGAGAGGAGGGATGGTGGTAGTAGTAGTGTATGTTGCATTATGTGACTTGTGCCCTGCTTTTTACATATGGAAAACGTTGCATAGGTTAAAAGATGATATTTATGAAACTAGGAAGCAGAAAGTAATCAACTCTCTTTTTAAACACCTGCAAAGTTTTCTCGAACATAAATTTAAGTTTGCAGTTCTTGAGCAAGAGGGCAGGAACCTTAGGGCTTGACCTTGGCCATTGTTTCCTGAAATAAGAGAGTTGTATTGGCAGTTACAACTCATTACCTGCAAATGGCTCAACCTCAATGAACACACCTCCACTGTGAGCCTATTGAAGCTAAAAGCATTAGCTTGCTGATTGGTCGAGACTACTTTAATATAAAAATTGGTTCAACTTTTCAATGCACACCTGGCTAAGTAAATACACAATTTTTATTAAATATTAAATTTAAAGATTTTAGATTTAAATTACGTGTGATGTTCAACGTAGCACTGTAGGAAAGATTTTATGAAAGTTTACGATAGGGATTCTTGGTCATGTAGTTTAATAAAGGGGGCTTGTCAATCATGTGACTTAAAAGATATTTAAACTGTTTGATTTTTATAAATTTTATCTGATGAATTCTTCCTAAGATGAAAGTGCTTATATATTTTGCTCTTTGGAAGAAAAATTATTTTTCAGATTAAGTCTGTGTCCGCCGGTTTGGCTTTTCTGCAATTCTTTGCTCCCATGAGTACTTTTGTGATGGCTGCTCAGCCTTCTGGGTGCAAATATAAGTGTCTCCTGGCTGTCTCCAGAGAAGAACAGTTAAGCAACTTTTTAGGAATGCTGAAAGGGTCTGTTCCAGAAGGAATCCTGACAGCCTTGATTTTGTGGTTCTCCCTGACACGTGGATTCCATTATTTTCATTATTCACCCCTCTACCTCTGGGGGAAAAGTCACTGCATGAATCTTGAAAATGCCCTTGAGATTTCTGAAACCACATTTTCTTACCACCATGTTGATTTCTGGAAAAGGATCTCTACGGAGTAGAAAATTGGATTCCTATGGTAAACATGGTCTTTCCATCTTTTTCACTACGGGAAAGTGCTTTTTCACTACGGGCGGCACAGTGGTGCAGTGGTTAACATTGTCACCTCACAGCAAGAGGTTCTCCGGTTCGATTCTCGGCTGGGGTGCCTTCTGTGTGGAGTTTGCATGTTCTCCCTGTGTTCGCGTGGGTTTCCTCCGGGTACTCCGGTTTCCTCCCACATTCCAAAGACATGCATCTGGAGCATTTCTCCCCGGGCCTCCGCTGAAAACAGGCTCTGTGGAACCTAGTCGGACATTCCCGGTCAACAAATGATAAATAAAAAAAAAAAAAAAAAAAAAAAGTGTCTCTAACAGTAGGACCAAATAGAGAAGATCCATCAAAGGGAGCACTGATGAATGACACCTTAAAGGGATCTGCAAAGTCACACAAAGTGCATCCAGGTGTGCTCTTCATGGATATGCCTGTACCCACAGCCCATGAGGAACCCTCAGCCGTATGAGATTAGCCTCACTGACACATTATATATAGACTGCAGGGTGGCTAATTGCGAAGAATGAGCTTTCACTTCCTCTGTCGACATGGACCTAGGGTTAAGGTTAGCGAATTCTTTTATTTAAATCCCTCTGTAACCTAGTAAAATGTGCCAGGTAACTCAGCGATCTTAAAGCAAAGGTCGCTGAAGCGTACACTGACTTTTCAAATCCGTCAAAAGCCCTAGACTCTATATTAGTGAGATGGACTAGGGAAATCTACTCCGCTTGCTCCTTTTTTGTGGTTGTCGTTAACAACCATGGCATTTGCAGGAACTCCTTTCAACCAATGCTGGCTGTCCGCTGGTGCATTCAGGATCTTAAACGATCCAAAAAGGAGAACTTAGTGCAACCAGTTAACTTATAATAAACAAATAAAATTACCATTCCGGGAGAAGAGAATGGAGTAATTCTTGGTAATGAGGCCAACAGGGACAATGAGTTGGACTACATCATCGCTCCATACATTTTAAATTCACAAGCTGTCGAGAATTATAGCAAGGAGAACATAGGAGCTGGTTTCTTGAGGTCCAAGCCATTACAAGGTGACTGTTTTATTATTAACAGTGGCAATGACGCTGATTTGTGCTCTTGGTTAAAGAGCTTTAGTTTTAACTACTTTACGGTACGGGACAATGATTTGTTTAGTGACAGTTATTCTAATAAACTTCAGCGATTGCAGTCATTTTTACTGAAATACAGAATTTTAAATATAGATAACTTGTATTTAAAACAGTGAATTAACATTGCTATTGTACTGAAAGGTCTTAAGTTATAGAACAAGGGTCTGATTTTCACAAAGAGTTACTGGGCATTTTTGATAGAACTGGTGTTGAAATCATGAGAGCTCTAATCAAATATAATGAAATGAAATGGAAACAATTTTGAAGCAGATACTGATATAGTGTGTGTTAATCCAAAAACAGTAAGTGACTTGTTATTAAGGTGAAGGAACACTGAAAACAGTATTTTTCTATTAGACTTAGTAGACAATAAGTGTCATGAGATTTTTAACAGGAAGAAATGGAAACTGGAAAGGGACCAGATTGAGTATCGGGAGCAACAGAATTACCCTAAACTTTATGGTAAGGCTAGCTCGTTTAATGGAGGGGATGTTAGGTTGTATATAAACATTAGGGAAGATAGGGATTATGGTACTAATAGTGAGTACTATGGGGACAATACCAGACAAGAAGAGTCAGAAAGTAATTTTAATTTGCAGGACCCTTTAGAGTACCCACTCCTCCGGAGGTCCAAGAGATTAAGGAACAAGCAGTTCCCACGCTCAGCAATTACCAATGGAGGGTCAGGGGGAGAGGAATGAACAGGTTTTAATGGTGGATAGTTATAATAATCAAACTAGTTTTAGTAAAGGCATTGTCAAGGAAGGTTTTAGGTATAGCCTTGATAGATATAATATCTTTAATTACAGTGACTTGGAAATTAATTAAATTTATTTTTTTTTAATTTTTCTTTGTTTTCTAAGGGTTTTAATATTTTATTCCAAGCCAAAAATCTGACATCAGTAAAGTAATAATTGACTTAAAATTGTTTTTAAGAAAGAAAAAATTTGGAAATTACTTATGGTGATCAAGATAGGCTTGTATGTAAAGAGACGTTGAGGAGGAAAAGAACATTTAAATCCACCCCTCCATCCACAACTAAAGAATTTTGAGACTGTTGTGGAAAAAGAGCTTAGAGCAGGTATTGTGGCTAGTCGTTTTTTCCTTACTTGCCAAAGGAAAAAAGTTTTATTAAAACAAATTAGAGAGAACAAATATTTAAGGGTTATGAAGCCTGACAAGAGCGGTGGTACTCTGCTGATGGATACTGTGGCATATGAGGCTAAAATGATGGATATACTCTGTGACTCCAGTAAGTGTCAGAGTTTCGAGAAACTAAATTAATATTGCATACAAATGTATATACTTGACTTTAAAGGACCTAATGTTAGAGGATCTTATGGATTAAGACATTTACACTTTTTTGTATAATGATAAGCCATGTGTCCCTTATATTTTCAGTATACCCAAGGTGCACAAAAATGTGACAAACCCACCTTTGAGATCCATAGTAACTGAACCCTCTGCTGATACAATCTTTGAAACCCATTGTATTGACAGAGGGTTCAGTTACTGCCCCTTTAACCAGATACCTAGATATAAAATTGAAAAAATCCCAACGGGTGATACTAGTGTGTTGAAGAATTCTTGGGATTTTCTAAGAAGTGTTAAGACACGAGTTATACAGGGATTATTTACTCTTTGTTACACTTGATACTGTGGATTTATTTGGCTGTATACCCCATAATCAAGGGATGAAATGGTTTGAAGACGCTATTAATTTATATGGTGATTTGTCCTTTAATGACTTTCGTATCCTGCTTAGAATTGATGGCTATAGTCAAAGAAAAATTTTATGTTTTTTGAAGGAGAATTTTTCCAGCAGGTCAGTGGTGTCACAATGGGTGCCAGATGTGCCCCCATGTATGCTAATATTACTTTAATGATTTAGGAAGTCTGTATTGAATTCCCAGTTCAATGACTGTTGGGTGCTATACAGGAGTTTTTTTGGATGATATTGATATTTTTTGGGAAGATACTGAAGTTAAGTTGTGCAAATAATAAAAAAATATCCTCCGCTCTCTTCCTGGACCTATCGAAAGCCTTCGATATGGTAAACCATCAGTCACTTCTATATACTTTAAAAACCCTGTATCTAGATACTCCAGCCCTTGACTGGTTTCAAGCTTACCTCACTGGGAGACAACAAGCAGTAATGTGGCAAAACAAGCTCTCCTGCCTACTACCAAATACCATAGGAGTTCCTCAAGGTTCCATATTAGGACCTCTCCTCTTTTCAGCCTTCATAAACGACATCCAAACAGTCATCCCTGAAGCCACCTGCATTCAATATGCAGATGACTCGACTATAATATGTTCCAATGCCTCTCTTGCAAATCTACTAACTACCACCCAACATAGCTTCACCAAAGTCAAAAACTGGCTTGCCAACCATCTCCTGATCTTAAATCCAAACAAAACCATGTTATTTCTCTTCTACCCAACCAATAGATCTCCGACTGAAAACTTCACTATAAAATCCAATAATGGGACCATCATCTCCCCAGACACCTATACAAAGCTATTAGGAGTAAACATTGACAATAAACTCAGATTTGATATACATATCAACCAAGCCATTAAGTCAGTCAACAAGAAACTTGGGACCCTATATAGAATTAAAGCCTTTCTTACCCCGAATGCCAGGGCAGCCACAGCCCGTTCACACCTTCTCTCTACCCTACTATATGCCTCTCCTGTCCTCACTCACCTTAACAAATCTGATCTGGCCAAGCTCTCATCCTGCTATAATCACATTGCCAGGTTTGTTACAGGCCTACCCTACAGAACACACCACTGTACTAACCTGAAAAAGTTTGGATGGATAGAATTCCCACACCTTCTTCACCAGTCCCAACTCATAGAGGCCTTCAAAATCCTTAAACAACCTGAGAATACCCCAGCACTAAAAAACTTAATGACTCCCTACTCCAATCTAAGCTGCCTTCGCTCAGCAAACAGACTCCTTGTCCAAACAACTAAATCTCTCAACCTAGGTGGTGACGCGCTATTTGCCAACACCACTGGTAAAATATGGAACTCTCTCCCAAATAACATCACGCTTGCAACTTCTCGAAGTCAATTCAAAAATAGTCTAAAACTCCACTTCAAGTCACACTGGCTATGTCCTTGCTCAAACCCAGACTAGCCCTGTGCCATTAACTAAAACATAAACAACTAGCTAAGACGATAAGTACTTTGTATACTGTGATGAAGAAATATGTATCCTGTCTAACTCTATGTCATTATACTGCCTACCGTCCTTGCTAATATGTTATTAATGTTACATTTGTAGTAATCTCAGAAATAGTAATGGCAGTCTTGTACTTGTATGTAAATAGCCTATGTTTTTGTTAAGTTCTTTCAGCTCATTTACTGTACCTAATTATCAATGTAACTCTGTTGGAGCTTTTCTCCCCGGGCCTCCGCTGAAAAAGGACATGTATCCAGTCGGACCATCCCGGTTAACAAATGTAAAATAAATAAATAAAATAAATAAATTTTAGTTTTTTTCTAGTATGACCAATTTTTTAAGGTTTACTTGTGACGTGGATTGTGATATGTTTAACTATTTGGAAGCGACTATTCAGAAGTGCAATGCTGATTTTAAATCTAAAGTATATAGAAAAAAGACCCATTCTAATTCATTCCTTCACTATACTAGTGCCCACCCCTATAGGCAGAAAAAGTGTACTGTAAAAAAGCAATTTGTGAGAATTAGTAGAATGACCTCTGATGAAAGAGATAATGAAAGTGAATGTTAGACCTTGAGATCAATGTTCAAGGATAGAGGTTATCCAATGAATTTGATTCAAAAAGTACATAGGCAAGTGACAGATCAAAAAATAGGTTTTGTCCAGTTTTAGGGGGTGATGTTTCTATGAGTCATGGCAGTTTGGAAGACCCTTTTCCTGCAGACCAACAGCGAAATAGTGGAGATTATGGAGATGCGACTGTTGCAGAGTTTATCGGTGACACATGCCATTAAAAGTATTATGGAGTGGGAATGGCAAAGGTTTTCTGCATTATCTGATTTAAGTGGTATTTTTTAATGCTCCCTTTAGGTGTATTTTTAGAAGGGGTCCCAATATTAAAGATTTAATGGAAAGGAACCAAAAAATTGTTTCCAATCAGGAAAAAAGGGTGGGCTCATATAAGAGTGGTAAGTGGTCACAATGTACTTACATAGTTCATAGGGACAGTGTTTTGATTGAGGCCAGGGACAGTTACGTTACTAGTGTGACTTACAACACATGTGATTCCAAGGGCGTGGTCTACATAGCAATGTGCAATTGGTACACAGCATTTTATGTAGGCAAACCTGAAAGGAAATTAAAGAAAAGGATTTACGACCACACCAATGACATAGGTAATAAAAGTTTGAGAAGTGCCCTGTATAAACACATCACTAACTATCCCACAGCAAGTTTTTATTTTTTGTGCTTGAGGAAATCCCTACTGATACTAGAGGGGGTTTGTGGGAAACTAGAACAGAGTACTGTGAGGTCTATTGGCAAATTATTTTGCAGGCCAATAGGCCTCCGGGTTTAAATGAGAATGTGTCCCTAGCTCCAGTATTGAAGTTGAAAACAACTAGATTATAGTTAGATTATTTCCACAGTATTTCTAGTGTCAAAGTATTTATCTTCTTTTAACTGCGAGTTAAATTATGCTCATACATATTTTTAATTGTTTATATAAGGATCACCGGAAGTTACTAGGCTATTGGCCCTGGGGCCCTTACAAGCCTAGCCAAGAAGTTAGCTCATGTTCCAACAAGTCAGCACCCTATGCCACTGCCCAGCAAGACACAGGTGGAATCCCAAGGGTGTATTTTCTGTTCCCCATCCACTTATCCAGGTCGCACTTAAAAAGTTTTAATGAGGTTCTATGCTTTACGTGGAGACGGAGTCTATTCCACAAAAGGGGGAGTCTCTGGGACACAAATCTGTCCTGCCAACATGTCCTACTAATGTCACAGACCAGGTTGAGGTCATGGGTGCAGGTTATTCGAGAGGAGCTTGATTTGCAGATATGCAGCAATCCCATCAGGGTGGGGTCTAAGATTGCTTTGCATGCCAGACAGAGATCACCTCTGAGGAGTCTGTAGGAGTCTGAGTAGGACAGGGCTTTTTGCCTATCTGTGTAGGGTAGATGTTTGAGGCCCTGGATTCTCCAGGTAAGGAACCTCTGTCATCTCTCCAGCTGCTGCATGTGCTTTATGAGGTACATGCCGAAAGAGGCATTGTATTCAATAATGGGTCTTATAAGGGAAGAATACAGAGATGTTATGACCACCTTGTCCCTGGATGACATACCCTTGCTAATGAGGTGGGCCATGTAGAAAGCTTTCTCTACAATGGAGCAATATGGTGGTCAAAAGTTAGTTTGCTATCAACTTTGGGTGCCCAAGTCCCTCATGACTAATTGTGTGCTTAGTAGCTTATTATCAATGTGATAATTTGTGGGGACGTCACTCTCCCCAAAAGGGATGATAATGCATTTTTTGCATTAAGTTTGAGGCCATGTTTCTGGCACCAGTCATGTGTTTGGATGAGACCCTCTTGGAGGATGTCCACATCACTAGGGGAATTGATGACAGCACCCAGCTTGCAGTCATCTGCAAGCTTGGTCAGCCATAGCCCACTAGATTTGGCCTGCACCTCCAAAAAGTATATCCCAAACAGCAGAGGCCCCAAGACCGATCCCTGGGGTACACCACGTATTATGGGTCTGAAACTTAAGGTGGCTTCCCCTATTTTGACTAGGTGGGTTCCATCAGTGAGCCAGTTTGCTACCCATCTGGTAACATATGGATTGATGCCTAATGGGGAATAGTATTAATATTATCAATAGTATTAATATTAATATTAATATGGCTTTGGCCAGGTCAAGGTAGGCAGTGTGCACAGTCTTCCCCTCATCTATGGCCTTGGTGACTGTCTCAAAGAAGTGATTAAACTGTGTTTCCTTGTGAGTTTTTTTTTACTGTGTTCTTGACCTTCAAACTGAATAGCATAGTCTAGATACAGATATGCAGATTTTATAGTTTTAATTTAAATGCAATTTTTATTTATGTCAGTAGATGGGGCAATTTGCCAATTTTTAGTAAATTGTTAGTAGCATTTAATATATTGAACAATTTAATTACCTTTGTGGCTTAGAAAGGGTTTTAATTATTTTATTATTTTTATTTATTGGGTTGTACACTGAATATTGGTGTATTGTAGTACAGGATTTTACACAATATGTTTTATTTTAAGTTAATGTGGGAATGGATAACTTCTTATTTATTTGAATCTGGCTCTTTATTAGTTAACCAATGAACTGTTTTGATTGGTAGAAGGTTAAGGAATGACATGTATAAAAAGGTATTGGCTTGAATATGTCCTACACATCTGATGAAGTGTGATGAACTGTTAAGCGTTTATGTCATTGTTTCTCTTGGCGGATTTAATAAAGGTCTTCCCTTGGAGTTGGCTTGGTGTGACTTGGTGCTTTTATTCAGGATCTTATCAAGCTGTTTGGGAATGGGCTCTGTGGTATTAGGCTCCTTCCAGGCCTGTCGGGGGAAAAAAGGTCAATAAGCTCATCCACCAGTAGTGGGGGTGGGGGTGAATCAAGATGTAGATGGGCCAAACCCAAAGGGTTCCAGAAACACAGATTCCTCCTCAGAAGGATTCTGGGAAGGTCATCCACCTTTTTGGCCCAAAATTTCTAAAATGCCTCCAAATGAGATTCTTCTGGTGGAGACCTAGGGGACCCTTCATCATAATCAGCATCTTCTGTCAATGACTCCTGAGGGGATCCACGTTTCTCCTTTTGCATTTTTTCTTATGAGGAATCTCTTCAGTGCGGTACTCTGGAGAAGTGTTGGAAGAAAGGGGAAGTCCCTGCACATTGACTGTCTGGTAGCTGACAGGCTGGCTGTCCCTGTAGAAGATGAGACTTAGAACTCCGCTGCTGATGAGGAGTGGGAAAAGGATCCAAAGGGATAATAGCCAAAGAATCCCCCTGATGGAAGAAAACCCTTTTCACTACCTCAAAAGCATAAGGGCTGGGGGGAAGTGGAACTCAACCTCCCCACAGCCAAAGCTCTCAGCTTAGCCATAGGTTCATAGGTTCATACTAGCCTATCTGCCCTAGGGCATTTATAAGCCTAGCCAGAGTGTGTTTGGCTTTCGCCACCCATTTTAAATGAATTTTGCTATGCCCTTTTTCGAGGTTAGTATACTGTGCCTCTGTCTAACAGTGACACAGAAGTGATACCCGGGGTAAACCTACTATCTCCCATCCACTCATCAAGATTCCTCTTGAATAGAGTCAATGAGGGACTCTACCTAACCTGGACTGGGATTTTATTCCTGAGTGAAGGGAGCCTCTGGGTTACGAATCTGTCCCTCCAGCATGTCCTTTTTATTTCAGTGCTGAGGTTCAAGTCTCTCGAGCGCATAGCTCGATGGGATTTGGATTTTCTGAGGTGCAGCATGTCCATTAATTCCGGGTTGGACATGGCTTTATACGTCAGGCACAGATCGCCTCTGAGCAGGCGGTATGCCACTGAGTAGAGCTGGAGTTTCTTTAACCGGGCAGCATATGGCATCTGTTTGAGCCCTTTGATCCTCTTGGTGAGGTACTGTTGGGGTCTTTCCAGTTGCTGCAGGTGTCTGGTAAGGTACATCCCAAAAGGGGCATTGTACTCAATTATGGGCCTGATGAGGGATGAGTAAAGAGGCACGATGACCTCCCCTGATCTAGATGTGAATCCCTTCATGATTAGGTGGGCTATATAAAATGTTTTTCTAACCACTTTGGCCATGTGGTTGTCAAATGAGAGATTGCTATCAACTTGGGTCCCCAGGTCCCTAATTACTTCTTCTGTACTTAATGGATTACCACCTATGTGGTAATTTGTGGGCACTTTGTTTTGCCAAAGGGATGACTATACACTTTTTGGCGTTTAGCTTGAGGCCATGGCTCTGGCACCAGTTGTCTGTTTCTATGAGGCCCTTTTGTAGGATGCTTGTGTCGGCTGTAGAGCCGATTATGGTGCCCAGTTTGCAGTCATCTGCGAACTTGGTCAGCCACAGTCCTTCCGTGTTGGCCTGTACCTCCGAGAAATATATACCAAACAAGAGAGGTCCCAGGACTGAGCCTTGTGGGACACCACTTGTAACTGGTTTGGAGTCTGACATGGCTCCAGCAATTCTAACCATGTGGGTTCTGTCCTTGAGCCAGTTTACAACCTATCTAGTGACATAGGGGTTTATATTTAAGCTGGTGAGCTTATCTATAATGCCCGAGTGGGGTATTGTGTCGAAGGCTTTTGCAAGGTCCAGGTAGGCTGTGTGGACCACCTTCCCCTCAATGGCCTTGGTGACTGTTTCAAAGAAATCAACCAGGTTTAAGAGGCAGGATCTGCCCTTAACAAAGCCAAACTGGGTAGGATCCAGTGTCTGTAGGTCCCCAATATCTTTATTTATGAGGTCCATGATGATCCTTTCCATAGCTTTGCAGACCAAGCTAGTCAGGCTTATGGGGCGATAGTTTCCAGGATCCGTTGAGGCACCACCTTTGTGGAGAGGGACCACTGTTGCTGTACGCCACTCTTTGGGTACATATCCTGTAGTAAGGCTGAGCTTGAACAGTAGTTTTATGTTTGGGTTTAGTTCTTCTTGGAGTGCATGTAGGACACAGCCCGGGACACCATCTGGTCCCATTGATGCTGTGTTTTTTGCTTTGGAGAGGGAGGCTCTTACCCGAGCATCTGAGATGTCAGGGGGGCAGCACTCTGCTGGGATAGATATTTGCCCTTTTGGTGGGGAAGGGGAGAAGTTTGCGCTGAACCTGTCAGCTAGGATGTTGGCAATGTCTGTGGGTTCGGTGTATTTTTTGTCATTTTGGACTAATTCTGAGCATATCTGGGAATTCCCACCCAGGTTCCTAACATAACTAAAGAAACCCTTGTGATTATCCTTAGTGTCCTGTGCAATTTTTCTCTCGAAGCTGGCCTTAGACGATTTTATGAGTGCCCGTAGTTTTTTGCTAATACTGATCAGAGATGCCTTCCCTTTTTGGGATTTTGCTCTATCATGTAGTAGCTTCCTCCTTCTATTGTATAGTTTGTTTATGGCTGGGGTCCACCAGACAGGACGCCTATCTTTGGAGGATTGGGTCTTGGTTTTATTTGAGATTGCAGGATCCATGCATTCCTGAAGGTGTTCATAGAATGCGTTTATAAAGGATTCTGCGGTCTGGGCCGTATTTTCCACAGGCCCGGGGGCTTTGAAGGATTCCACCTCGGTTTTGAGGAGTGTGAAATTTGCTTTAGAGAAGTTTTTCACTGTGGTTTTCTGGGCAGGGGCTGGGGTCGGGATGTGAATATCTAGTGAGATTAGTTTATGGTCTTATCTTACCAGTGAGGGATACACTTCTGGTCTGGAGCATAGAGTCCCCATGTTGATGATGATCAGGTCCAGTATGTTTTCCCCTCTTGTGGGAGTGGCAACAAGTTGTTCCATAGCATTTGAGTTCATAAATTCTAGCAACCTTCGGGCTAGGGTGTTGGAGCTAGAGTAATGCTCGCAGTCTATTTTAGGGTAGTTGAAGTCGCCCAATATAATGGTGTTTGGAGAGACCTTCATATTTTCCAGTGTTCTCAGGAAGTCCGAGTGGGGTTCCTGGGTTTGGGAGGGTGGTCTGTAGCAGGCTATAAACTGGAAGGCAGTTTTACCCACTGTTAATTGCACATGGATAGCCTCTGATGCTTCGTGCTGTGCCACCAACCTGGAGGTGTGGGTATCTTTGACGAATATTGATACTCCCCCTCCTTTTGTGGTTCGGTCCAAGTTTTGGGGCCGAAAAACATGGTATGAGGTATAACCTGATACTCCACTCCCTTATGTTTCTCCTCCCAAAGAAAGAATCAGAGCCGAACGTTTGAACACTGAGGCACCAAAGGGACGAGATGGCTCTGAAACACTTGGAGTTGAAGTCATCCCCCCAGACCCAGCACCAGCACTTCAGCTCTGAGATCCATCTTGCTCCAAGACACTTGGAGCCAATCAGATCACGGAACCATTCGACTCTCCACATCCTTGGATCCAACAACTCTGAAACCTGAGATCAAACCAGAGAAGGAGCTGCTATATGGTGCGCTGAAGGATGTAGACCTGTGGATCCAATGGGGATACAGCCTGAAGGACCCCATCTGGATCTGATTCCCAAGAAAAATTTTCATCATTTTATACACTTCCTGCTCCAACAGACTCCGGGGAAGACCTGATGGAAGAAGATACTAAAGGAGGTTGAGAAGTCTTCCTAGGGGGGGTCTCCACTAGAAAGGGAGATCTCAAAGTGGAAGAAACTGGCTCCGGGTAAAGGCGGGGAAACCGGATCCAAGGTAGTCTAGGACTTGTGGAAGGATCCAATGAAGTCTAATCCAAAATCTATGCAGGTTTCAGATCCAAGTCAGTCAGATTCAAGGCCTTCTTTTGTTTAGTTGGTAGCTCCGAACTCCGAGCCAGTGGAGGAAAACATACAGGGGAAAGTTTTCTCGACTCCCTGGTCTCCACAGTTTTTGACTTCTCCAGGAGGGTCTGAGCCCTTGAAGTTGAAGGAATAGCAGATGACGATGCAGGCAACATCCCTTTTAAGATAAGTTTATTTCACCTGTCACTAAGCCCCCTAGCGTTGAACCCCTGACAGATTTCACATGAAACCAGGAGGTGAGCCATGCCTAAACAATACACCCACTCCCTGTGGGCATCAAAATTGGGTATTTTATGCCCAAAGGAAGTGCATTTCTTGAAAATGGTAGATATGTCTGCCATACCTGAAAAAACAGAACTAAACTATGTACCACAGTTAACCCAAGTCAAAAGGTTGATAGATTATAGAAAAGGACTAGATTTTTTTTTTTTAAGAGAGGAAAATACCAACCAGGGTACAAAAAAGAAATTACCTCAGAAGAGGTAAGGAAAGAGATTACTAACAATGGTTAGTGGAAGCTATTCCAAGCACTGGAAACAAAAAGATGTAGAAACTAACTCTCATGCTTAACTGGGTAAAGGGAGGAATAAAAGAGCTATCTCAAGAAGAAGACATCAAGAAAAATAATTTTAAATGACTGAGTTTCTCAACTGTATCTAGAAGCTCGATAGAGCGAAATCCCAAGTGAATACTAGAGCAGCAAACGTGATCTGAGGTAAAACAGTAATGAGGGCCATTACAGGTAAAGGGAGGAAGTTCAAGTGTCAAATCCTAGACTGCAAAAAATGTGGCCTGATCAGCTCCGAACCCGTTCAATGAGGAACAAATGAAAATGACAACATCAGATCAAACATTTTATAAGCATGGTTTAAATTTGAAATGGAGATATATGAAGATGGGTCTGACTGGTCTTTGCCATCTTTGGATAATACATCCAGCAGAGCTTTCATCCAAAATGTGGTTGCTTTCTCTTCTTTTAAAAAACAAAATCTTCCAGATCTTTATCAATTTCTTCCTTTCTAACTTGCAAATTTCCACAGGAATACCATTTATTCCTGGAGACCCTCCTGAAGATCAATTATACATCACCAATTTTATCTCATCTCCTATCTTATTAGCTGTTGAGCATCATCTTCCTCTGACTTTGGCCTAATTAAGTCTTCCATAAATACTTTCATTCGTGCTCTTTCTTGGTCTCCACATTCCACTGCTTCACACGAATTTTCATAACATTTCTGAAATACCTCTTGTTATTGTTCTTGTCACAGGCTCCCAAAATTTGGTGACATCCCTTTCTACTTTCTGTTAACAGTTTTGTGCTCTGGAGTTGTTAGGAAACAGTTGCTTAACCTCAACCTTTCTATAACAGTTTTTGTGCTCTGGAGTTGTTAGAAAACAGTTGCTTAACCTCAACCTTTCTAAACTCACACATCTGAAACTTACACATTTTCTCTTTAGCACTCCACAGTTGCTCCTCCTCTTACTGAGATTCCCTTTATTCTGCAATGCTTTATCCTTTGTCAGTTCCTCTAAAAATTTCATATTACTTTTTAACCATGTCACTTTCTCTTTTATTGCCACCTTGCTTTTAAACTTCATTTTTGTCTTGCTCACTAGCTATCCCTTCTGAAGAAATTTCTATTCCCCTAACAACTCTCAAATAATTTCCACTATGCAGCCCTTTGATGCCTCTCTTAACAGGTAGGTGGGAAAGCACCAATCTTTCATGCCCTGCATTTTTATCTTAGTTTTTATCAGTGCATAATCTGAAATAGTTACTTGCTGTGTCAATGCTTTCAATTAAATGCATATGTTCCAGTCTAACCCAGTTATTGTACCTTGTGGAATAACACGTAAATTCTGTCCAAGTTCCTACTACTGTCTTCCATACCAAATATTTTCATACATTTCTTCAAAAGACTACCTTAATTTGTTATATTTCCCCTTCTAGGTCCCCAGATACATCCTCACTATCGCAAATCAAGTTCCAGTCCACACTTATAAGCAATATTCCCCACTAAAAGCGTTTTTTTTTCTCTTAAATGTTTATTAAACTCCATAACAGGACATTTTGGTGGAACATAGATACATGCCTGCATAACCCTCCTTACCTATTGCTCTCTTACTACCACAAATCAACCATTATTGCCTTTGTTCTTCTTCTATCACTATCGGAGCCCCTCTAGCTATCAGTATTATTACTTCCCTTTACCTTTATCCCTGACATTCTGCTGAATATCCTTCTTAAAATCCTTTCTTTGTTAAATTCAGTTTCTCAAAATTAGTTTCTTTCCAAATGTGTCTTCTGTAGCACTACTACTTGCACTCTGCATTTCTTAATATAATTTAATGCTCTTGCCTTTTTGCCTACACTTTTCAGGCTATATACATTTCAAAATAATATAGAGAGAGTAGCCATTATGATAAAAAAGCTCTTGTTCCCACCAAGTTATTTGTTGTATGTGTGTTTCCTTTTGTCTTACATGCACACACTAGTTGGAAGGGTGACCTTTTATACAGTTGTTTCTTCTCACTTCCATTTGAATCCAGGTCACATTTTTTTCAAGATTTTTCCTTTAATGAAAACCCTCAAACAAAAAACTAAATACATTTTAAGAACCCCCCCCCATTCCTTATTAACTTAGAACAAACACAAAACTATTTATGAATTTTCAACAAATTTCTACACATCTGCTGTATTGTAATTTATTGTCTCATTAAGTGCCAGAGCAGTCTGCTGAGCTGTTATCTTATGTGACACACAAAACATTGAGATTTACAGCAGGGTATGATCCATAGTTTTAGGCTCCCACAGACTTACACACACACACAGACTGTCTCTAAGGTTTAAAGTAATGCTAAATATCCAAGCTGCATATCTTCCCCACAGTTATATTTTTCAAGAGCCTTACTACTGCCAATTGTAAATAAATGATGTACTTTTCTTTCTATATAGAAGTAGATATTTAAGCACCACATCAAACATCAGTAACTTAATAGCTCCCAACGAATGTCTCTTGCTAGCCCGAAAGCTCTAATTGTGAAACTTAGTTGGTCCAATAAAAGGTATTATATCATGTCTAAGTTCCAGTGCCTGTGTTTTTTGTTAGTGGACCAGCACAGCATTGACGTTTTCTATACTTATTTCAAATTATAATTAAGCAGAACTATAAATATTAACCTCAATCCAGCTAACAGACTTATTATACAATTCCTACCCTAAAACGTGCACGCTGATTGGCCAGCCCAACCAGCGTGCCCGTTGTAAATCCCTCAATATACTAATGGAAAAAGGTCCGGTCGCCCGGACTTTTTCCGTTACTATAAAACACTGTCTCACTATGTTAAAAGAGTTTAACATAGCGACACAAGTTTAAAAAAAGCAACGGAGATATCCGTTGCTTATTTTAAAGCTGTCTCGCTATGTTAAACCCATTTAACATAGCGAGACAGTTTTAAAAGCAACGGAGATAGCAAGATCTCCGTTGCTTTTAGCTATGTTAAATGGGTTTAACATAGTGAGACAGCTTTACAATAAGCAACGGAGATCTCCGTTGCTTATTTTAAAGCTGTCTCCCTATGTTAAACCCATTTAACATAGCGAAACAGTGCTTTTGCCCACAGCTCTGATGTACTGCGTAGGCATGCGCAGTACATCAGAACTGCCGCAGAATACCAGACAGCTGCGGAAGGGCAGTAAAGAGGCATTATACAATGCCATTATTTAAGAAAAGTAATTATTTATTTTCTTAAATAATGTCATTAGATAATAATAACTCACGCCTGGTGGGTAATGCTATTTACACGGTTGGCTTTGTTTGGTCCGGCCCTCGGGACCAAACCACGCCAACCGTGGGTAAATCCAGCATTACCCACACCTAGGCGTGGGTTATTGCTATAATATCTCAACTCTTACAGTTGAGTATATAGTCAAGTAATCCTCCAAGAAATGCTTGTCGCACAACTTTCCCTGTTATTCAATGCATCCATTAACAGAATCACATCTTGGATTGTTAGTATTAATCTCTACTTCCATCTTTGTACATAGCTTTTAATAGTTTTATTTGTTACAGAAAATATTTAACATGTTATTGCTCTTTCCTGTTTAGCTCATCATAAATCTTAACATGATCATTTTATACATCTGTACTTCCCTTCTTAAAATGCCATATAACAAGACTTCTAAATCTTCCTTCAAACTATTTAAATTTTCACATGACTAGACTGTCGTCCCCCGCCCGTGTCCTTAATATCCCTACCTCATTCCTCTAACAATATGAATAACTACTCAGAGAACACCTATCAGGAGTACAAACCCACATGTAGATGGATTTTTATGCGCATGAATCCTAAAACACCATGACTTACTGTAACCTACCTGGTTAATACATAGATGCACTTCCAAATCAGTTCATCTATTTCTGCTTCAAATACAGTACTCCAGTCCCTTAGGTTTTTCTGCCATTTCCAGTTTCAGTCTTTTCACAGCCTTACCTGCTCTACTTGCTAGGCCATTTATCACTGGATCACTTCTTTATTCCAATAACAAAACTATTTTAAATGGTGTCTTCTCCAAAAATTCCATCAAAACTACACTTCTTGCTGCACTAACCAAATCTTCATATTCAAACTGAAAAAAAAAATATTCCATATATCTTCTGTCTGTTCTCATTGATTCCAATTATTCATTAGTTTCTCATAAGGCTCAAATAAATAATTTCATTCTTTTTACGCTTCAGTGTACACTTACTGTTTCCAACATGGAAAAAATAATCTTTTCACAGCTCACTGCCCAGAAGTAACATTACACTCTGTTTTATCACAAAGGATAGTTCTGTTCTGTGTATGTAATAGATCCAAAAATATTACTAAGCTTACTACTGCCGATAATTAAAGCAATCTTTTCCGTTAATGCTTACATGTACACACAGGTAATAAATATACATGTTTTAATGGACCTGCATCAAAACAGATCTCTGGATCAGGAACATTCAACCACCTATCTCCTCTGAAAGCATCACTTGTCCCAATTATACCTTAAACTTTATGAGTACCCCACACAGTCTCTCTATCATATTTCCACATGTTAAAAAAAACAAAACCTCCTGAAATATCAGCTGGAATTACTTGAAACACACAAGCACTTATAACAACAAAGCGTGCTGCCACAACTCTGGTGCAATTCATATACAAGTATTTCCATCTTCTAAGTTCTCCTTTAATCTTTTCTACACATTTCCAAACTTTCAAGACAGTGCCCCAATGTACTTCCTAACCAATACATGATATATTCTAATTTAACTAGATAACTACTGTTAAGGTAAGATCTTAACACAACGGTGCTTTCTCTGTACTGGCAGCAGACTCTTATTGGGGAATCACAGTTTATCACAACAGCACTTGTTTATCATCTTATTAATTTTATATCTTAATATTTTATCAAGAGTATCCAACTACTTCAAGAGAGTGTCAGTGGACTTTCATCTCTGGGTAAATTTCAGTAAGTGGCTAATAAATGCACTGCGTGGATGCCAGGAAAAAAGAAATAGAGGATCTGAAAGAAAACCAGCTGCAGAAGGTGAAGAAAAAACACAGATTGGGAAGAGTTCTGCAGCAATAAGTACTACAAGCTCCAGACATGACTTCCAGTAACGTACAAAATACAAGACTACTGCACTCAGACCCGATTAAAATAAACAAAACACTGACAGAATATATCAGCTCAAATAACAAATGGCTGGAAAAAATGGAAAGCCATTAGAGAGATATTCAGATGAGGTGATAAAACTGCAAAAAATCAGAGGTTGCAATGAAGAAACGGCTGGCTGAACAGGAGACTGCTCAAGAAGAAATGTTTAAAAAAATAAAATCAGAGAACAAAATCCTAAGATTTTCTGCTGTACCAGAGAAGCTGGAAAGAACAGACTATTACTTTTATGAAAAACACAAATAAGCAACTGGACTGGTATTCCACAGCAGGAGTTAATTGAAAGGGCACATCATGTGTATGCTCCAAACATGACCATGAGAATGCAACCTAGATCTTTAATAGTAAAGATGCAATCCTACCAGCAGGAGTTGATTCTGACAAAACTGTGGCAGAAGGACACAGTACTAAAAGTGGGAGACACAGTTTGTGGAGAATGATTACTCACTGTATCCCAGGCAGAAGAGGAGTAAATTTATTCCACTATTAAAGGAATGTCAAGAAGCAGGAGTGAGATTCAAACTGCTGTACCCAGCTATCTTCACAATATTCTTTCCTGCAGGGACAAAATCATTTTTCAATGCAGAACATGCTAAGAAGGAAATACAAAAATTTGTCCAACATAAAAGTGAGCTGTGAAACAGAAGGAGATTCTGCTTCTTGTTATTCTAAAAAATAAAGACCACAGACAGACTGGGCTAGTGAATCCTTTTCCAACATTTGAAATGGAAAGTGCATGAGAGAAGAAAAAGCACAGGGGTTGACTAGAAAAACTGAGAGTCCATTGGAAATGAAGCAGAGACAGGATTTGGGAGATGAACAGGAATAAAACCAGCAACTTGGAAATTGACAAATGTGAGATTACAAAGCAATAATTATATTTGTGAAACATGACTTTACGAGGAAATTTGGAAATATTGGGCTTTTTTGACTTTCTTAAACTTGTAGGGGAAGTATATGCCCCACTTCATGCCATTAATGTTTGGAAAAGTACTCAGGAGAGTTGAAGAGGAGGGAGAGATGTAAGTAAAACTTTTTCCCTTAATGGTAATATTTTTATAGTGGAGGGTTTTCTTTGCATGCTATAAAGTAAACTTTTCTCAGTTATTTACAAGTGTAATGGGGATACTAATGCAAACAGGCGGTCCTTTTTTCCCCTTCTTTCTTTCTCCTTATTCAGTTTTAAGAAATTATAGGCACTGCAATGTAAAAAAAGAACAGTCTGGTCAAAACAGCATGACAAAAAAATGAAAAAATGATGTACTTTCATTCTTTCATTAGGAAATGTATGGATTAAAGCCTTTAGCTTGATCTAGTAACAGGCTTTCAGAAAAAGCAGGTAAAAGAAAAATAACACTGAATATTATTAAAGGTTTTTTCTAGCAAATAAATGTATGCTTTTAGTAACACTTTTGTATCTGGTCCTCATGTCTCTATGGAGACAATCTGATAAAGAAAAAAGGCTTGAGTATAATGCTTTCTGAAAGCATTCAAGTCTTTTCCTATCTCGCTATAAAGACAAGACAAAACCAGACAGCACTTAGTAGAAGCACAGACTGTACCATATGCCTTAGTATGAATAACTTTCCGTTTAGTTTAACCCAAGTCTGTGTGTGTGGCTGTCAGTTTGGGACACTTGTTCCTACTAGCAGGGTAAAACTTAATATTTGAAGATGTACATAGTTTTGTGTGTTATTAAGTTAACAGGCTTTAGGGGGTATTTGGGGTGCATTTGTTGTTTTGTTTGATGGCTTTAAATAAAACAAAATATTTTGTAAGATGTGACATAGGCTCAAATGAATATGACAAGAAACAACTGTATAAAAGATCAACCTGCCAAACACTGTAAAAAGCATCTAATACAAAAGCTGGAACTAGACACTTAAAAAAGCTGTTACACAAAAAAGGTTGGAACAACAACTTTTTAACACAATGATGCTTTCTGTAATGTCTTTAAATGTCAATGGTCTCACAGATAAATACAAAAAAAGAAAGTTGTGAACTATATTCAAAATAAAGAAACTCCTGCAACAAAAACATGACAGAAAGTAAAATAAAAACAAACATTTATTAAAGCAGTTAAGTGCTTTCACACCAACAGGTGCTTCTTCAGATCAAAAAACAACACTCAAACTGAAATCTATTTAAAAGGAATCAAATTTCATTTCAAACAACCAATAAAATACCTCTTTACATTAAGATACAACTGAAAGCAATTACATTAAAGAGCTCTTACTCATATTAATCTGGAAGGTCCCTGGATTTTAAAACAGGCTTCAAAGAGACCCATTCATTCAGACCAGGAAATTTGTCTGCCTGCAATTTAATTATCCACCATAGCTCCCTCTTCTCAGTTTGATTGCTGAAGTCCCCTTGTCGTAAATTCTTCTCAACAACCTCCATTACCATAAAATTAAAAGTATGCGCCAAACCCAACTCCATTGCTTGCTTGGCCAGTGCACTTCTAGTATCCCCTAAACGGATACTATAACAGTGCTTTCTTACCCTTTAAAACAAGGGACGATTGGTCTTCTCAACATAAAAACCCATGCATACTTTACACAGGGCAAGGCAGATTATATTCGATGCACGACAATCTGATGAAATTCTGAATCTATGCATAATACCTGTAAAATTGGATGCACAAAAATATTAGATATATTAATAACTACAAAAAATATATCTATTACACTTCCTTGTACCAAACTCCTTACTAGGGGAGGCTGTAGACAAATGATGAATCCTGTAGCATAACTGTCTCTTTAATGACTTTGTTCTTGTATCTAATGAACGGTCTATCCCCCACTAAACGTCTTATGGAGTTATCAGTTAATAAAATAGACCAACTGGAGTTAACTCCATGTGTTGGTTCTAGATCACTAGTATAATACATTGTAATGGGTACGGTACTCTGACCTAACATTCCAGGCCTCACAGGCTGCATATGAATATCCAAATCCCTAGATGCTTCAGAAAAATAGAGTCTTGCCCTTAGAGCCACTGCCTCATCACATGTATTCACAAGCTCCTTAGAACTGTACCTCCTCTCTTTAAAGCCAATACTCAAATTAGATAAGTCTCTAAAAAAAAACCTTTCCAGGTTATTTAACCTTGACATACATAGGGTCTGACCCTTCAGAATATTCTTATAGATATAGGCAAGATGCATACTCTGCCTTTGCAGTACTTTATTACACCTACAATATTTTCTGTGTAACCCTGTATTGATAGAACCATTTGCATTCTAAGTATAAAAGATCAATCTGACCAACAGTGTATGCATGTAACACAAAAGGTGGAACTAGACACTTAAAGCTATTACACAAAAAAGGTGGGAACAACAACTTTTAACACAATGATGCTTTCTGTAATGTCTTTAAATTTCAACAGTCTCACAGACAAATACAAAAAAGAAAGAGTAGCGAACTACATTAAAAATGAAGCATGCAAATAGCTGTGCTACAAGACAGCCACTTGGAAAGAACTGAAAATGAATTTGATAAAGAAAGGTTTTCAGGATGGCTATTCAGTGGAATACCTGGGACAAAGGAAAACAGGAGTACTTATATTAATTGCAAGAGGAGCTCCAACAGTGACACAAGAGGATAAAAAAATAGAAAATTTGTAGTACTAAGGGGCTACTGGCAAGGGAAGAGGATTACACTGGCATGTACTTATATTCCACCTAAAACACCTATAATGGAGCTTAAGAAAATTCTGGGGGAAATAATCAGCTTTCAACAAGGAATATTATTTACAGTTGGGGACTGGAATTTGATTTGCAATAGTAAAGATGTGTCTGGGCAGGGCCCACAAGGGAAAATATAACAAAGGAGGGTAGATTTTTGAAAACAATTCATGAAAACCTTTGGCATGGAAGATATAAATTCAGTACTAGGAGTTCGGAGTGGATTTACATATTCTCCAAGATACAAAAACTGGGCTAGTTTAGACAGAATTTACATTCTACAGGAACATGTGCATTTAATTGAAAGCCTTGATACGCATGCATCCAATAACTATTTCAGATCATGCGCCAGTAATAACTAAAATAAAAACAGAAGGTAATAAAATAAAAATGAGACACTGGTGCTTTCCCACCTATCTGTTAATGAATGAGTAGTGGAAATTATTCAGGCACTACAGTGGATATAAAAAGTTTATACACCCCTGTTAAAATGCCAAGTTTTTTGTGATATAAAAAATGAGTCCACAATAAATAATTTCAAAACTTCTCCTACCTTTAATGTGACCTATAACTTGCACAATTCAATTGAAACGCAAACAAATCTGTTAGGAGAAAAAATATAAAAAATAAAAAACATACAATAAGCTGCTTGCATAAGTGTGTACACCCTTAAACTAATACTTTGTTGAAGCACCGTTCGATTTAATTACAGCATTCAGTCTTCTTGGGTAGGAGTCTATCGGCATGGCACATCTTGACTCAGCAATATTTGCCCACTGGTCCATGCAAAAGCGCTCCAAATCTGTCAGATTGCGAGGGCATCTCTTGTGCAGCGCTCTCTTCAGGTCTCTACAGATTTTCTATTGGATTTAGGTCTTGGATCTGGCTGGGCCATTCCAAAACTTTAATTTTCTTCTGGTAAAGCCATTCTTTTAATGATTTGGATGTATGCTTGGGGTCATTGTCATGTTGAAAGGTGAAATTCTTCTTCATCTTCAGCTTTCTAGCAGACGTGTGAAGGTTTTGGGCCAAAAGTGACTGGTATTTGGAACTGTTCATAATTCCCTCCACCTTGACTAAAACTCCAGTTCAAGCTGAAGAAAAGCAACCCCAAAACATGACACTGCCACCACCATGCTTCATCATGGTGATGGTGTTCTTTTGGTGATGTGAGGTGTTTCTGCGCCAAATGTACCTTTTGGAATTGTGGCCAAAAAGTTCAACTTTGGTCACATCAGACCACAATACATTTTCCCACATGCTTTTGGGAGACTTGATGTATTGTTCTGCAAATTTTAGCCTGGCCTGGATGTTTTTCTGTATAAGAAAAGGCTTCCAACTTGCAACCCTACCACATAGCCCAGACATATGCAGAATATGGGAGATTGTTGTCACATGTAGTACACAACCATTACTTGGCAGAAGTTCCTGCAGCTCCTTCAGTGTTGCTGTAGGTCTCTTGGCAGCCTCCCTGACCAGTTTTCATCTTGTCTTTTCATCAACTTTGGAGGGACGTCCAGTTCTTTGCAATGTCACTGTTGTCCCATACTTTCTCCACTTTTTGATAACTGTCTTCCAATGCTGTGGAAATTTTTTTGTACACTTCTTCTGACTGATACATTTCAACAATGAGATCCCTTTGATGCTTTGTAAGCTCTCTGCGAACCATGGCTTTTGTTGTAACAGGCAATTGAGTAAATGTCAGGAAAATCCTACTAGGACAGCTGAACTTTATTTGGGGTTAATCACAGTCTCTTTAATTGATGGCAGGTGTGTACCCAAGAAGACTGAATGCTGTAATTAAACCAAAAGGTGCTTCAGCAAAGTATTAGTTTAAGGGTGTGCAACACTTATGCAACCAGCATATTGTACATTTTTTATTTTTTTATATTTTTTTCAATTGAATTGTACAGGTTATAGGTCACATTAAAGGTAGGAAATGTTTTGAAATGATTTATTGTGGTCTCATGTTTTATATCACAAAAACCTGGCATTTTAATAGGGGTATGTAAACTTTTTACATCCACTGTATAAGAGAAAACAGAAATTTCTTCTGAAAATATAGCCATGGAGTGGGATAAACAAAGTGGAGTTTAAAAACAGGGCGGCGCAGTGGTTAACACTGTCACCTCACAGCAAGAGGTTCTCCGGTTCGATTCTCGGCTGGGGTGCCTTCTGTGTGGAGTTTGCATGTTCTCCCTGTGTTCGCGTGGGTTTCCTCTGGGTACTCCGGTTTCCTCCCCCATTCCAAAGACATGCATCTGGAGCATTTCTCCCCGGGCCTCCGCTGAAAACAGGCTCTGTGGAACCTAGTCGGACTTTCCCGGTCAACAAATGATAAATAAAAAATAAATAAATAAATAAATATGGTGGAAATAAAAGAGAGCGAGAGATGGTTAAGAAGTAACAAGAACTATTTAGAGGGAATGAGAAATGAAGTATTACAGAATAGGGGGAACTCTCAGAACAAGAACAGGAGCAACTGAGGAATGCTAAACAGAAAATACAGGACTAACTTGATAATATGCATGAGTTTAGAAAGATTGCTGTTAAGCAATAATTCTACAGCAAAAAAACTTTTAGCACAACAACTCAGACAACCGAGTAGAAAGGGCCGTCTCCAAGCTTAGGGAGGAATATAACAAAAGATCCTGCAGAGGTACTAGAAATATTTTGGAAATTCCATGAAAGTGTGTATAAAGTAGGGAAATATGAAAATCAACAAAAGGTATAAATGAAAATGTTTATGGAAGAATTAAATATGCCAATGTTAGACGTAGATAAGACTCTATTACTTACAGTTAGGATAGGAGACGAGATAAAAATGGTGATGCACAACCAATCTACAGGAAGGTCCCCAGGAACAGACGGTGCAAGTTTGGAAACAGGGAGGGGGAAAAACTGATAAAGGTCTGGAAGGTTTTATTTTATTAGGAGTTACATACTTACCATAACTTGGTATCTGTGTTGTCCAATTTCATTATTCCTCACAACAGGATCTTAGGGTCTGACAACAGCAGCCCCGGATTGTCAAGAACCAAAGCCCCAATGGAAAGAGATGGGTCCGACCAGTTCGGAGCCAAAACCACCCCCCCCCAAAGTCTGTGCCAATGGTTTGGGTCCAGGACCCATGCTGCTCCAACAGCCTTGGAGCAGAGTCAGTCTGGGACACTGACGGAGTCAAGGAATATGCCATCCTCTGCTCCATCGGCATCTTTCTCAAGGTATCCTGATATTGGGATTCCAAAGTGGGAGGTTGGATCGGAAGAGGAACTGCTAGAAAGGGTGATGGGGCTTTCATGGATCCAAGATGGGTCAGAGATTGTAAGAGTCCCATCTCGATCTGAGCCTTGAGCAAACTCTGCATCACCCTGTCTATTTCATAAAGGGAGAGCCTACAGGACCTGGAAGAAACAGAATGGGAAGACCTAGCCAAAAAAGGGGACTTCCCATGCCTCGAACTATGGCTCCTAGATCTTGGATTGGAAACCTTCGGATCCAAGAACGATTTAGACAGTGATGGGGAACTATGAATCAATACGACTTCCGCCGGGAGCCAACAGGGCCTTGGGAAATGAAGTCTTAGGATCTGAAGTAGGTCTGATTCTTGAAGAAGGCATGTCTGGTGAAAGAGGTGCCGGATCTGAAGAGCTCCTCTATTCCCAGGAAGATCTGCTCCTCCTCTGATCCAAAGATGATGGATCTGACAACTTTGGTCTTTTTCGGAATCCAAAGCTGAAACCCCAGGGGAAGCTTTAGAGGGATGCTTCTTGGGCTCTTTGGACACACTGCGTTTAGCAGGTGTCTGAGCTCCAAATGAAGGTAGAAGCAGTCTCAAAATGGTTACTGCGACGATCCGCTAAGGCGTGGGAGTTGAATCCTGTGCAAACGTCACAGTCCTGTTCTAAGTGTGAGACACCCAAGTAATAGACACACCACTCATGGGCATCCAAATTCAGAATTTTGTGCCCACAAAAGGTGCATTGTTTAAAACCTGTAGGTTTGTCCAACATCTCTAGCTTAGCTTCACAAACCAGACACACACAGACACACACACAGCAGAAAGTTACAAACACCTATGCAAGCGTACACAGCAAGTACAACTACTACCAAAAAATAACAGTTGAAAAAACAAAACAAAGATACTGGGAAAGCTTATATATATATATATATATATATATATATATATATATATATATATAGAGAGAGAGAGACAAAGATAGAAGGGAAAAAATGGGCCAATGGCTGTACAGGAGAGGCAGGAAAGTGGAAAAAGAAGAAAACTACCCTACTTGCATGCTAGGTCAGCAGGGGAGGTTAAAGAATAGAATAAAAATACAAAAGGAAGTGAAAGATAGAAGAAATGGACAAAAAGTTTAAACTTACATGTTAAGGCAGCTCGAGACTATCACAATCGTGTCTATCCAGGAAGGCGGTAAATGAGATCTGAAGAGTTGGAGCTGGTGCAGGGCATTATGGGAGTGGGAGGAGTTCGAGACTCGAAGCATCAGTCTTTTGGAATGGCTGGTTCAGATCTGATGTGAAATCCTAAGACCCTATCATTAGGAATAATGAAATGGACAGTATCAGATCAGTATTTTATGAGAACTATAAACATCCTGGAAGAAAGCTGTGGTGGCTATAGTACCTGAATAGGATAAAGACCCATCAGACCCAGCCTGACATAGGCTCATTTCAATACTAAACCATGATTATAAATGTTTATGTCTATAATGGCTAAAAGAATGGCAAAAGTGATGCCAAAATTGACAGATATGGATCAATGTGGATTTATGGAGGAGAGGCAAACATTTGACATTAACAGAACACTGATGATCCAGAAGGAAGCAGAACATAAGAAAATAACACTGGTGTTGATGTGTCCTTACACAGAGAGAGCATTTGACAGAGTAAGATGGAACTTTATGAGCAGGGCAATGGCAGCAGTTGCATTCTGTCATAAAATTATAAGGTTGATTAGGAGGATAAATGAGGGATCGGAGGCGAAAATTCAAGTGGGTGGGCTCCTCTCTGATAATTTCTGCTTGAGCAGAGGAACCAAGCAGAGGTGTCCTCTTTCCCCTTTGTTATTTGCATTGCACTTCAAACCACTGGCAAAGAAAATAAGGGACTCAGAAATTCAAAGATATAACTGGTATGGTAGTCAAGAAAAGCTGGCTCTATTTGCATATGATATTATTTTAACAAAAAGGAGTTTGAGAACTAGAATATATGAACATATCAGGGATATTAACATCAAAAATGAAAATAATGCTCTTTATAGACACTCTATAAAATGTACCAACATGGATATAAAATCTTGGGTACTGGAAGAGGTTAGACAGAGAGAGAGGGGTGGAGATTGGGAAACTTTTCTGGAATTTCGAGAAATGATATGGCAAATAAGGTTGGATTCATGCACCCACCCTGGAATGAATGACCATATTTCTATCAAGCCAGCTCTAAAACTATTATCATTGAATCCCAAGAGAACACGATTGTTTAGTGGAGGTTATATATACATTTTTTTATATATGTATTGTATTTTATTATATATTGTATATATATTTTTAATACATGGATATATAGATACCTTCATTAGAACATACAGATTATATTTAAATACACAGATTACTAGTTCATTTTGTGGATATGCTCAGAATAGAACATATACAGTCAGACTTGATAGTTCTTTAGATACCAATTAACTACTACTATTAATTACTTATAATTATTTATGGAATTTTTATACCATATATGTTTATAGTTATACTGTATATTTATGGTTGATGCATAGGAATTTTAAAAGGTTTTAGTAATTGTATTAAGGCATATTTGGTAGCGTGTACTTGTTTTTTGCTTATGCCATATCCGTCCGGCAGAAATGTGTTGTATAATTAAGTAGAACAGTGATGTAATAATGAAGTGATTTATGACAACCAATGGAAAAGAATGCAACACTATTTAATGTACTTGGAGAGTTTAACAGAGGATTCTGATGAAGTCTCAGGACACGAGATGAAAGCGCGCTAATCGCCAAATAAAAGTTTTTTGCCATTCACCACAGTGGACGTTTTTGATCCAAACAGAGGAGGACAACCTTTATAGTTTGGGACAGCGGCTGTGTGTTTAGTGATTTTGATATTATTTTATTCCTGACAAAACCAGAAAAAGGACATTTTGTGTTGTGGAACATTTTGAGGCAGTTTCATATTTTTTCCAGGATAGAAAATGAATGAACCTAAAACAAGGGCAATAGCTGTAAATTATGTACACACACAAATTGGTTCAGTAATAATTCATATTTATGGAGACATGACAAAATGAAGTACTTTAGGAGTATGGATTAAAAATGATTCTGGTGTGGCAGCTAAGGATATGTGGGAAGAGACTAAACAAAAGATAACACAAAAGCTGAGAAATTGGAAGCTCTGTTACATGGGTATGGATACTAAGCCACAAGCAGTTAAAATGCTTTTAGTCACTTTAGTCTTATATACAGGTCAAGCATAGTTGCGGATAGCTATTAATAATGGGCTGAAGGATTTTATATGACAAGGGAAGATGGCTAGAATCAAGTGGGATAAGCTGATTCTTCAACAGAACAAGGTGGATTGGGATTACCCGATTTGAAGGGGTATTTCAGAGCTACACAGTTAAAAGGCTCCTATACTTAGCACAAGCAGAAATCTATAATTAAAAGTGGAATGGGATAATGATGAAACGGGGGAAAAGCTCAAGAAAAAAGGAGAGACTGGGAATTTGGACGCAGATCTTTAAGGAGAATAACAATAATCATACATAATATTACATTCATAAAGTAGCATAAAGTATTCTAAGAACTAAGCCAACACAGGAATGGAGAAAGGAGATTCTGCAATTAGGGATACATACAATAGGCAAGAGGAGACTGGAATTTATTGGAGAAAACTGGCAAAGGAACAAATGTATTGGGAGCAAATAACTACAGATGGGAAGGAAACAGAATAGGAAGATGTCAAAAATGCATTTGGACTGCAGGTTAGAGATTGCCTTCCCTATCAAGGATTGATATCATAGTATAGGCATTGAGAAAGAAATAGGGGGTCCTAAATGAAAGACTGGCACCAGAAGAGGTTTTAGTAGACTCTAGAACATAAGCTGCTTGTCAAAAAAGGAATAATTAGGACAGCATATAAAATTTTGCAAGATAACTATAACAATCAATCAGAGAAGGTTAAGGAAGGATTGGGAAGAGAGATTGGATAAGCAATTCACAAAGAAACAATGGAGGATATATGTACATCTTCCAAATATGCAGTAAAATCTAGAACATTTAGGATTTTTGCTTAGAAATATTTAGATAGGTATTTTTATACCCCAAATAGACTCCAGAGAATTTTTCCTCAGGCAGACAGCAAATGTTGGAGGTGTGATGGGAAAGAAAGAGGTAATTGGGAATATATTTTCCGGGAGTGTAACGAGAAGGCAGACTAAAAATTGCCTGCAGACTACTCTATCAGTGATGCTGAGTGAGCCAATTGGTGTAATGAGAGAAATGCTATTTCTACGCCATGATACAGAATCAGAATTACCTAGACATACTAAGGTCTTTTGGAGTCTAATTATGGTGGCTGCCAAGAAAGCAATTACTAGAAAATTAGTAGAAAATGGAAATCAAAGTCTAAACCAACTTAGAAGTAGAGAATATAATAACAGAGATAAAACAACTAGAATTGGGATCTTCAGAAAAGGGTAGGAGTAAATTACATAGAAAAAATGTGAATGAGGTATAAAAAATGCAGGATTTGAATGAGATATATAATGTTTGACTGACAATGGTTGGGTAAGGTAATTGATGTACAATGTTACAACTAAAATTATGTCAATATGGTTTGTGATGTATAATGCTTGCAACTAAGATTATGTCAATATGGTTTGTTTTCATTTATTTAAATGTATGATTGCCTGTGTCACAAAGTAATAATTTAATAAAAATACTTGCGGTGCTGCGGTAGCATTGTCGCTTCACAGTAAGACGTTGTCCTGTTCGATTCCCAGTTAGAGCGCCTTCTGTTTGAATGGGCATACCTTCATTGAAGGTTGTGCATCAGGGCTGGCAACTCGGTATGTAAAAATCCACTGCCAATCATTAGCGGACCGGAGTTCCGCTGTGGTGACCCCTAACCGGGAAAAGCCGAAAGACACAACAACTTGTTTTAAAAAAAAAAAAAAAGGTCCCAAAGAAGATCATGTGAGAGAGGCCCAAAATCTTGCTAGTGACTCCCTTTTGGTCCAGACAGCACTGGTTCCCACTTCTGTTTCATCTGGCAGGGGCAATCACCACAAGTTACCCTACAGGATGGATCTTCTCACACACCTTTTTTCCCTTCTCTACAAAGTCTTAGTAAGAGGGTTGTTCACACTTTGGATTTACATAGACAGCTCAGATATTACCTGGACAAGACAAAACATATCAGGAAATCGGAGCAACTTTTTGTTTTCTTTCGAGCAAGGAAACCGAGTTTGGCAGTATCTATACAAACCATCTCCTCATGGATTTCTAAGGCCACTTCTTTTTGCTGGTCTTTTCATGGTAAGCAGCTCACCACTTCTGATCGTACATACTCTACCTGGGCTATGGCCTCTCCTTGTGCTTTTCTTAAAGGGGCCAGTAGATACTGGTAGTATCATGAGGAAGCACCATGAATGATGCAAGTTCTGGGATTGTGGGTGGTACAAAAGATTTGAGGAGACATATTTCAAAAGGAAGCAGAATACACACCAGAATTCTGTACATGATGCATAAAGAAAGAGGATAGCATTTGGAAATAAAGAAAAATTAATGCCATCAGGCTGCTGAGTGCTGAAGCTAAAATCATCAACACTCAAAATTGGAAGAGGACAAAAACAAGTATGGGACCATGAATTACAGAGCTTCCTGGACATAAAATGATGGCAAAAAAACTTACTACAATGAGGAAAGGAGGGAAAGGAGAAAAAAAAGCAATGGAAAGAGGTATTGGAATACTACAAGAGTGAAAATTATACCAGAATGAAGGACAAGATGGACCCAATGGAATACCAAGATGGGTGGGGCGATATGGATACGGTAGCAAATGAAGCAGCATACCACTGATGAGATGCAGTGCACCATGAATGAAGATTGCACGTGAATGTAATGTACTACAAGAAAAAAATTATAGCTGCACTTCAGACTGATTTTCTCCCAGTCAATAGAGAGAGTGCCAGTGCAAGTCCTGGCTCACAATAAGGTGAACACAAGACTTTGCATGCTTCAATGCAGACATCAAATGCAGGAACCTTCCCACAGTGAACATCAAAACTGACACCTGAATTGTATGAATGGCAACATACAACTGGAAGCAAAATGGCATTCTGAGACACTAAGGAATGGTGTAAGTCCATATGCCTACAAATGCAAGAAAAATACATACATGCGCCAAAGTACAAAAGTTTCTGAAAAATATGCTAGACTGGGATGGAAGGAAGAATCAACAATCACAGACCCAAACACGAGAGTCCTCCCATGTGTTAAATCTTCAGATTCACTAATGTTACTGGCTCAGACTGGCAGATAACTTCATTATCATGAAATTCAAGCCCTTAACAGGAGTAAGAGGATGCTGATCTTGGACAATCTCACACCTAATGTATCTTCCTAAAAATATCTTGACAGACGAAGACTGAATGGTAAACAATTACACATCAGAAAAGGTAAAACCACAGGCTACACAAAGAGAACTTTTAAGAGATGAATAAACCAGTCTTAAAATAAAAATTAAATTAACAGAGTAAGACTTTTAAGACACAATACATTTACTGTTGCAGTCCACTGGCCTATGCTCACAATGAAAATCTTTTCCATTTAGTCATATCACTTCCTTGTTTTGGGCTTTTTAAGACCCCTTACAACCTGAAAGTCATTACAGGAAATCATGAAACTGCGGCAAACTGGAGTGGTACCATCCAAATACAGACTTGGCTAACTGAAACTGCAGTAAAAAATTCTTGTGAAAGTCTGAAAAATGGCAAAGAAAATAAGTTACCATTTCATTAGTAAATTAAAGATAAAGATTGCATTGGAAACCTGATAGCCATTTGGATCAGGTGATCAGATTACAGATTTCTTTTTCACCTTCAGCACTATATTCTATACCAGTTAAGAGAGGGCAGTACCTTCTGCCATCAACTGAAAGGAGGGGGAATTCATGTGCAAGACTGCTGCTCAGCAGGAAAGAAAAATGCACCTGTCTTCAAAAATGTCTAACTGGGAATTTAGAGCACAACTTTGATTGCAGAGGAGTATTATACTAAGTAGCACACAGGTCTGTGAATTTCTGTAGGTTTCTACTACATAAGTGATCTATCCAGTTGGGGGTCTAACATCATATAGAGAAAATTTGTCACAATATTTTGTTATCCTGGCAGGTATACTACAAGACATGACATTATTATGAACTACATAGTCCCAACAGTTTACTGATTCTGTGCACCAGGGAAACCATTAGTGACCCTTGCTTAATGTATCACATTATTGGACACTGAATTGAACTTAGTATTAAAATCTCTCAGAAATGGTCTTCCAAAACCAATGCTCAGATCAAATTTGTAATGATGGGGACTCAGTTCTGTTAAAATTCAAACTCCTTCTCCCACCCTCAAGACACCCAAATTAAATATCTAGAGTTTGAAAATTTGGTAATAAAACACAGGATTGCTTTGGAAGGAGTGAATGAAAAGTTGTGCACACCAATTAAAATTTTCAGCTCTTAAAAGCAGCACTGGAATAAGCTGTTCCAGCTGACCTAAAGCCCTAGCTCCAGAGATATCACAGTACTCAGTTTTTTCTCTCAAGTGAAGCGAGGTACTTAGCAATGCTGAGACAGAAGAAGACATCAACTCCCACAGCCTCAAGGAACTGAATTATTGAGATCTGTTTACCATGTCATCTCTGCCAAAAACAGTACTATGTTTTCAATACTCTCATAAGGAGGAAAATACAGATGCACAAGTCCTACTTACTTGTTACAGTAGATGCGCAAATTTCACACTGTCTTAGTGGCATATGGGTTCTGTGACTACACAAACCCCACGATGGCAATTTTCCAGAGATCAGAATGCTCTCCTCTGATCCTTTGACAGAAGACTGGCTAAGTCCCTCCTATCAGGGAAGCCTAAACACTGTCACAGAGTCAGTTATTCAGGCTTTTAGTGCTAAGTAGAAAAAACAAAAAGGACCAGAACCAAGAATTGGCTGAAATTAACCAATCTGCAACCCAAAAATACCAAAACAAATAACCAAAGCCAACCAACAAGACAACAAGGATGGATCCCACTGAACTATATACAAAATATTGGAGGTTGCTGCCCTTGAGGCAGTGTACAACTACTGTTACAGGTAAGTAGGACTTGCGCAAGTTTCTCAGTGGCTTATGAGTAGCTACCCCAAGCTTACGCTTCCTGGGAAGAAGGATTAGGATTCCAAGAGTCCCTGGAGAATGGCCCTCTCAAAGCCTGCTCTGGAACCTGAAAAAGAATCCAGTTTCCAGTCCTGTGAAAAGGTATGAAAATCAGACCAGGTTGCTGCCTCTAGAGTCCACTATTTTCCACTATACCACTGAAAAGGATAAAGCTGTGGTAGAACGTGCCTTAACCTTGCCTGGAATAGATTTAACATGATGGGAGTTCCAAATGTGTCATGTAACATTTGTCAAATAAATAAATAAAATAAAATGATCTTATTGACGAGGAGATTCCAAATGTTTTAACTGTTTCTTCTCTGTTACCGGCGTTAGAAGATGTCTATAAAACTGCATGTAAATCCACTTTGGCTTGTGAACCAGTTCCTAAAATAAGATCATAAACACTTCTAATCTCTTCCATACCTCCAGATTACTTCCAGTCAAATATATTTTTAAACCTAGCTAGATAGCATCTGTGGAAAAGTGAATTCTTGAGTTTTTGAACATGTTCAGCTTTCAAAGAATCAGAATGGATGGAATCAAGTGTTTACTATGGTCAGTATCAGAGTCCCCATCAAAATCTGCAGTATTAGACTGATCTCTAGAGAAGGTAGCCTCAAAGTCATTCTGAATAGAATACCGTCTCCAAGATTAACTGACTGTAAAACACTCTTAGCTAAGGAAACCACATCAGCCTTATACATGGTAATAACCTGACTGCTGTGTGGTGAATTTTCAGTCTTTTCTTGCTATGAACTACTCTAAAGGACAAAATATCGGGACAGTATGTCTGGCAAGCAATCACTTACCTAGGGATCCTCTCTCCTGCACCTAAAGGGTTTGGTTCTCCCTTACCTGAATCATGGTACTGGAACAGCCTCCACAGGATGTGTCTGATCCTTGTATCATGAAGCTCTGTGGGCTTTCACCAGAGGGTAACTGGGAGTAAGGTACGTGGTTTGCAGGCTAGCTTAAAGCAACAACAGATTCACATCCTCCAGGCTGAGGAATGTGTGTCGAATTTTTATTTTTAGGAGCAACTGGATTTGATACGTGGGGAGGGGAGGTATGGTAGCCCTATCAGTATCCATCAAGTCAGGGGAAAAACACCAGCCAAAATAATGATGAAGGACAATAACAGAAAACATAAACTACTTCCCTACACAGCAAATAGGACTAAACTGCATAAAACTTAGCAAAACAGTTTAAACTGTGCTATGCCTTATTCTACAACTTGCATTGTGTAGAAAACAGTACATACAGTCACAGTACCAAATATAACTTGTCCAAGTAGTGACAAAACAGAAGTTATATACTCACCATAACGTTCCATGTTTGTTGTCCTTGATCTCGCCTTCCTTCTTGTTGGTTGGGTTCAGAGCTGATCCTTGGCTCCAATTCATCCGTATTCTAAAGCTCGAGAGCTTCCACTGGCTCTAGGCTAGACCCTATCCCATCATGCCTAGAGTGAGTTACCCACATAAGACTACAATATACGGATATATAAACTATAGGCATATATATATATATATATATATATATATATGTATGTATGTATATATATATATATATATATATATATATATATAGGTTTACTATTGAAAGGTCGATCCCGACATGTGCGACTCGTCTTGCACGAACGCGGAACTGCGATCGCCACTACACCGACTCCCAGATGTGCGAACGGCAAAACCTCGCCCCTATCCGACCCATGGTAGCATGGGTGTGGAGGTGTTGCGCGGCCGGTAATGTCGATCGTCGACGTTTTTGCGGTTTCGGTTCGCTAGCAAACAGTTTTCGCAGTTTCGGTTCGCACAAACACGTCGATGAGGTCGCCGTTCGAACGAAGTGCATTCACACATTCAATAGTAAACCATATATATATATATATATATATATATATATATATATATCCACACATATATATATATATATATATATATATACATACATATATATATAAAAGCCCACCAAGACATAAGTAGAAGAAATCTCAGCCTACCCAACTCAAAGCAGGAAGGGAATCAAGGCCTATATAGCCAAAAAGATGGATAATTCCTTTCGATCCTCCAGGAGGGGGAAGGAGGGTGGGGATGCAAGAAGGAAGGCGAGATCAAGGACAACAAACATGGAACGTTATGGTGAGTACATAACTTCTTTATGTTATGTTGTTCCTCTCTCGCCTTCCTTCTTGTTGGTTGGGACCATGTCCTCAGTACCTTCTTCTTGGGTGTTTCAATGGAATAGACTCTTTAGAACCATGGAATTAAAGGATGCCCTGTTCCAGGAGGCCACATCTACTTTGTAATGAGTGATGAAAGTATGGGGATTAACCCACATAGCTGCTGCACAAACTGAGTCTAAAGGCAATCTGGCCTGAAAGGCAGTAGAGGTAGACAAGGCCCTAGTTGACTGTACTCAAATTTTTGCTGGCAACTGTTTGTTCTGTGAGTTATAGACGTAAGTAATTGTGTCTGAAAGCCATTTTGATAAAGTTATTTTTGAGACTGAAGCTCCCTTTCTGTTTTCTGCAAAGGATACAAACAATTGGTCAGATTGTCTGAATTCCTGTTTCCTGTGCAAGTAAAAATGTAACTTGTCTATGAACATCCAGCTGGTGGAGTTTATACTCTGCCGTGTTGCCATAGTTCGGGAAGAATACAGGTAGTTCTACTGATTGATTCAGACTGAAGTCTGAGCAAACTTTTGGTTGGAAGAAAGGGCAGGTCTGAGAGAAACCCTATCTTTATGAAAAATTAAATAAGAGGACGAATGGATAGAGCTTGTAATTCTGATACCCTCGTAGCTGTGGTGATGACGATCAAGAAAATAGTTTTCCAAGTCAAAAATTTTAGAGAACAAGAATTAGCTGGTTCGAACCGAGGAAGAATCAAGGCAGCTAGGACTAAATTTAGATCCCAAGGAGGAAGTGGTTCTCTTATTGGGGGTCTCAAAAGGATAGTACCCCTCACAAAAGTTTTGCATAGTCTGTGGGATATAACGTTGGAACCCATTTCTCCCACATGAAAGTTGGAAATAGCAGCCAGTTGAACTGGGATAGTTGCTGCTGCTGCTCCTTGGTTAATTCAAGGATCTTTGAAATAGGTGCAGTAAAAGGATCAATACTATTTTTGGATGCCCAACAAGAGAACCGTTTCCATTTGCTAATATACAGTTTTCTCAGAGGATTTGTGAGAGGAAATTAGAATATGTTGTACTACAGGAGAGACATCAGGAAGCCTGGCTAAGACAGGAAGTGGAGGAACCAAGTTGAAAGCTTGAAGGTCTGTAAGGATGGGTGGAGTGTGCCCGACTGATGCATCAGTAGATCCGGAACTGGGTCCAGAATCCATGGCTCCTCCTGAAGATGGGGCCATAGAAACGGGAACCAGATTTGATGAGGCCAGTAGGGGGGCAATGAGTATTAGCTTGCAACCCAAAGATTTTGCTTTCTGAAGAACCTTGGGTGTCACAGGGAACAGGGGAAAGGCATACAGAAGTCCCGGGGGCTAATCGTGAACAAGTGCATCCCTGGGGGATTGTCCCAGTGGGGGGACTAGGGTGAAATAGCTTCTGCATTTGGCATAGTTGGATGTGGCAAAAAGATCACAGCAAAGCTGGCCCCACATGTGAAAAATCTGGTTCGCAATATCCTGTTTCGGGGACCACTCATGAGGCATAAGGATAGCCCTGCTTAGCTTGTCTGTTATCACGTTGGACTTCCCCGGAATGTGTGTCGCAATCAAAAAGTATTGGGAAGACATTTCTCACTGGCACACACTTGGAGCTTCTCGACACAAGGGGTAGGATCTGGTTCCGCCTTGCTTGTTGATGTACCATACCACTGACATGTCTGCCTGAACTGCAATCGTCCCCATGGGGAGAGAGCTGTGAAGTACTTGCAACTCCAGGAGCACCGCTCTCATCTCTAGGACTTTTATGTGCAAGTGGTACTCGTGTTGTTGCCAAGTCCCATGAAAAGTCTGTCCCAGATAATGCCCCCCCACCCAATCTGGGAAGTGTATGTGGTCACTGTGGCCACTGGTTGGGGGAGGACGAAAGGTCTGTCGATTGTCAGTTGCGTGGACTGAAGCCACCATTTTAGGTCCTTCTTGCAGGTCTCCGTGATGAGAATTTCATGGGACATGGTTAGATCTTGCATGGACCATTGAGCAAACAGCAGTCACTGTAATAACCTCATGTGGAAGTGAGCCAAGGGAGCTAGCATTATTCCGGCCGCCACTCAGCCAAGGACCTTTAGAACAAATTTTGCTCGAGTCTTTTTCCTCCCGATTAAAATTGCAACTTGGTGTCGAATGGTCAACATCTTCTCCTGAGGCAATTTTGCTATTATGTCTTTGGCATCTAGATCTGCCCCTATAAATGTAATATATTGACAGGGCAACAAGGTAGATTTTTCATAGTTTACAGTGATGCCTAGCTGAGAGCAGAGGCAGATTGTGATGTCCCTTGTCTCGGTTAGTCGATGCTCGGTGGTGGCGGTAAGGAGCCAGTCGTCCAGATATGGGAACATCCAGAATCCTAGATGCCTCAAATGAGCCGTGACTACTCCCATACATTTGCTGAACACCCTGGGGACTGTGGTGAGGCCAAAGGGCAGAGCTCTGAACTGGTAGTGACTGTCTCCCAGCCGGAAACGTAAAATCTCCTGGATCGCCTCCTGGAGATCAATGGAGCACATCCAACTGTCCTTTCCCAGGAAGGGAAGTATGGACTGCAGTGTCACCATCCAGAACTTTGTCTTCTTGACAGACTTGTTGAGTTTGCTGAGATCCAAAATGGGCCTCCAGTCCCCTTTTTTCTTTGGTACTAAAAAGAACCCCGAGTAAGTTCTGGACCCGATATGGCCTGCGGGGGCTTCTTGGATGACTCATTCTCTTAGCAACCTTTGAACTTCTAGGGTTGCTTGTTCCCTTAGATTGGGTGGCAGATCTAGGATGGATTTTTGTTTTCTGGGAGGGGGGTGGCATGGAAAAAGGAATATTGTATCCCCTGGATATGATCAACTGTACCCATGCGTCTTTTGTATTACTTTGCCAGCTTCTGAGTACAGTGACAATCTTCCCCCAACTGCCTCCAGAGGTGGACAGGTGGGCCTCCTTTCAGGAGCACTGGAAGGGCCTACCAGAGAACGCATCTCTGTCGCCCTGACTCTGTGGACCCCATTTGTCACGAGGGCAGCATCTCCCATTATTATTCCCCCCTCTGCCCAGGGGAAAAATCACCACGTGTGTCAGGCGAAACTTCCTGGGATTTCCAGAACCACATTTTTCTGCTTTTTTGACCTTTGAGATAAGGTCTAGTAGGCGCAGAAAAACGTACTCCCATGGCAGAGAGTGTCTTGCCAAATTGCTCGCACCGGGTGAGAGTCTCTTACCTTCGCCCCGAACAACAATGAGCCATCAAAAGGGGCGTTAGTAAAGGAAGACTTGAAAGTGTCTGAAAATTGACAAAGGCGTATCCAGGAATGTCTCCGTAAGGCGACTCCTGTGCCTGCAGCCCTGCTCGCTCCATCGGCTGCATAGGAAATAAGCCACATGGAGGAGTTAACTACTGAAGATAAGGTCGCAAGCTGAGAAGCAGCTCTATCTGTAGCTCCCACAGCTGTTGGATCCTGTAGGTTATCTCCTAGCTCTTTCAGGAGATCCCTCTGAAGACTGGTGAATTGGGATAAATAATTCAGTGACCTAAGAGTAAAGGCCACTGAAGAAAGGACATGCTTCCCATACCTGTCCATTGTGTGGGACTATGTTCGGCAGATGGACAGAAGTAGAAGTTTCTGTTAATTCCTTCTTTGTGGCATCCACCACCATAAAATCAACTGGCATACCCTTGGTCAGGAAATGTTTGTCATCTGGTGCAGTTATGAACTTAATGGGCCTCTGAGGAACTGGTTCCATTGATTCCAGAGAGCTCCACGCCTTTCGATTTACTACCCATATCAGTGGGTCAAAGGGCGGAGACACCCAAGAGGTGGAGGGTCGGGAAACAAATGCGTCCAGGTACACAGACTCGTCTTCAGAAGGGGAAAGGGACTTCCAGCCACCCCTCTGCTTGAGGATTTCCAGGATGTCCGAGAATGAGACATCCTCAGAGAAGGACCGTGGGGACCCTTCTGAGTCCTCCAAGTCAGTGTCCGATGTCAGAGACTCAGGAGAGTCCACATGCTTCCTCTTACATATCTTCTGAGGGACCTCCTCAGGTGGGTGCTCTGGGGAGGTTTCAGAAGAGGGGGGGTTGCCCAATGGGGGCATCTTGGGACATTGGTTCCCTACGCTTAGAATGGAGGGGTGGTGAGAGGGAAAACACTGGCTCCCGTAGGGGATGGAGTAGCTGAAGCCAAGGGAGGAGCTGTCTGAGAGGACAGTACACTCATCACCTCAAAGGCACCACAATCCCGGCCCGAGAGGGTCTTCTGCTCCAAAGAGTTGAGAGACCTCTCCCGCACTGAGGGTGATGGCTCCGAAGCTAATGTGGGAGCTGAGCTTACCTGTGCCGAAGCTCCAAGAAGAAGAGTAGGGTCAAACAAGGGTCCGATGGTGCTCCCCTGTTTGGAGCCGACGAGGGAGTATTGACTCCCAGATCCCTTGATAGAAGGAGGTATCGAGGAGACTGAAGTAGATGTCGGAACAGAGAGACTGGAGGTTTTCAGAACCAATGGTTCCACCACAATGATTTCCATACACTCCGGCTCTCAGCTCAAGTGAGTCAAAGGAGGAACAGATGATCCGGGGGGGTTGAATAGTCTGCTCCACATCCATACGGGCTGGGCTCAATAAGATTTTTGCAAGAGCCGGTGTGTCTTGAGCAGCCTCTTCACCACCCTCTCCACATCATCATCTGAGAGGCTCCCAGATGACTGAGAGGAGTGGGTGGACGATCGGTGACTGCCTGCCACAGTCAGGAGAAGTGGTGACTGTGGAGCGGTCCGCACCAGTTGCAAGAAGGAGAACTTGTTCTTTTGTGACTCCTAGACAGTTCCGAGGACACTGAAGGAACAACAGGAGATAAAGTTTTGCTGGACCCGAGAATTTTCGGATCTGACTAAATTGAAGATTTGTCTTTCTGCTTCCACGACTCTGAGATAAGAACCGACGAAGATGTTGGTTTGGAGGATTTGTCTGCTTTTTTTGCCCGATTCCCTTCCACTGGTGTGTCAAAGGGCTCCTTCAATAAACCTCTCAATATGAGTTTGTTTTTGCGCTCCTGCAGGACTCTAGCGCCGAATGCGTGACAAATGGAACACGAGTCCTGCAGGTGCACAGCTCCCAGGCAATAAACACAGCTAGTATGCCCATTGGTCAGGGACATTTTTTGGGAGCAAGAGTTACACTTTTTGAATTCAGAAGGCTTGGATTCTTTGGATGCTTCTTTGGACATTATTGACAGGCACAAACAGCAATAAGCACCACAAAACCACAGCTACAAGTATCAAAAAGGGGAAAAAAATACCACTCTACAATAACCACAACAGCACTATATCTAAATTCTTAAAAAAAAAAAAAAAAAAAAAAAAAAAAAAGAAAGAAACGGAAGATAACGGAAGGGGGAGAGCTTCTAAGTTAAAAGACAACTCCCCCAACCGAAGAGAGCCTCTAACTCAAACGGCTAACTCCTTATACTGAAAGGGAAATTGGGGAAGCCTTCTAACTGAAATGGGCCAAAAGCAACGGGTGAATCCTCTAATTAAAACGGATTTGTAAGGGAAGGAAATAGGCCTGCAGGGAAAACGACGGCCTGAACAACATTAACAAAAAATGGAGATAGGGATCCTAATAACAAACACTAACAATCTACAGTAAAGTCTTCCTCAAAGATTTTACAAAATTAGAGCAAGAATATAACAAGAAAATTAAAAACTTAGCCTAAGCCAGTCTCCAGCAATCTCGAAGCTTCAAACGGCAAACGAGATCTGAGTAACTCACGCTAGGCATGATGGGATAGGGTCCAGCTTTGAGACAGCTGAGAAGGAGCCAAGGCTCGGCTCTGAACCCAAACAACAAGAAGGAAGGTGAGATAGGGACAACATAACATCATATGCCCTTAAATCAAACAGAAACCTTTTAAACCAGCGAAAATAAGTTGCATAGAGATTCCCTGGTCAGAAATGAAAAAAAAAATTCTCTACAGAAAATGAAAATAATTTGTGGTAAAGTCATGTTTTAACGATAAAACAGCTAAAGTAGTGTTATATCAGAAGTAAATGTAATAAAAATGAAAAAACTGGAATGGAATGCAATATTTTTCTGTCAGGATATTAAAATGAACCAGATAATCAACAGATAGAACAGACGTGACTAAATCATATCTGTACACACATAAGGCAGTCCCTGGTGTTCAACTGACACCACAGAACTTCATTTTTCCAGTACAAGTCAAACAATTTAGAAAGCCCTATAACTGCAAAAAAGCAGCGCTAAGCATACAAAACAACAAAAGTTAAAATTCCCAGAGGAATTAACAGCAGTAGAAAATAGCAAGAATATAAAATTTATATTTTAACTACAACAGAAAGAAAGAAATCAAAAGTATATAATAATAAACAGGAAAGGTAGTTTCCAAAAAGATCTTATCCGAATTTGGAAGTTGTAATCCACCAATGCAGGTTGCTGTGGAGATTCTAATGTGTGAGTCTTTAAGCTGACACTACAGGCCTGAATAACTGGCCTTGCGTAACAAGTGTTAGGCTTCCCTGATTGGGGGGTAGGCAATCTGCTAAAAGACAGAGTTAGAGGAAAGGATTTTGAGTTCTGGAAAGCTGCAAGTATGAGGTTTGTGCAGGCAGAGAATCTATATGTCAAGGTGGCAGTATGAAAGATGAGCAGTTATTATTCAACAATGCCTACAAAAGTACCTAATAAATTAAACCATTATGTTGGGGCTAGACATAATTTAGAAACATTCAGTATTACTGAAATGTAGCAATAAGTTGTTGAAAATGACACAGAATCTTGAGCATCTGAATCTGATTGTGCAGTACTGGGAAACATCAGTCTAGGCAAAGGATTGCCAGTACTGCTTAAGATTTTAAATGGGTAGTAGAGCTAAGTCAATGTAAAGATCCTGAATATCAATATTATTATGAACCTCCAGCATTTCTGTGATGTTTTCCTTCAGGGAATATGGATGTAAGCACTTCAATATAAATAAGGTTTCACCCAAAACTGTGAGCATTTTTAACTTCTTAACCCTGACAATGATTAAAGATGTTTAATGTTAAAATGGAATGGAAGTTGCCTTTTTTCCAGAAAAAAAAAATATTTTACTTTTTTTCTTAGAAGATAACTCCATGACATGGTTTTCTGATGGTTAAGTCAACAGGCTTGTCTAAGGCTAACTCTCACTGCTGACCTGGTATGCCTGGCACTAACCCTGCAAATGGTGTTTTGGCAAAATGTATCACACAAGAATTTGCAGCTTTCTCTAAGACCGATTTCTCTGAAGTTAAGTTCCAAATTTCTGATGATTTGTCTCCTACTGGAATGGTACATATGGGATAGCCTACTAAGAGTCACTCTGAAGATCCTCAAGTCAAGCATTGTTGTCTAAATACATATTTACAATAGCAGTACAGTCAGGTGGCAGCCAATAAGTACTTTTGGGATAGAAACCAGGATCACATGTAAATACACCCTAGCATGGCATCTACACAAAAATTCCATTGAACAAAAAGAATGTTTTTCTAAAACATCTTAAAACATGTACAACAAAAAGATGCATTTCAATGTCTATGTAAATATTCCTGGATTATAACAAAAACAGAAAAAAACATTCATTAACTTGAGAATATGAAGAGGAAAAAGTGTCTTCTAGAAAAGAATACTGCCATTTTTACTGTTCCCCACATATGTTTACAGGCACAAATAAAATACTCTTTTACCTCCATTGAAAACCACTTCACCAAGACAGTCTCTGGGCACTTTTGAAGCGCATCGCTTATGGCAGTTAAACTTGCAGTCTAAAAGAAAAACACATGAATCAAGTGTAATTTACTACTTGTCAAATCATTTTTAAGTTGAGGATTCAAAACATTAATCTCGCACAGTGAAATAAACTATCACCATATGAACTAAATGAAAATGGAGAAGTTTATTACAACAAAACTAAATTCTGAAAAACTCAAGTACTCATAATTATCCTTTTCCACATAATCTGCAACTACATATTCAGTTTAAACTCCTGTTTCTAACATCAACTGTTAAACTATATTGAAGCAGGTCCTCATGGGAAATAACTTGTATTTGAAGTTACAAAATCACTTCTATTCCTTTTAGGCCTCAAATTTCCCATTTTTTGAGCACTGTCAGTACTATATTAATAGCATTCTATATACCACACTGTTCAATCCCAATGCCTGGTGCACTTATTTCAACACTAACTGCTGATACAGCTTTTTTACATTTATATATTTATACAATTCTAATAAAAAGCAGCCTCATGTCAGACAATCACTGCTTACATTCAGTTATCAAATAATTAAGATTTGCATCCTTAATGCCAAATACAATAATCAGCTATTCTATTCAGTCATAAATTCATATTTGATTTAACATATTAACTAGCTCATTTGAAATCAAAAATTAATTAGTGACCATATTTTATTTGCATCCTGCTACAACTGTCTTAACTGGACCAGTCCCACCTTGAAGTGGAATCTACTTTATTAAATACACAGGAATCTTAAGTACTCTGTTCCAAGTCATCATCTTCAAGCTCAGATTGCAATACAGCATCCCATACAGCCCATTTCTTACTATGAAGTTCCGTTTCTGATCTCTAATAATTCTTAGTTACATATTTTTAAACAACTTTATTAAATTATCATTTAAGACACAGACACACACAAACAGAAAATAAAACAAACCAGTTTAACATTTATTTATTTACATGCATTAAGTCCAACATTACATAAATTGCTCAATACCTGCCTTCCCTTAAATCTCACTCCTCCTGAACATTATTTTGCATGCATTATTCCCACAAATTCCATTTATTTCTATGCAATTTCTCCTTTCCTAAAGATGCCATTTCATGTCCTTTTATCATCGTTACAATATTCATCACTGCGGTGGTGGTGCTGCGGTAGCGTAGTCGCCTCACAGTAAGACGCTGTCTGGTTCGATTCTCAGCTAGAGCGTCTTCTGCGTGCAGACGTGCGTGAATGGGTGTACCTTTGTTGAAGTTTGTGCGTCAGGGCTGGCAATGCGGCACATAAAAATCTATCTGCCAATCATTAGCAGACCGGAGTTCCGCTGTGGTGACCCCTGACCAGGAAAAGCCGAAAGACACAACAACAAAGTACAATTGGTTTAGATTTCTATTTCCATTTTCTAGAAATTGCTTTTTGGCAGCAAAGCGATTCAAACTTAATAAGATTTTACTATGTCTAGGCAATTCAGATCCTGTGTCCTAGCTCAAAAGAAGGTTTATATTAATCTTATTATACCTACCTTACATTTGTTTACTGGGAAAGTCCAAAAGTAGCCATTTTCAGCAGAGGCACTGGGAGAAAAGCTCCAAACACAGAAAACTTGCACCATATATGCACAGTACATCGGTTTACATAAACAAATTAACAAACCACTGTAAGCAGAATTACAAGCCAAAATATAGTGTAGATATATTTAAAACACTCAGGTGAGCATTGTTACATAGATTAATCAACATTTCAGACTTAAAATTAAAAATGAGGTGTAGAGATGTTGGGAATAGATTATAGGTAATGAGTAAGGGGTAGGGTTGTATATACGTGATATAGAAGGTGATGAGTATGGATAAGTGGGGCAGGACCTAGTACTAAGAGCGGTAAGGAGAGTAAGAAATAAAGCAGACAAGAGTGAATAGATTGATAGATGAGTAGTTAAATAAAGGATGATAACTGGCTGGTAGAGAAGAATAGTAGAAGTGAGTACTTGAGAATCAGCCTGCACTGATGCATGAGCAGAGACAAGTTTTGGATAAGAATTCTTTTAGTGACTGCTTAAAGGAAAGAAGGTTAGGTAGGGTTAGATATGAAGAGGAATGGTAGTGAGTTCCATTTTTTATCTACAGAATAGGAGAAGAGGTTTGATTCACGTGATCTGTGGTGGTGCAGTGGTTAACATCGTCGCCTCACAGCGAGAGGTTCTTCAGTTTGATTCTCATCTGGGGTTCCTTCTATGCATAGTCTGCATGTCCTCCCTGTGTTTGCTATGGGTTTCCTCCCACATTCCAAAGACATGCACCTGGAGCGTTTCTCCAGGCCTCCGGTGAAAATAGGCTCGGTTCTAGTCAGACTTTCTCGGTCTACAAACCTTAAACAAACAAACAGATAAATCAATATGTTTGCTTTATAAAGAGAAAGTTATCTTTTGAATGAAGTAGTGGAGGATGGAGTTAAGGCAGGACAGGCTACTAGTCTGAACAATGTTGTGGGGTGCAAGCAGTTTTAAAAAAGTAAAGTGACGAGGAAGAGACAGAAGAGCTGTGCAGTGTGATGCACTAGTTGTAAGCTTAGCAATTTTCAAGTTTCGCTATTGGTGAGCACTAAGTTTATGAGCATTAGAGCTCCATAAAGTACCAAGGGTAGCAGGTTATGTAGAGGAGAGGGTAGTGCTGGTAAATACCTGAAAAGCCTACCAAGTTTCTGATGCTGTTTTTTATATAAATATTTTCTTTGTATGCAGATCAAATTTCAGATTTTCATCTGTTATGACACCTAATAGCTTAGTATGATGGACAGTTTAAATTACTGTGTTATCCACGGAGAGAAATTTGAAATTGTTTTTATCTAATGTAAAAGTTTTAGGAGTAAATCTCAGCTACTCTCTCATATTTCTTCCAAATGGGAATGCCCTTGCCACGCTCCAACTTAACCCCCCCCCCCATTCCACCTTGCACTGACTCATCCAACTACCTCTATTATTTCATCCCACCCCTACTAAAACTAATTTTCTCTCTAACATCTGCTTTACTACACTCTCCATTCTCAAATATACTATTACCCTCTCCATGCATATTTTCCTCACCTATTAATGGCTAGTAGCTATATATTTTGAAATGTTAAACCTACAATTGAGTTTATAACACAAATATGCACTTTATGCAAATGTTGAAATTTCTGTACTGAATTATGTCTTTTCATTTTTGTAACATTGTGACAAGGCAATTGCAAATATCATAGAGCTTATCTGTAAATGTTTAATTAGCTGTATGAACTATGTCCTTTTGTAACATGTGAAATGTAACTTGCAATTATTGTGGAGCTTTTCTCCCCGGGCCTCCACTGAAAATGGGCTCTTCTTGGCCCAGTGGACTTCCCCAGTCAGCAAACTTAAATAAATAAATAAAACAAATAAACGGAAGAATAGAAGACCACGCTTCTTATATGATTTGTTGAAGGTGTGTCAAACTATCTGTAGAGCAGATGATTGTGGAAATCATCCAGATATTGAATGAGGGAGTTTTAACAGGAAGAGGTGTAGAAATTAGTTATGAAAATGTTAAAGGAGGGGACCAAGAAGAGAGCCTTGGGGAACACCAGTTTTGTTAGTCAGATGTGGTGACAGAAAGCTTTTCCACTTAAACAAATGTTGTCTGCTAGGTAAGTAGTGAACTGTTGGAGAGTGGGAGATGATAAACCAAGGACTGATAGTTGATGTAGGAGTTTTGGATGAGAGAAAGTACTGAAAGCCTTCGGAAGGTCAAGGAATATCTAGGAGACAATTTTGCCAGAATCCCTAGTCTTGTTTACAGTGTCCATGAAGGATACAAACGCTATGGTCTAGCCAAAAGCCATGTTGGGTAGGGGGTAGCAATTGGCTTTAAAGGAGATGGTGAAGAAGCTGCTTGTGTGCAAATTTTTCTAGAACTTTTGGGAGTGGGGACAGAATGGCTATGGGGCAAAAGTTAATTATTCCAATAAACAACGATGCCACTGTGGACCTCAGTAGCACAAAAATAAGTAAATAATAAATAAAATGCAAAATGAGGTGGCTAAAAGCAGTAAAATATAATTTTAATACAAGGTAACGGTTTTCACATCAAACGATGCTTCCTCAAGACCATTACAAAAAACGTAATGGTCTGAGGAAGCATCATTTGGTGTGAAAATGCTTACCTGGTATTAAAATTATATTTTACTGCTTTTAGCCACCTCGTTTTGCAAAAGTTAATTATGCCAGCAGAATTCCCTCCTTTGTGCAGAGGTGTGATGTAGGATTGAGCACAGGTGGGGGAGAGCTGAGATATGAAGAGCTGGTGGTACTCTGGGAAGGGAACTTTCTATGAGTGGGGGTTGGATGACTTAGATGTTTTACAGAAGGGAAGGTGAACCGTGCGCATGTGATTAAGTTGGATATACTTTTGTAAAGAGGGTATTGGACAGGCATGCAGTTTGAAGTGGTGTGCTTTCAGGAGATGGAGGGAGTTGATTTTTAGATCCCGGACTAAATAGATAATTTATGAAAGACCAGAATTTTTAGGTACTATGCTTGTGATTGTTCAGTAGCAGTGCATAATATTGCTTTTTGTCCTGAAAGACTTTTTTTTTTTTTTACACTTGGTTATGGAGTTGTCTGAAGATTTGCAAGCCTGTATTGGTTTTATGCTTTTGCAATCTTACCAAAAACCTGTCCCTATCATAAGGTGTTTTACACAGTTTTGAAAGAAATGGAGAGTGATTGGCTTTGGTCCTTATTGTGTGGTGAGGAGCTGGCTATTAAACATTTAGAAATATTGAAATGAAATAATTTACTGCTTCAACTAATGAAATTATTTTTATTGTGGAGCAGTCCATTGCTGTTAATAAATCAATGAGTGTAAAGTTAGATGAATTGGGGATAGGATAGAGAAGTGGAGTGAGGGCCAACCAAGTGGGTCTCGCACACCGATAAGGGAGAGAAGTGCTACAAACGCTATTAGTCAGGTAGATGTCCTGCTAAGTTATCCATAAACAAAATAAGTTGCAGAGAGAGAATTCAGTAAGTTAAAACATTTGGATAAATGTTATATAATAGTAGGAGATGGAGTCAGGTTTATTCTGAATAGGCAAGGAAAAAGAGGAACAGGTTTAGTGTGTAGAAGGACTATTAGGAGAAAGAAATGATAAAGACAGGTGGAATTATACAAAGGAAAGAGCTAAACAGTTATTGGAGAGAAGCATGATTGACTGTACAAGCAACAGAAAACAGACCACTTGGAGAAGTAGCAAAGCTATAAGAAGAGTGTGAAGTAGTGGACTGCAGAGGTAGTATAGAAGTAGTGGGGGGAGTCAGGGTAAAGAAGGCAGCAAAAGGCAGGTGTACAGGTACTACTTTAATTGACATAACATAGCATTTCATATACCATTTTCTTACATAAAGACATTTGCTCCCTTAATATTTCTGAAAGAGTATTCTGTAGGGAATTTTTACAATCTGCAGCTCATTACTCCACCCCCCCCACACACACACACAAAAAACGGGTCTACTTCACTTTAGCAAAAACCCTTTTAGTCATACACCTTTTTGTCAAACGCTAATTGTCGAAAGCTCGATCCGTCAAACGGCTGTTTTAGCAAAATTTTTTCCTAGAGGAAAAAAATACCTGGCCATCATCGAGGATTTGTCCTTTTCCCTACTGTAGTGCGATCTCAGAGTTGGTATATTTAGTTGAGGGGTGTGGAGGGTGCAGCACCCCACCTTGGTGGGTTTTAAATTTTGTGAAATTTTTGACATTTGTTAAGCTTGACAAAGAGGTGTTCGGCTAAAAGGTTTTCACTGAAGTGCAAAAATTCCCAAAACAGGGCAAAACAGCAAAAAATTCAGACCACGATACGATCACAACTTCAGAAACAATTGCCACAAACCAAGCCTTGGAGGAAACCTTTTTTATTTCACCGACTGAGCGCTTTCACCATAAAATGGCTTCTTCAGAGTCAGTGTATTGTAAAAACCATAATCATTTTATACTCATTTACATTTAGTGACCTCATCAAATTGTTCAATTAAAACAATCAACTATTTACCATTAATTAACTCATTAATCAATTAAAACATTAAGCCTCTAAAAATCTTTTTAAGTCACTTCAAAAATCATTCAAAAAAGTTTTATCATTTGTTTGCTAATCGCAAAAAAATATATATATAACACACATATATACTTGTGTACAATACCTAATGACATTCTTTTTCACAATAATAATGAACACAGTACATATTAATATTACATTTACATACAATTTCATTTGTCTAATTCATCTTTTATATTGTATAATTTAATCTATTCTATGAATTGTGTAGTTTTATCACTGTGTATTATATAGTACTCGCCTTGTGTTTCAAAACTGGTTTTATGGAAATGTAGTCATTAATTCCAGGGTATCTAGTGGCGTTTAATCTAAACTGCCACATAGTTTCTAATAATGCTACCCTGTTTCCTATATCACCCCCTTGGTCTAACATTACTCTATCACAAAAAATACAAATTTCTTGAATTCCCTACAGTTAGTACTGTGAATATACAGTGCATTGTGGGAGTCTTTGTTTTTGATGGCTCTTAGATGTTCCACCATCCTATCTCGTAGCCTACGGGTCGTCATCCCTATGTAGAATGCCTCACAGGTAACGCACAAGCTCACATACACTAAGTTCTTTGTGTTGCAGTTGCATTTCCCCGGGCAAGGCAAAGAATACCCCCACCCTTTAACACACACATAAGAACCTTCTGCTATATACCTACAGCTTCTACAATGACCACACTTGGACATTCTTGATACCCTACTTCTATCTTCATTCTCCAAAATCCCTTTCAAGTTGTTCCCTTTACTATAAACAATCCTTGGGTGGGCACCTACTATGCCCTTGATGGCATCACTTAAACAGTACTCCCACATCCCTTGCAGTGACTTAACTATTTCTTCACTTCTCTCATTGAATTTCAACACAAAGCATGTTCCTAATTTTTCCTTTTTCTGTCCTTCTTGGTTGATATCCATACTACCTTCCCCCCTTAAAATGGGTGAGTATGCTGAACTTCTCTGTTTATAAACTTCCTTCTTCAATCTTACCAGCAACTTCAACGGGTAGCCCCTGTCCATAAACATGCCAATCAACTTGAACATCTCCTGTTTAAATGTACTTTCTTCACTAACTAATCTGGACAACCGCACCATCTGTCCTTTTGCCACCCCTTTTCTCTGATGGAATGGGTGGCAACTTTTAAAGTGCAGGAGCGAATTGGAATAACTTTCCTTCCTATATATGGAACTAGTTAAACCTTCTTCTCCCTTGACAAGGGCTATGTCCAGGTAGTTGATGTTATCCTTCTTCCACTGGAAGGTAAACTTCAAAAAAACAGTAGTCTGGTTTAAGTATTCAATGAACTCTTTTGCCTGGAGCTCATCACCCTTCCATAGAATAAGCAAATCATCTAAGAACCTGTTGTACAAAATAATGTTCTCCATAAATCTTGTCGGGAAAACAAAAGTTCTCTCCCAAGTCAAGAGAACCATATTGGCAAAGATAGGGGCGCACCTGGCGCCCATAGCTACCCCGGAACATTGCTGAAACATCTCACCCTCAAATTTCAGGAAGTTGTTCAAAAGAACCATTTCCATAAGTTCACAAATTAAATTAATCCGGTCCTTGTCCACATTACTACTGACTACCAAACTCTCACGAAACATGTCCAAACCTTCTTTGTGAGGTATGGTAGAAAACAAGTTGACCACGTCAACCGTTAAAAAACTGTAGTCCCTGTAATCTTCCTTAACAACTCTCAATCTTTCAAGGCAGTGCCAAGAATCTCTGATCACGTGTGGCACCTCCTCCAGCACCTTTTTGCACATAAAATCCACAAAGGATGCCAACGGTTCAGTTTTAGAACCCTTGGCAGCTACAATGGGTCTAAACTGCAGGTTAGACAAACCTTTGTGGACCTTAGGGATCCCAAAGATGCTGGGTAGAACTGCATTCTTGACCATCAAGTAATCATACTCATTCTCAGAAATCATTCCCTGAAAGAGGGCATCACACAAATATAATTCAATTCTTCTGTAAGCAATATTAATTTCGTTCCTCGATACCCTCTTATATGTTTCATTATCTTCTAAGATCGACATCATGCACGCAATATAGTCAACCTTATCCATCAAGACCATTCCTCCACCCTTGTCCGGTTTCATGCACCTAATGTTGCCTGTTTTTTGAAGCTCTTTTAACAGCAACCTTTCCTGTGCACCTAAGTTGTCAACCAAAGGTTGTTTGGATTTACAAATTCATCTGAACTCAAAATCCAACAACCTCTCAAGGGCCGAAACCTCACTACAAGGTGGGGGAATGAAAGTGCTTCGCCTTGAAAGGGTTTTGCTACTAGAAGTTTCATTGTTGTTGTCCCCTTTATGATTTTCGTGAAAATATATTTCTAAATTAAGTTTTTTTGTGAACAATCTCAAATTAACTAGTAATTGCGCTATATCCACCTTAAAATTAGGTACAAAATTAATACCTTTCGTAAACAATTCAAAGTAGATATCATCAATAATCTTCTCTGTATAGTTGTATATGAAATAATCACTCTTCTGCAATACTTGACAGGTCAAATTTGATTCACTACTTATAACATCATTATGGGGTGAGTCAAGGGTGGATACTTCAGATACTACGTTCACAAACTCATGCACTTCCTTTAAATTGTCATCCAATAACACAACCAAGTCAGATTTTTCCAACACACTGTTGCCTAACGTAACCTCACAGTCTGTTGTTTTGTCAGTTTCAGTCGTTTCTCACCTTCAATTTGTTTGTCTTGCTTAATTAAATGTGCCCCCCCATTTACACCTTCAATGTCGTCTTCTAATCTCAAACAGTTAGATGTTTGCTTACATAAAGGAAACATAATACAATCACTGGTCATCTTAACCAAAGGTGCAACATAACATGTTTCCCAATACATAACATAATCATTAGAAAAATCACAATCTGTTAATACTGTTCGTAATTTTCTTCCCTCCCCCACCCCCTGTGGGGTTTGTCCATGAAGGTTGTTTTCTGCACCTTGTTTTGTAGCCTCTTGGACCGACGTGGCCCCATGGGCCGGTCCAAAAAATCCACCTCTTCGAGAATTTCTTCAACACCTTCTCCACTCACAACCCCTGATGTTACATTGATTTGATCAAAATCACACTCATTGTCGTGGGCAAACCCATCGTTCCCCTCATATTCTTGATGGATATGATTGGAGTGAGAATCACCCCTGTAACTGAATTTACCCGGTGGATAAGCTGTGTTGTGCTTATAATCAGCTGTATCCCTAGCCAATTTTTTAACCTTAATTGTCGTACTTTTATTCACAAAACTGTCAAGCTTTTTTAGAACATTGTTGAACCGGACCTCATGCTGAAAAAATAATAAGTCAGAACTGATACTTTTGTACAACTGTAAGATTTCTTCTTTGATAGAGAGTAATTTTTTGTGATTACTTTTTACAATAATGTCTAACAATTCAAGTCCCGCCCTGTCACACAAGGCAACAAGCTCTGTGTATTCTTCCGTGCCAAATTCAATACCCATCGGGAGCTTCCAAATTCTAAGCCCCTTGGGTACTTGGTTAAGCTCTTTAGATCGTGCAAGAAACAGGTTATCTAATTGTAATGCTTTGTATCTAGTGCACAGTTTTTCATACCTGTTAATCTGCTCTCTAAGAGACAAACGAACTTCATACTCTGACGTACGAGCAGCCTTCCGGACAGTTAATTCAGGTTCCTTGAACCAAGAAAATATGTCATCCATACGAAAATCGCCTTCCCTTCTTGGACCAGAAAATGGCTGCTCAGGTAACAACTCCACTCTCCCATTCGGAGCCTTCGATGATCCTTCACCAGCGTTAGCATTAACATCCGAGCAGGTAGCCGGAACAATAGACCTCTGCCCCGGCGGCAAATTAAACCCAGCATCCGACTGTGTAACTAGAACCAATGATCTTTGCCCTGGCGGCAAACCAGGAACACTGGTACCCGAACAAACAATCCTCTGTCCTGGCGGCAAAGTAGACCCAGCATCCGACTGTGTAACTGAGACAACTGACCTTTGCCCTGGCGGCAAATCAGGAACACTTGTACCCGAACAAACAGTCCTCTGCCCTGAAGGCATATTAAAGCCTGGAACAACCGGAGAATGCAATGTGTAAAGCTCTACCTCAGAGCCAGTAGGACTTGTAACCTCCGGAACCTTATCGTTTTCACACATAATGAGCAGCTTGCTCACTGCTGCTAAAATGTCTCTAAGAATCACCTCCATTGGCCCAGCACCGTGTACAAAACGAACTGAAGCCGAATCGAATAATTACTTAAAAAGCAAAAATTCCCAAAACAGGGCAAAACAGCAAAAAATTCAGACCATGATACGATCACAACTTCAGAAACAATTGCCACAAACCAAGCCTTGGAGGAAACATTTTTTATTTCACCGACTGAGCGCTTTCACCATAAAATGGCTTCTTCAGAGTCAGTGTATTGTAAAAACCATAATCATTTTATACTCATTTACATTTAGTGACCTCATCAAATTGTTCAATTAAAACAATCAACTATTTACCATTAATTAACTCATTAATCAATTAAAACATTAAGCCTCTAAAAAATCTTTTTAAGTCACTTCAAAAATCATTCAAAAAAGTTTTATCATTTGTTTGCTAATCGTAAAAAAATATATATATAACACACATATATACTTGTGTACAATACCTAATGACATTCTTTTTCACAATAATAATGAACACAGTACATATTAATATTACATTTACATACAATTTCATTTGTCTAATTCATCTTTTATATTGTATAATTTAATCTATTCTATCACAAAAAATACAAATTTTTTGAATTCCCTACAGTTAGTACTGTGAATATACAGTGCATTGTGGGAGTCTTTGTAGGCTACGAGATAGGATGGTGGAACATCTAAGAGCCATCAAAAACAAAGACTCCCACAATGCACTGTATATTCACAGTACTAACTGTAGGGAATTCAAAAAATTTGTATTTTTTGTGATAGATAGAGTAATGTTAGACCAAGGGGGTGATATAGGAAACAGGGTAGCATTATTAGAAACTATGTGGCAGTTTAGATTAAACGCCACTAGATACTCTGGAATTAATGACTACATTTCCATAAAACCAGTTTTGAAACACAAGGCGAGTACTATATAATACACAGTGATAAAACTACACAATTCATAGAATAGATTAAATTATACAATATAAAAGATGAATTAGACAAATGAAATTGTATGTAAATGTAATATTAATATGTACTGTGTTCATTATTATTGTGAAAAAGAATGTCATTAGGTATTGTACACAAGTATATATGTGTGTTATATATATATTTTTTTACGATTAGCAAATAAATGATAAAACTTTTTTGAATGATTTTTGAAGTGACTTAAAAAGATTTTTTAGAGGCTTAATGTTTTAATTGATTAATGAGTTAATTAATGGTAAATAGTTGATTGTTTTAATTGAACAATTTGATGAGGTCACTAAATGTAAATGAGTATAAAATGATTATGGTTTTTACAATACACTGACTCTGAAGAAGCCATTTTATGGTGAAAGCGCTCAGTCGGTGAAATAAAAAAGGTTTCCTCCAAGGCTTGGTTTGTGGCAATTGTTTCTGAAGTTGTGATCGTATCGTGGTCTGAATTTTTTGCTGTTTTGCCCTGTTTTGGGAATTTTTGCTTTTTAAGTAATTATTCGATTCGGCTTCAGTTCGTTTTGTACACGGTGCTGGGCCAATGGAGGTGATTCTTAGAGACATTTTAGCAGCAGTGAGCAAGCTGCTCATTATGTGTGAAAACGATAAGGTTCCGGAGGTTACAAGTCCTACTGGCTCTGAGGTAGAGCTTTACACATTGCATTCTCCGGTTGTTCCAGGCTTTAATATGCCTTCAGGGCAGAGGACTGTTTGTTCGGGTACCAGTGTTCCTGGTTTGCCGCCAGGGCAAAGATCATTGGTTCTAGTTACACAGTCGGATGCTGGGTTTAATTTGCCGCCGGGGCAGAGGTCTATTGTTCCGGCTACCTGCTCGGATGTTAATGCTAACGCTGGTGAAGGATCATCGAAGGCTCCGAATGGGAGAGTGGAGTTGTTACCTGAGCAGCCATTTTCTGGTCCAAGAAGGGAAGGCGATTTTCGTATGGATGACATATTTTCTTGGTTCAAGGAACCTGAATTAACTGTCCGGAAGGCTGCTCGTATGTCAGAGTATGAAGTTCGTTTGTCTCTTAGAGAGCAGATTAACAGGTATGAAAAACTGTGCACTAGATAACAAAGCATTACAATTAGATAACCTGTTTCTTGCACGATCTAAAGAGCTTAACCAAGTACCCAAGGGGCTTAGAATTTGGAAGCTCCCGATGGGTATTGAATTTGGCACGGAAGAATACACAGAGCTTGTTGCCTTGTGTGACAGGGCGGGACTTGAATTGTTAGACATTATTGTAAAAAGTAATCACAAAAAATTACTCTCTATCAAAGAAGAAATCTTACAGTTGTACAAAAGTATCAGTTCTGACTTATTATTTTTTCAGCATGAGGTCCGGTTCAACAATGTTCTAAAAAAGCTTGACAGTTTTGTGAATAAAAGTACGACAATTAAGGTTAAAAAATTGGCTAGGGATACAGCTGATTATAAGCACAACACAGCTTATCCACCGGGTAAATTCAGTTACAGGGGTGATTCTCACTCCAATCATATCCATCAAGAATATGAGGGGAACAATGGGTTTGCCCACGACAATGAGTGTGATTTTGATCAAATCAATGTAACATCAGGGGTTGTGAGTGGAGAAGGTGTTGAAGAAATTCTCGAAGAGGTGGATTTTTTGGACCGGCCCATGGGGCCACGTCGGTCCAAGAGGCTACAAAACAAGGTGCAGAAAACAACCTTCATGGACAAACCCCACAGGGGGTGGGGGAGGGAAGAAAATTACGAACAGTATTAACAGATTGTGATTTTTCTAATGATTATGTTATGTATTGGGAAACATGTTATGTTGCACCTTTGGTTAAGATGACCAGTGATTGTATTATGTTTCCTTTATGTAAGCAAACATCTAACTGTTTGAGATTAGAAGACGACATTGAAGGTGTAAATGGGGGGGCACATTTAATTAAGCAAGACAAACAAATTGAAGGTGAGAAACGCACTGAAACTGACAAAACAACAGACTGTGAGGTTACGTTAGGCAACAGTGTGTTGGAAAAATCTGACTTGGTTGTGTTATTGGATGACAATTTAAAGGAAGTGCATGAGTTTGTGAACGTAGTATCTGAAGTATCCACCCTTGACTCACCCCATAATGATGTTATAAGTAGTGAATCAAATTTGACCTGTCAAGTATTGCAGAAGAGTGATTATTTCATATACAACTATACAGAGAAGATTATTGATGATATCTACTTTGAATTGTTTACGAAAGGTATTAATTTTGTACCTAATTTTAAGGTGGATATAGCGCAATTACTAGTTAATTTGAGATTGTTCACAAGAAAACTTAATTTAGAAATATATCTTCACGAAAATCATAAAGGGGACAACAACAATGAAACTTCTAGTAGCAAAACCCTTTCAAGGCGAAGCACTTTCATTCCCCCACCTTGTAGTGAGGTTTCGGCCCTTGAGAGGTTGTTGGATTTTGAGTTCAGGCGAATTTGTAAATCCAAACAACCTTTGGTTGACAACTTAGGTGCACAGGAAAGGTTGCTGTTAAAAGAGCTTCAAAAAACAGGCAACATTAGGTGCATGAAACCGGACAAGGGTGGAGGAATGGTCTTGATGGATAAGGTTGACTATATTGCGTGCATGATGTCGATCTTAGAAGATAATGAAACATATAAGAGGGTATCGAGGAACGAAATTAATATTGCTTACAGAAGAATTGAATTATATTTGTGTGATGCCCTCTTTCAGGGAATGATTTCTGAGAATGAGTATGATTACTTGATGGTCAAGAATGCAGTTCTACCCAGCATCTTTTGGATCCCTAAGGTCCACAAAGGTTTGTCTAACCTGCAGTTTAGACCCATTGTAGCTGCCAAGGGTTCTAAAACTGAACCGTTGGCATCCTTTGTGGATTTTATGTGCAAAAAGGTGCTGGAGGAGGTGCCACATGTGATCAGAGATTCTTGGCACTGCCTTGAAAGATTGAGAGTTGTTAAGGAAGATTACAGGGACTACAGTTTTTTAACGGTTGACGTGGTCAACTTGTTTTCTACCATACCTCACAAAGAAGGTTTGGACATGTTTCGTGAGAGTTTGGTAGTCAGTAGTAATGTGGACAAGGACCGGATTAATTTAATTTGTGAACTTATGGAAATGGTTCTTTTGAACAACTTCCTGAAATTTGAGGGTGAGATGTTTCAGCAATGTTCCGGGGTAGCTATGGGCGCCAGGTGCGCCCCTATCTTTGCCAATATGGTTCTCTTGACTTGGGAGAGAACTTTTGTTTTCCCGACAAGATTTATGGAGAACATTATTTTGTACAACAGGTTCTTAGATGATTTGCTTATTCTATGGAAGGGTGATGAGCTCCAAGCAAAAGAGTTCATTGAATACTTAAACCAGACTACTGGTTTTTTGAAGTTTACCTTCCAGTGGAAGAAGGATAACATCAACTACCTGGACATAGCCCTTGTCAAGGGAGAAGAAGGTTTAACTAGTTCCATATATAGGAAGGAAAGTTATTCCAATTCGCTCCTGCACTTTAAAAGTTGCCACCCATTCCATCAGAGAAAAGGGGTGGCAAAAGGACAGATGGTGCGGTTGTCCAGATTAGTTAGTGAAGAAAGTACATTTAAACAGGAGATGTTCAAGTTGATTGGCATGTTTATGGACAGGGGCTACCCGTTGAAGTTGCTGGTAAGATTGAAGAAGGAAGTTTATAAACAGAGAAGTTCAGCATACTCACCCATTTTAAGGGGGGAAGGTAGTATGGATATCAACCAAGAAGGACAGAAAAAGGAAAATTAGGAACATGCTTTGTGTTGAAATTCAATGAGAGAAGTGAAGAAATAGTTAAGTCACTGCAAGGGATGTGGGAGTACTGTTTAAGTGATGCCATCAAGGGCATAGTAGGTGCCCACCCAAGGATTGTTTATAGTAAAGGGAACAACTTGAAAGGGATTTTGGAGAATGAAGATAGAAGTAGGGTATCAAGAATGTCCAAGTGTGGTCATTGTAGAAGCTGTAGGTATATAGCAGAAGGTTCTTATGTGTGTGTTAAAGGGTGGGGGTATTCTTTGCCTTGCCCGGGGAAATGCAACTGCAACACAAAGAACTTAGTGTATGTGAGCTTGTGCGTTACCTGTGAGGCATTCTACATAGGGATGACGACCCGTAGGCTACGAGATAGGATGGTGGAACATCTAAGAGCCATCAAAAACAAAGACTCCCACAATGCACTGTATATTCACAGTACTAACTGTAGGGAATTCAAAAAATTTGTATTTTTTGTGATAGATAGAGTAATGTTAGACCAAGGGGGTGATATAGGAAACAGGGTAGCATTATTAGAAACTATGTGGCAGTTTAGATTAAACGCCACTAGATACCCTGGAATTAATGACTACATTTCCATAAAACCAGTTTTGAAACACAAGGCGAGTACTATATAATACACAGTGATAAAACTACACAATTCATAGAATAGATTAAATTATACAATATAAAAGATGAATTAGACAAATGAAATTGTATGTAAATGTAATATTAATATGTACTGTGTTCATTATTATTGTGAAAAAGAATGTCATTAGGTATTGTACACAAGTATATATGTGTGTTATATATATATTTTTTTACGATTAGCAAACAAATGATAAAACTTTTTTGAATGATTTTTGAAGTGACTTAAAAAGATTTTTTAGAAGCTTAATGTTTTAATTGATTAATGAGTTAATTAATGGTAAATAGTTGATTGTTTTAATTGAACAATTTGATGAGGTCACTAAATGTAAATGAGTATAAAATGATTATGGTTTTTACAATACACTGACTCTGAAGAAGCCATTTTATGGTGAAAGCGCTCAGTCGGTGAAATAAAAAAGGTTTCCTCCAAGGCTTGGTTTGTGACAATTGTTTCTGAAGTTGTGATCGTATCGTGGTCTGAATTTTTCACTGAAGTGATACAGACCCAAAAAAACACACTTTCCTAGTTACTTCTTTACATTTCCAATATATGCTACCTACCTGAGAAATATTCTTTGAAATCTCCATGAGGAATAAATATACTTATGCCAGCACTTCAAAGTAAAAAACTTACTCCTTCTGAACTTTGTTGCATACCCCCATTGTTCCCTTGTAAATTGCTTTGCCAGTTCTCTTCCCAGTCTTTTCTAACTTCCTCTGATTGATTCTTTAAGGTTATCATGCAAAATTTTATATGCCCTTCTAATTATCTTTAACAGCAGCTTACATTCTAGACATGACTGAAAACTCTAATACAGCAGGCCTTTCACTTGGAACAGTCCTATCTGTTTCTCTTTGACTATACTCTGACATCAATCTCTGGAAGGGAATACAGTCTCTAACCTTCAATCTGAACTTCTTCTTGACCTCATCCCACTCTATTATCTTTCCCTCTCTGGTTATTTTCTCCCACTACCTTGGTTCCTTTGCCAGTTTTCTCCAAAAAATTCCAGTGCCTTCTTGACTAGTTGCTGTGCCCCTACTGGCAGTCATCTCTACTGACAAAATCTCCATTCTCATGTTGGCTTAATTCTTAGAATACTTTCTGCAAGTTTATGAATATAATGTTCTGTGTGGTGGTTGTCACTCTCCTTAAGGATGTGCAACCAACATCTCACTCTCTCTTTATATCTTGAACCTCCCTCCCGCTTCAGTTTCATCCCTTTCTACTTTGAATTATAACTTTCTGCTTATGTTATGTATACTACCCTTAATAGCATAGCTCTAAAATATCTATTCAAATTAGCTAAACCTAAACCACTTTATTCTATTCAGAAGATCAACTTATCACACTTAACTCTTGCATTCTTCCTTTACCAGATTAACTCCTTTAACTCATTATTAATTATTATCCAAAACATCTCCTCTGATTAATAAAAATATACTTTATCTGTATATAAAACACAAGGGGCTAAAATATTTCACTGTGTGTATCTTACAGTCCTAATATCCATAAACAAGTTTCTCAGTTTTTGTATTATATTTTGTTTACTCTCCTCCCACATAAACTTAGCTGCCATAGCAGAAGCCTTTTTAATCCATACTCCAAAATACTTCATCTTAGTGTGTCCCTATAAATATGGGTATTGCAGAATCAATTTGTCTATAGATGCATAGTTTCCAGTTGCAGCCTTTGTTTTATCTTCATTAATTTTATACCCTGAAAAAGCTTAAAACTGTCTCAGAAATGCTGCACAACACTGAAATGTCCTTTTCTGCATTTATCAAGTTCAAAATAAAAACAGCTGCAAATAAAGCCAACTTTTCTTGATTACTATACCAATCAAATCTTGAATTTCTGAGTCTCTTATCATTGCCAATCGTTCTACATATAAAGCAAATAACAAAAAGGAAAGTTGTCTCTCCTTCCTAGTTCCTCTGTTCAAACACAACTTATCAGAGAAGAACCCTTTCACTTTAATTTTTGTATCTGATCCTTCATATATTGCCCTAATTAACCATATTATTGTATCAGGGAATGCAAATGCTTCCGTTTCCCTACTCCTAAAACCCTAGCTTACTCTTTTGATCGCTTTCACTGCATCAACACAAACCATCAACAGTGGTATTTTCTTACACTCCGCTTCCCTCTAGATCACCATTGTTCTACTAATGTTGCCAAATGTTGGTCTCCCATCAAGAAACCCAAAATGACCCGTATGCATCAATTTTGGCAACACCTTTGCCATTCTTTTAGCTGGAATATACAAATACTTTGTAATCATGGTTTCAAAGTGAAATGGATTTACAGGAAGAGGAGTATGATGGATATTTATACTCTTTGCGTAATACAGCTACTACAGCTTTTGTCCAAGATCCTGGTGCTTCTTCTCCTTTTAAAATATTATTAAACAAAATCTTTCAGATCTTTGTCACTTTCTTCCTGCCTAACTTCCAAACTCCTATAGCAATACCATCTGCTGCTGGACACTTCCCTGCAGACTGATTATACATCACCCTTTTAATCTAATCTCTTCCTATCGTAAACATTAGTCATTGAGCCTCATGTTTCTCTAAGCTTGGTATAATTAAATCTTCCGTAAATGTTTCCAGTTGTGCTTTTTTTTTTTGTTTACACATTCTTCTGCTTTATACAAAATTAACACCTTCGTAGACTTTCTGGTTATTTTTCTTGTCATAAGTTCCCCAAACTAGGCACAGACCCATTTCTACTTTCTGCTGCCTAAGTCGTTGTGCTAAAAGAATTTGTGCTGTGGAATTATCAAAAATAGCTGGTTAACAGTTAAACTCATGGATATCATCCAAATACACCCTTATTTTCTCTTTACAACTCTGCAGTTGCTCATCTTGTTCTGTGAGATTACCGTACTTTCAGTCCTTCTAAATAATTTCAATCACTTCTTAACTACCTCTTTCGCTCTTATTTCTACCCTGTATTTCAACTCCATTTTCATTTTATACCACTCACTAGCTGTCACTTCTGCAGAAATCTCTATCTTCCATATTAACTCTCAAATGATTTCTACCACCCATTCCTTGAATTCCTCTCTTTTTAACAGGTAGGTAGAAGCACTAGTGTCTCATTTTTATTTCATTACCCTGCTGCTTTTTTTTGGTGCATGACCTAAAACAGTTACTGGATGTGTATCAAAGCCTTCCATTAAATCTACATGCTCTTATAAAATAGAATTTCTATCCAATCTAGACCAGTTACTGTACCCTTGGGGAATAATATGTAAATGTGTCCAAGTTTCTAGTACTGAATTTGTGTCTTCCATACCAATTACTTTCATAACTGGTTCAGAAATGTACTCTCTTTTGTTATATTTTCCCTTGAAGGCACCCCCGAGTTATCTACATTATTGCAAATCAAGTTCCAATCCACACCTGTAAGTAATATTCCCTGCTAAAAACTGATTTCTCCCAAATTTTTACAAATATCCATAACAGCAGTTTTTGATGGAATATAAACGCGTGCCAGCATAATCATACTCCCTTGACAATACCCCCTTACTACCACAAATATACCATTATTGCCTTATTCCTCTTCTATCTTTCTTTGGCAATCAGTATTACTACTCCCCTTTTCAAAAGTATCTGATATTCTGCTGAATATCCACCCTGAAAAAATTTTGTCAAATTCATATGCTCATTTCTTTTCAAACGTGACTCCTGCAACATTGCTATTTGAAATCTGCATTTCTTAATACAATTTAATACTCCTTCCTTTTTGTCTTTTTGTTCTGTAAGGCCATTTATATTACAAGTTTGCATGGAAAGAGTAACCATTATTTTCAAAAGCTATTGTTCCCACCTATTATACATAACTGCTTTTTGAAGGTGTATTTCCAACTTTTGTCATACATATAACCACCATTTGGCAGGCTGACCTTTTATAAAGCTGTTGCTTATCTTCATTTGAATCTATGTCACATTTCAAAGACTTTTTGCTTGAATGCAAAACCTTAAACAAAGAACTAAATACATTTTCATAACACCCTCATCTTCTATTACCTGAGAACAAACACACACAACTATGTACGTTTTCAACAGGTAAAAGTTAATCCTCCATATAGGAACAACTGCCCCACATAGAGAGCTGCATCCACAGGCATGACAATCTAAAATTAAGATGATCCATGCTGAAGTACATACTATAGCCTTTGATCCCAATTACACAATGATGCTGTCTTTTCTTAGCTCCATTTGCCTGGCACATGTAAAAATAGCCTGTGTGCTTTCAGAAAAAAATAACTTTTTTTCCCAACAAAAACTGCACTGGCTCCTTTTAAATAAAACTAAACTGTGTGCTGTTCTGTTAAACACATTGAACTATTAAGGCTACGGGGGATGCTACTATCTCTTATTCACTTCTCATTATTCCGGACTATTTTTTTTTTCACTGAACCAGTTGCCAATGTTCCTTTAAATTTTACATTTTCGTCAGCAAAGAATGTTCAGAACTTTCAAGATTAATTGCTTGTACCTACAGACAGCTCAATTCCATGTAACAGTCAGCAATGAGAGAAATAAAACGGTCTGATGCATGAAGGAATCTGTATATTTCACTCAAAGTAAAGTTGTGCAAGATCTTGCCATAATGGTAGATGTCCTTCTCTTCTCTTTACTGTTGCAATATTCATTACAATAGAGATTCCCTGCCAAGGGCAGCACAATGTCCAGCCAGCACAGCCTTTAGTTGCTTTAAGGTACACCGTATGTCATATGTATGCTCCCTGTAAACAGCGTAGGAAATAAAGCTGACGTCCAGATGTACCATCCTCAGAAATGAGAACCCTAGTAGGAATGTCAATCCAAGGAGAACAGAAGTAACCAGTACATCCTGAACAGTAAAGGACCAAGGGGAGGAGGGAAGGAGTGAATACTGCAACAGTGAAGAGAAGGACATCTATTGTTATGATAAGATTTTACCCAACTGTATTACAATAGGAAGAATGCAAAACGTTCAGGAAGATGAGAGGGAGGAAGAAGAACCAGCAGAGCTCCCTAGGAACCCATGAAGAATGGTCCTAACAAAACCAGCTCTAGCTCTGGAAATTCCATCCAACCTGTAGTGTTTCTTGGTAAATGCAAGCAAAGTAGTCAGGGAGTTGCCTCAATAATACAGTTAGTATCCAAACCCTTGGAAAAAGCTCGAGAAGAAGCCACAGCTCTAGTAGAATGACCCTCAAAAGAAAAAGAGAGGCTCTTACCATGAAAGGAATAAAAAAATAAATGGCTTGAAAAATCCAAGAAGGAAGAGTCTGCTTGGACACAGCCATTCAAAAAAATCTAGGATGAAAGGAAACAGAGTTGATTAGATTTACGAAAAGTCTTACTGCCAGATTCAATAAAGCATACACTAAGCATATTCAAAAACATTCTTAATCATATTTTTTGTGCTTTCTAGTCACTCAGAAAGATTACACTAAGTGTACATGCAGTCTACACTTTGTGGTAACCTTTAGGAATCCCTGTCAATATTTAAAGCTGAAAGAATATCAGTATGAAAAAATAAAATTAGGAGGAAGAAGGTATGCATTATGTCTGTGGTGTCTGTTCACTCAGAACGGTGTACATTTAGTGTACGTATTACTGAATCCCAGAGTTAAGTCTTATTCAAATAAAATCCGAGTTGTTTATGCACATCCAACATGTGAAGTACCTTCTCATTGGCAAATTAATGGACTGATTAAGAGACAACTCATTCACTGCTTTGAGTATAAAAGTATTAGTAAGAAGGGACACCCTGTCCTTATGGAACACTAAGGGCTTGAAGCTCAGACATCTGTCTGACAAAATTAAGGGCTAACAAGTACAGTCTTCCAAGAACAATGCTGCAAGAAAGCTGAAAATGCAGGCTCAAAAAGAGCCTGGGTCAATTTTTCCGAAACAAAATTAAGATCACAGGGAGGAGAATCAGGCTTCCTGGGAGGTCTAATATGAAGGACGCCTTTAATTGTTTAGCTTCAAATCTAGAAGCAAAGGGAGGTGATAAAGGCAGACAAGCAGAACAGAAGAATAAACCAACCCAATATGGAGCAGTTCACACAGATAAGAGAGAACCAGAAGAACAGCCACAGAAAGTGGATCTAGGTTATGAGAAGGACACTAAACAGAAAAATTCTTCCATTTGGATAAGTAGAATTTCCTAGTTGTAGATTTCCTGGCCTCCTGCAAGACCCTAATCAAATCCTCAGGAAAAAAAGGTGTCTGTATGGAATCAAAAATCCTACAACCCATAGTGTCAGCTGAAGAGTGGACAGGTGGGGATGGATGAGAGATCCCTTATCTTGTGTGAGTTGGTCCACCCTGTGAGGTAACTTGTGATGATTGCCCTTGACTACATGCATAAGAGGGAACTAATGTTGTCTGGGTCACAAGGGAGTCACTAACAAGATTTTGGAAGCATCCCATTGTATTTTGAACAGGACTTTTGGAATGAGGGGAATGGGAGGAAAGACATAAAGAAATATCCTCTTCTAAGAAAAAACAGAGGGCGTCCACCTTCCAAACCAAAGGATCTGGGACACTGGCACAAAAAAAAAAACAAAGTTGTCTGTTCAGAGGGGAGGCACAAAGATCAAGTTGAGGAGTACCCCAGTGATGGACAATGTCCAGAAAATTTTCTGTGAGGCATCCATTCATGGGATTGAGTTATGGACCTGCTTAGAGAGTCTGCCACAATGTTTTGACCTGACGGAATGTAAACTGCCTGAAGTGTCACTTGATACTGGATAGCTAGTTCTCACATTAGAAGGGCCAACTGCAAAGCTGACAAGATCTTGTTCCCCCTTGTTTGACATACCACATCATTGTGGTACTGTCCGTAAATATCTTGAGGAGTCCCGAGGAGAATGTAGGGTGAAAGGCTTCAAGAGCCAGCAGAAGAGCTCTCATCTCTTTGATGTTGATGTGGTCTTTCAGTTGTTCAGTCGACCAAACTCCCTGCACCTTTAGAGAGCCAAAGGATGCTCCCCATCCATGAATGAAGCATCCATGAACAGCTCCTGAGAGGGAAGATGGGGTTAAAAAGAAAGCCCTGGATTGAGAGTCAACTGTTGAATCCACCACTGGCATTCCAGCTTGAGACAAGGAAGAAGAGAAACTAAGAATATGAGGGGATGAGAAATGCTGAAGCCAAACTGGCTTTAGAAACCATTGAATTTGTTTCATGTGGAGCATGGCAAAAGGGAGCAGAGGAATGGTGGAGGTGACTTCCAAGATGACTGCACACTGAGTAACAGCTTAATCCTAGCTCTCCCAGTGTGAAAACAGAAACTCAGCAGAGAAGGTCAGTAGACTACATTTATGGATACATTTCAGTAACTGTCTAAGAAGTGTATTGCCTGCATGGCAGGAAAAAAAGAAATACAGAGGACCTGAAAAAAATCAGCTTCAAAAAGTAAGGAAGAAACACTGACTGGGGAAAGTTCTGCAGCTGTTCAGCAAAAAAGCAATGCAACTTCCAGACGTAAGGTCCAGTAACCTACAGAAAGATATAAGACAACTCCACACATACCTGGTTAATATAAACCAAACACTGATGGAGTACATCAATACAAATGCAAAAGGCTGGAAAAATGGAAGAAACTTTAAACAGATATTCAGCTGAGGTGATAAAGCTGCAAAAAATCAGAGATCAAAATGAAGAAAAGGCTGGCTGAATATGAGACTGCACAGGAAGTGGTGTTATAAAAAATAATAGAATTAGAGGATAGAGCATGCAGGGAAAACCTAAGATGTTCAGCTATACCACAGAAACTGGAAGGAACAGACTGTATTAATTTTATGAAAGCACAGATAAGCAACTGGAATGGTATTCCACAGCAAGAGTTGTTACATGAAAGGATTCCACAGCAAGAGTTGTTAGTTGAAAGGACAGTGTGTATGCCCCAAAACTGGCTATGAGCAACCTAGACCTTTAATAGTAAAGACAAAATCCTACCAGCAGGAGTTGATTCTGACAAAACTGTGGCAGAAGGACAAAGTACTAAAAGCAGGAGACAACAGTGTGTTTGTGAAGAATGATTACTCATTGTAACCAGGCAGAAATGAAGCAAATTGATTCCACTATTCAGGGAATGTCGAGACATAGGTGTGAGATTCAAACTGCTCTACCCAGCTGTCTTCAAAGTATTCTTTCCTGAAGGGAAAAAAACATTTTTGATTAAGTACATGCTAATGAGGAAATACAAAAGTTTGTCCAACAAAAAGTGAGCTGTGAAACAGAAAGATTCTGCTTCTTGTTCCTCTAGTAATGAAGACCACAGAGACTGTACCTGTGAAACTTTTTACAATATTTCATCAGAAAATACTGGAGTGAATGAAAGGAGCAAGAAATTTGTCTTGAACAATCAAGAGTATGCTCAAAATGAAGCAGAGACAGGGTCTGGGAGATGGATATGAACAGTAATAAAACCAGCAACTTAATGTGGGATTACAATGTAATAATTATATGTGTAAAATGTGACAGAAGAAGAAAGTCTGGAAATATTGGACTTTATCAGAATTTGTTGTACTTGTGGGGGACTCTAAAGCATATGTCCTACTTTATGTCATTAATGTTAAGAAATGCTTTAGGGAGGGGAAGACTGGGGAAAAAGTTATCTTAAGTAAAGAATTTTTTTTTCTTGCCAGTACTATTTATGTGGTGTATGCTTTTCTTTGCATGCTATAAAGTCAAATTTTATCAGTTATTTTAAGTGTAAGGTGGATTGTAAACTGGTGCCACTTTTCTTTTTCTTTTCTTTCCTTTCTCTCTTCTCTCTCTCTTCTTGTTCAGTTTTAAGAAATGAAGGCAATGAAGGGGGGGAGGGGCCTGGTTAAAAGAGCAAAAGAAAAAATAATGTGCTTTTTCACATTCTTGCAGGGGGAAATGAAAGGATTAAGGCCTGAGACTGATTTAGCAACAAGTTTTCAGAGTAAGCAAGTAAATGAAAAAGAATATTGAATATTCTGATGCTTTTTTCTAGCAAGTACATATATGATCTGTAGCAGTTGTGCAGCTGGTCTACGTGTTTTGATGGACAATCTGATAAACAGAAGCTGGCTACAGTCTGATGTTATTGGCTGAAGAAAAAAAAATCAGAAGAGAAACTGGCTATAAAGATCATGTCCTCTGAAAGCAGTCAGGGGTTTTCCCAGCTGGGAGAGCTATAAAGAAAAGTCAAAATCAATTAGCACTTAGTACAAGCACAGGCTGCGCCATGCATCCTTAGCATGTTTAACCTTTCTTTAAGGTTACCTCAAGTCTAAGTGTGGCTGTCAGTTTGGGACTTTTGTTCCTATTACGAGGGTAAAACTTTAGTATTTGAAGATGTACATAATTTTGTGTTAGCATTAAGTTAATAGGTTTTGGGGGGGGTATTGTGGGCGTGTTTGTTTTTTTGTTTGAGGACTTTCAATAAAACAAGTTTTGAAAAATGACATATGGTCAAACGTATATGACAAGAAACAACTGCACAAAAGTTCAACCTGTCAAACAGTGTATGCATGTAACACAAGCTGGAACAAAACAATTAACTAAAAAGGTGTTATACATAAAAGGTGGGAAAAATAACCTTTTTAAAACAATGATGCTTTCTGTAATGTCTTAAAAAGTAAATGGTCTCACAGATAAATACAAAAAAGAAAGAGCGGTGAACTATATTAAAAATGTAGAGTGCAAATAGCTGCATTACAGGAGACACACTTAGAAAGAACTGAACATGTGAATTTGATAAAGAAAGGTTTTCAGGATGGTTATTCAGCAGAATACCTGGGACAAAGGAAAACAGGAGTACTTATATTAATTGCAAGAGGAGCTCCAATAGTGATAGAAGAGGATAAAGATAATAATGGCAGATTTGTAGTGCTAAGGGGCTACTGGCAAGGTAGGAAGATTACAGTAGCATGTATTTATATTCCACCTAAAAATGCTATAATAGAACTTAAGAAAATTCTGGGAGAAATAATCAGTTTTCAGCAAGGAATAGTATTATAGGTGGGGAGTGGAATGTGATTTGCAACAGTGAAGGTGTGCCTGAAGGACCAGGAAGGGAAAGTATAACAAAGGAGGGTTGATATTTGAAGACATTTATGAAAATATTTGGCATGGAAGATGTGAATTCAGTAATACGAGTTCGGAGTGAATCTACATATTATTTGCCAAGCTATGAAAACTGGGCTACACGAGACAGAATTTACATTTCACAGGAACATGTGTATTTAATCGAAGGTCTTGATATGCATCCAATAACTATTTAAGATCATGCACAATAATAACTAAAATAAAAACATAGGATACACTTTCCCACCTACATATCTGTTGAAAAGAGATGAAGTTAAGGAATGGGTAATGGAGGTTATTCGAGAGAATAGAAATTTCTTCTGAAAATATAGCTAGGGACTAGGATAAAAACTAAGGTGGAGATTAAAAATAGGGTGGAAATAAAAGAAAGGGAGCTATGGTTAAGAAATAAGAATTATTTAGAGGGACTGACAAATGTTAAAGTATTGCAGAATCGGGGAATCTCAAGAGCAAGAGGATCACCCAAAGAATTCTAAGTAGCAAATAAGAGATTACTTTGATAATATGCATGAGTTTAGAAAGCCTGCTGTCAAGCAACTTTTTTTGATAACAACAGTAGCGCACAAAAACTTTTAGCACAACTCAGGCAACAGAAAGTAGAAAGGGCTCTCGGGAAGCTTAGGGAGCCTATAACAAGGAAGGTAACAAGAGATCCTATGGAGGTACAAGAAATATTTCAGAAATTCTATGAGAGTCTGTATAAAGCAGAGAAATATGGAAATTAAGAAATGATAGAAATAAAAATGTTTATGGAAAAATTAAATATGCCAAGGTTAGAGGTAAATGAGGCTAACGGTTAGGATTTGAGATACAAAATTGTGATGTATAACCAATTTAAGTCCTCAGGAATAGATGTTATTCCTGTGGAAACCTGGAAGTTAGGAAGGAAAAACTGATAAGATCTAGAAGGTTTTGTTGAACAGTATTTTAAGAGGAGAAGTACCAACATCTGGAAGAAAGCAGTGGTAACCGCAATACCTAAAGAGGTTAAAGTTCCATCAGACCCAGCTTCATACAGGTCCATTTCAATAATAAACCATGATTATAAAGTGTTCATGTCTATAATGCTAAAAGAATGCCAACAATTGACAGATATCGATCGATATGGTTTTGTCGGAGGGAGGCAAACATTTGACAACATTACAAAACATTGATGATCCAGAGGAAAGCAGAATGTAAGAAAATACCATTGTTGGTGGGTCTTGATGCAGAGAAAGTATTTAACAGAGTAAGCTATGACTTTATGAGCAGGGCAATGGAAGCATTTGCATTTCCTGAAAAATTATAAGGTTGATTAGGAGGATATATGAGGGATCAAAAATGAAAATTAAAGTAGGGGGGGTCCTCTCTGATAATTTCTGCTTGAGTAAAGGAACCAGGCAGGAGTTTCCTCTTTCCCTTTTGTTATCTGCATTATATTTAGAACCACTGGCAAAGAAAGGGACTCAAATATTCAAGGATATAACTGGTATGGTAGTCAAGAAAAGCTGGCTATCTGCATATGATACTACTTTATACCTGACAAAACCAGAAAGAGACATTACAGTGTTGTGGACATTTTAAGACCGTTTCAAATCTTTTCAGTATACAAAATGAATGAAGCTAAAACAAAAGCAATAGCAGTAAATTATGTACCCATACACAAATTGGTTCAGCAATATTCATATTTATGGGGACAAGATAAAATTAATTATTTAGGAGTATGGATTAAAAATGATTTTGGTGCGGCAGCTAAGGATATGTGGGAAGAGACTAAACACAAGATAATAGAAAAACTGATAAAACTGAAGCTTTGTTATATGGATATTGATAGTAAAATACAAACAGTGAAAATGGTTTTAGTCCCTTTAGTCTTATACCACAGGTCAGGTATATTTTTATGAACCAGAGCAGAAATTGTGGATAGCAACTAATAAAAAGCTAAAGAACTACCTGGGAGGGAAGGCAGCAGGAGTCATGTGGGATAAGCCAATTCTTCCAGTAGAACAGGCAGATTGGGATTGCACAATAATGAAGGGGTATTCCAGAGTTACACAGTTAAGGCTCCTATACATACCACAAGTAGGAAACTATAATTCAAAGTGGAAAGGGATGATCTTGAAATGGGGGAAGCTCAAGAAACAAGGAGAGACTGGGATTTTGGATGCAGGCCTTTAAAGAGAATAATCATCATCAGATGATAAATTAGCAGAAAATATTCCAAGAACTAAGCCAACACGGGAATGGAGAAAGGAGATTCTGCTGATAGGGATGACTGCAATTAGGGATATAGACAATAGGGGGGCTGGAATTTATTGGAGAAAACTGGCAAAGGAACCAAGGTATTGGGAGCAAATAACTAGAGTGGGAAAGGTAATAGAATGGGAAGAGGCCAAGAATTTATTTAGACTGCATGTTAGAGACTGTCATCCCTATCAAGGATTGATATCAGAGTATAGACAAAAAGAAAGAAACATGGGGATTCCTAATTGAAATACCAGCACTGGTAGACTATTTAGTAGAATCTAAAACAGAAGCTGCCATTAAAAAAGGAATAATTAGTAGAGTATATAAAATATATAAAATATTGCAGGATAATCACGGCCATACAGGCAGGAACCGCACTCTCCAAAGCTAAGAATACAGCATCCATGGGACCAGATGACATCCCAGACTATGTACTACATGAACTACAAAATGAACTGGCATCTCATCTAAGTGTCATGTTTAATCATAGCCTCACCTCAGGCTTCGTGTCCACTGAGTGGCGCACAGCTACAGTTATCCTGCTCCACAAGGGAGGATCCACCTTGGATCCTGGGAACTACCATCCCATCAGTCTGACAAGCCTGATTTGCAAGGGCATGGAACGCATTATTATGGAACTTATAATCAAAGACATTGGCAACCTTCAAACACTGGACCCCACCCAGTTTGGGTTTGTGAAGGGCCAATCTTGTCACCTGAATCTGATTGACTTCTTCGAATCAGTCTCCAGAGTTGTGGACAAGGGTAAGGCAGTCCACACAGCCTATGTGGACCTCGCCAAGGCCTTTGACACCATCCCCCACTCTGGAATCATAGATAAACTTACTAAGCTGGGCAGAAATCCCTACATCACTCAATGGGTTGCTAACTGGCCTACTGACAGAACCCAGACAGTAAAAGTAGCCGACTCCAAATCCAGCTCCAGACAAGTGACAAGTGGAGTACCTCAGGGTTCAGTCCTGGAACAATCTTATTTGGCATCTACTTCTCTGAAGTACAGGCCAACACTAAGGGACTCTGGCTAACAAAGTTTGCAGATGACTGCAAACTGGGAGCCATTATTGAATCCCCAAATGATGTGGATATTCTACAAAAGGGCCTTACAGAAACAGATGCCTGGTGCCAGAGCCATGGGCTCAAGCTTAATGCCAAGAAATGTATAGTTATCCCCTTTGGAAAAAAACATGTACTCATGAATTACCACATAGGTGGCAAGACACTAAACATTGAAAGTGTGATGAGAGACTTAGGGACACAGGTGGACAGTGGTCTCACTTTTGATAACCACATTGCCACAACAGTCAGGAAATCCTTCTATGTGGCACACCTCATCACTAAGGGCTTTTCATCCAGAAAAAAAGGAGGTCATTGTCCCACTGTACTCATCCCTCATTAGACTCATTATAGAGTATAATGCCGCGTTTGGTATGTACCTCACAAGACATCTGCAACAGCTGGAAAGGCCACAGAAATACCTCACTAAAAGAATCACAGGCCTAAAGCAGATGCCATATACTGACCATCTAAAAAAACTTCAGCTATACTCTGTGGCATATCGTCTACTCAGAGGCGATCTCTGCTTAACATACAAGGCCATGTCAAACCCTGAGCTGTTGGACATGCTCCACTTTAAGAAATCCCAATCCCTCAGAGTCACACGCTCCAGGGATCTAAGCCTTGTCATCACAATGAACAAAACATGCTGGAGGGATAGGTTCCTGGCCCAGAGACTCCCCATACTCTGGAAAAGACTGCTCATACATATCAAGCAGAGCGCCTCATTGTCCCTCTTCAAAAGGATCCTTGATGATTGGATGGGAGATAGGAAATTCACCCCGGGGATCATGTCAGTCGCCCTGCTAGACAGGGGCCTGGAGAAGTAAATATTGTGGGAAGAAATATCCAGGGAATTGTTATGGCTAGGCTTGCATAGGCCCTAGGGCCTATAGCCTAGTACCAACCTATGAACCAATGAACTATAAAGAATCAGACGAGGCTAGAAAGGATTGGGAAGAGAGATTGGATAAGCAATTAAAGAAACAATGGGAGGACATATGTATGTCTCCCAAACATGCAACAAAATCTAGATTTAGGATTTTTGCTTGGAAATTTTTACACACATATTTTTATACCCCAAGCAGACTCCAAAAAGTTTTTCCTCAGGTAGACAGCAAATGCTGGAGGTGAGACAGGGAAGAAAGAGGTACTTGGGAACATATTTTCTGGGAGTGCAGTGGGTTGGTGGACTAAGATTCCCTGCGGGATGCACTGTCGGAGATGGTGGGTGGGTGGACTGATGTGATGAGAGAGATGATTTTTCTGAGCTGTGACACAGAATTGGAATTGCCTAGACATGGTAAGGCCTTGCTGTGTCCAATTATGGTGGCTGCCAAAAAAGCAATTACTACAAAATGAAAATTAAAATGTAAACCAGCCATATTGGAAGTAGTGAATATTGTAACAGAGATGAAATAACTGGAATTCAGATCTTTAGAAAAGGGTAGGAGCAAAGTACACAAGAAAAAAAATGGGAATTGCGGGGACAATACATACAGGGGAGGAATAAGGTTTAAAAGAAGGCAGAACTTGAATTATGTAATGTTTGACTGAAAATGATTTGGTAGATAAGTGATGTATAATGTTTGCAACTGGGAGTGTGTCAGTATGGTTTGTGATGTAAAATGCTTGCAACTAGGATTGTGTCGTGTGGATTGTTTTCATGTATATAAATGTATGACTGTTTATGCCGTAAGTGATGGTTTAATAAAGATGTCTCTTGTTCAAAAAAAAAAGGGGCAGGAGTTGAATAATGTAATGTTGCTTACGTTATATGATGGATAGCAATATATGTGAAGTATAATGTTTGTTAATGTTAATTTGTTAATACAGTTTGATTACTTTTGTATAAATGTAAATTTGCCTATCACAACTGATAATTCAATAAAGGCGTTTATAAAAAAAAAATGGTGAAGACCATAATCCCAGAGCTCTCAGAAATTCCCTAGCTGTTATTGAAGCCGGAGGAAATAGGGACTGAAAGAAAGGAATGAGAGTTAGAGTTAGGGCCTTAGGAGGAGGCAAGGATGCTAACATTGGAACAGTCTGGATACTGCACCCCAAAAATACATTATCTTGTGAAGGGGTCAGAAAGGACTTTTTGAAATTCATAGTGAACCCCAGGCTTTGCAGAAAGGAAATTGCAAATTGAAACCTTTGCAGTAAGATCTCTGGAGAGGATACCTGAAACAACAGGTCTTCCAAAAAGGGAAATATTTCAATCCTCCTTAGCCTGCAAAAAGCAATCACAGGAGCAAGGCATTTGGTGAACACCCTTGGGGCAGTAAAAAGGCCAAAGGGAAAAGCAGAGGATTGAAAATGCCAGGAAGCAACGGAGAAATGTAAGAACTTCCTGAAAAGAGGGTGAACAGGGATATGAAGATAAGCATTCTTAAAGTCCAGGCACACTAGAAAAGACCAAGGAAGCAGCAGAGAGAACAAAGTATGAAGGGAGGGCATTCAAAAAGAAGGGACCTTCAAAAAGGTCTTTAGGATGAGAGAGTTCCAGAATAGGTTTCCAAGTGTGCTCTTTTCTGGGAACCAAAAACATTCTGGAGTAAAATCCCTTCCCTCTTTGGAAAACTGGAACTTCAAGAATAGTTCCCGAGTCAAAAGATCCTGAAGCACCCCTGGAAGGAAAGCCAACTGTTCCTGAGGGGGCTGAGGAATACCCATTAAAGGGGGAAGAAATTTACAGACCATGAAATATCCTAGGTGGATGATGGACAGAACCCAGGAATTCTGAGTAATCCTTAACCAAACAGGAAAGGACAGGGAAAGACGAAAAGAAAGGGGAATGTGGCTGAGAAGAACAGGATAGTCAGACAGCACCTGGTTTGTCAGGAAAAGGAGACTTCTGTGTTACAGTAGTCTGTGTAACTTTAGCAGGAGCAGCCCACTTCCCACCCTTTTTGCCCTTGGGGAGATGATGAGACTTCCTACAAACAAAGGCCAGCTTATAAGGTTAATTTCTTTGAAATTTAGGCACAGGAGAAACAAAAATATGTTTAAGTTCCTGCAAAGCCTTACCCTTATCCTGAAGAGACATAAATCAGCAGCAGTTGTGCCAAACAAGTATTTGTTTCCCAGAGAAGCAACAATCAACTTAACCTTAATATCATCAAGCAAAGGTTGAAGCCAAAGCCAGGAATATCTTCCCATCACAAAACCAAAGGCAACAGCTCTAGAGAAAGCATTTGCTGCATCATAACTATACTTAACAGAACAGTGAGCTACTTGAGAAGAGTCCCTAACAGGGAAAGAGCTGAAGTCTTCCTTTCAGAACCAGGAAGATAAAAAATTACTTGACAGGCCTGAGAAAAAAAGAGCCAAAATATATCTGGACATATGGGTCTGATAATTAACAGCCCTAAAAGCTAAGGTAGCAAAGGTATAAACCTTCTTACCTCGCCTTTCCATAGTTCTTTGTCAGAAGGAAGTAACTTAGTAGAAGGCGGTAACTGAGATGGCTTGTCAGACTCTCCAGACGGATCAGCAGAGGGATACCCATAGAGAAATATGTAGTCCTCAGGCACACTATAAAACCTATCCGTTTTTAGGGGCAAGGGGCTGGGAGTCTGGAGCCTAAGACAAATTAGAAAAGGCATCCAAACAAGGCAGCCAAAACAGGAGGAACAGCAGAAGGCCCATTTGCAGTAGCTTGTAATACCTCTTCTGAACCTCAGAAACCTGGGCACAATCCTATTTAAAAAAAATCCATCATTCTGGAGATTGTGTCCCAAAAGAAATGTCTTCAAAAGGGGTGTCAGGACTTGTTGACTCCTCTTCCTCAGAACTATAGTCCAAAGGACAGGGGATCTGGGAGGAATAAGCAAGGGATTCCTCATCTGAATCCATTTCTTCCTCAGAGGAATCCTGTTCGCTAGGCCTTTTAAGGGGAGTAGTGGACCAAGGGGGAGCAGGAACAAACTCCATGAGGAGATTCAAAGCCATAAGGGCATTAAGCAACCCAAGTGAAATTCTGCCACTCACTCTGAGGGTCCTTAGGAGCCAGAGAAACATGCTTTGTTTTTTGTTTCTTTTTCAAAGGAATGTCCGCCTTGTAAAACTTAGAAGGCTCAGATCCCAGACGGCATTCAATAATCACAGTCAGAATTGCCTCTCTAACCAAAATCTGAAGAACATCCCTAGGCCCTTCAGAAATAATCTGTAGTGGTTCGTCCTGAACATCTGAAGCAGACATCTGCAAGGCCTACACTGACGTATGTCACTATATTCCCAAAACATATGTTCCCAGTTATCTTTTTCTTCCCCATCACATCTCCAACATTTGCCATCTACCTGAGGTAAAATTCTCTGGAGTCACTTTGGGGATACGAAACTATCTATGCAAACAAAATTCCAGGCAAGAAATCCTAAATGTTCTAGACTTTTGTTGCATATTTGGGACCCAAATACATGTCCTCCAACTGTTTCTTTGTGAATTGCATATCTGATTTCTCTTCCCAATATTTTCTGGCCTGTTCTGATTCTTATAGTTATCGTGCAATATTTTATATGTCCTACTAATCTATTTCATTAACAAATAACATCTGTTCTAGATGCAATTAAAAACTCAACCAGTGCAGGTCTTTTGTTTAGGATTCTCCTACCCATTTCTCTTTGCCTTCCCTATCGGGGATTGATATCAGAGTATAGTCAATCACTAGGGTCTATATCAGAACATCGAAGTATTAAAACTTCGAACGTTCTGATATCGAACACTATTCAGCGAACGCTAAGAATAGCGAAGCTGCAAAACAGCTAATTCTTTCCCCGGGAAAGAATTCGGTTGGCCGTTTCTGTGGCTTCGCTATTCTTAGCGCTGTGGTGGAAAGTTATGGGTTGGGTTCAGGTAAGTGTGCGATTCTTTGTACGTTAGGGGCAGGTTAAGTGAGTTAGGGCGCGGGTTAGACGTGTGTGCGATAGTGACAGACTTTAGAGATGGGGAGGTTTAAGTGAGTTAGGGTTAGGGCGCAGGTTAGGTGAGTGTGCGATAGTGACAGACCTTAGAGTTAGGGTTTGGGTTAAGATAAGTGGTTAGACAGTAGTGTATGTTTAGTTTAGTGTAGCATTAGATGTAGGAATTTAAGTGTATGTGTGTGGTTGCTGTTTGTTTGACGTGCTTGTGTTGTGTGTGTGTGTTTCGGAGCAGTGAATTTTTTCCATGGGAAAAAATTCACTGTTCTGAATGTTCGATATTTTCATGTTTAGATGTTTTGGGGCCAATGAAACAGAGTTCGCTATTTTCATCTTTTGATAACGTGATATAAACGCAATCACTATCCTGCAATCCAAATGTCTTTTGGCCTCTTTCCATTCTATTACCTTCCCTTGTCTAACTTTTTTTCCCCCAATACCTTGGTTCCTTTGCAAGCTTTTTCCTCCAAAGTCCAGCCCACTCATCTATTCTCTGTACACCTAACAGCAGTCATCCCTATTAGCAAAATCTTTTTTCACCATTCCTGTGTTTGCTTAGTTCTTAGTATACTTTCTGCCACTTTATGAATATAATATTCTGCAGGACTGTTACTCTCCTTAAAGGGTCTCCATCCAAAATCACATTCTTTCCTTATTTCTTGAATTACATACCCTCCCACAGCTTCATCATCTTTCCTTTTCACTATGAATTGTAGCTTCCTGCTTGTGTTATGAGCATTAACTGTGTAGCTCTAAAATATCCCTTCAGATCAGGCAATCCTAAACTTCCTTGTTTGTTGGAAGAATCAATGTATCCCACTTAACTCTTGCCCTCTTACCTTCCCAAATAAAATCCTTCAACTCTATTACTGTTCACAACTTCCCCGCTGGTTGACGAAAATAAGTTTGACCTCTGCATAAAACTAAGGGGATTAAAACATTTTTACTGATGTTGGTGGCTCCCCTCCTTTAAAAATACTGTTAAATAAAACCTTCCATATCTTTATCACTTTCGTCCTTCTAACTCCCAAACTTCCACTGTAATACCATCTACTCCCGGAGACTTCCTGTTGATTGGTTATACAACGCCATTTCTCATCTCCTCCTATCTTACCTATTAGCTGTAGAGCCTCATTTACCTCTAATCTTGTTTCATAGGTAGGTACTAGGCTATCGCCCCAAGGGCCTACGCAAGCCTAACCAACAAGGTTCCCTGGCTTACGCCACCCAAGAAAGTTATTTTCCTGTGCCACTGACAAGCAGAGGCACAGGCATACTTAAGTCTTCCATAAATATTTCCATTTGTGCTTTTTCTTGATTTCCCGACTTCTTTGCTTTATACAAAGTTTCATAAAATGTCCAGAATATCTCTAATACCTCTATAAGATCCCTGGTTATATTTCTTGTTATATGCTTTGAAACAGATCTTTCTACTTCCTGTTGCTGCTGTGCCAGTTTTTTTTTTTTTTTTGTGCTCTGGAGTTATCAAAAACAGTTGCTTAGCTGCAATCTTTCTAAACTCATGAATATTATCTATGTATTTCCTTATTTTCTCTTTAGCACTCTGCATTTGCACCTTAACTTGCTCTGTGAGATTCCCCATATTTTGTAATACTTTAACATTTGTCAGCCCCTCTAAATAATTCTTACTTCTTAAACAAAGCTCTTTTTCTTTTATTCTACCCTATTTTTAAACTCTATTGTCATTTTATCCCACTAATTACAACTTCTGGAGTACTTTCTGTCTTCCATAATAACTCCTGAATAATCTGACTACCCACTCCTTAAATCTTCTCTTTTTAACAGGTAGATGAGGAAGTGCAAATGTATCATCTTTACTTCATTACCCTCCATTTTTATCTTAGTAATTATTGCCGTATGATGTGAAATAGTTATTGAATGTCTATCAAAGTTCTCGATTAAATGGGCATGTTCTTGGTGAACATCATTTTTTGGGAGTCTGCTTGAGGTACAAAAGTATCTGTGCAAACACTTCCAGGAAAAAATCCAAAATCTTTTAGACTCTGTTGCACATTTGGGAGCCATACACATGTCCTTCCAGTGTTCCTTTGTGAATTGCATATCTAATGTCTCTTCTCAATCTTTTCTGGCCTTTTCTAATCGATTCCTATAGTTATTGTGCAATATTTTACATGCCGTACTGTCTCATTTTAACAATAGCCCAGTTATTGTACCTTGGGGAATAATATGTATATTCTCTCACAGTTCCTGCTACTGAATTCATGTCTTTCATACCAAATATTTTCATAAATTTCTTCAGAAATCTACCTTCTTTAGTTATATTTTCCCTTCTAGGTGCCCTCAGCCACATAAATCTTCATTGCTGAAAATCAAATTCCAGTCCCCACCTATAAATAATATTCACTGCTGAAAGCTGATTATTTCTCCCAAAAATATTTAAGCTCCAGAATAGCAGTTTTAAGTAGAATATAAATACATGCCAGTGTAATCCTCTTCCCTTGCCCTAGCCCCTTACTACTACAAATTTGCCATTATCTTTTCCCCCTCTTCTATCACTAATGGAGCTCCTCTAGCAATTAATATAAATACTCTTCTTTTACTTTGTCTCTCAAAGTCTGCAGAAAATCCACCCTAAACTCCTTTGTCAAATTCACATGCTCAGTTCCACGCGTCTCCTATAGCATTACTATTTGAACTTTGTATTTCTTAATATTAAGTATTATTTCCTTTTTGTCTATACCTATGAGACCATTCACATTATATGATATGAAAAGTGTCACCACTGTAGTAGGAATTCATTATTCCCTCCTATTATATGTGGCAGCTTTTTAAATCTCTAAGTCTAGCTCTTGTGATACATAAATCCATTAATGCTTGGCAGGTTAATCCTTTATAAAGGTTTTTCTTACCATCGATAATAGAACATGTTACATTTTACAAGACTTTTTATTTTAATAAAATCATTTAAACAAAAGACTAAATCCTCCCCCAGAAAACACCCATAGCATATTAACTTAACACAAACATGCATAACTCTGTACTTCTTCAAATAACGAGGTTTAATCCTCCTAATAGGAACATTTATGCCAAACAGACAGCTGCTAACACAGAACATAGTTAACCTGAAATTGTTATCCATGTTATTGCTTGTGCTTCTACTTACACTAATTGGTGTCTGTTCTTTGTTATCTTTAATCCTCTTCCCCAGATGTGAAAACTACTTGCATACTTTCAGAAATCATTAACTTTTAGCCCTGAAGAAACCAGTGTTCTGTTTTTTATTTCCCTATTACCAACTTGCCTCCATGGAAAAGAGAGAGAGAGAGAGGAAAAAAAAGAAAAATGCATTCCTCTGTTGCAGTCTGAAAAACAAGTTGAAACATTTACTGCTAAAGGAAAACTTCATTACACTCAGTGTTCTCATATTAATTTGTTTCCACTTAAAATGTGTTATTAGATTAAGCCAATGGTCTTAATCCAGGCATTCATCTATGCAAAAGTAAGAGAAAACTATCAGTTCTACATATATTATGAACTATATACTTTTACAGCCCATCTCCCACCTCAACAACCCAAGATTAAAACCTATTAACTTAAACATGATTTTGTCTAGCTTTTCTTCCATTTTAGCATTGTAATAATTACATTTCTTAATACCAAAAAATAAAAAATAAAAACACCAATGCATTACTAAACATGCTACAAAATGTAAAGATTTAAAAAATATTTTTTTGTATTGGATAAAGTTGACCAAACACCTGTTACCAATAGTTTTAACAAGATGTTGGAATCCAAGGAAATTAGATGGCAAACTGCCTTAAGAGCAGATAAAAAAAAACTGGTTTAAATGAAATAATTAACATCAAATGTATTTTAAAGTGAAAGTTTATGTAGTGTATAGCTTTAACATTTGTCATTTATTTAAATAATTAATTGTCCAATTAGGAAAGTTTATTGGATGATTCAATGTAATGGAAGGTGCACCAAAAGTATTTACAAGGGACTCTGTTTTTGCAAAAATTCTGATGAAGTTCTTGTAAAATAAAGGATAAAAGCGCTTAACATATTTTGGTACTGGGTAAGTACTTTATGCTGGTTGGGAATTTTAGTTTGGTTCAAAAAAGGCATCTGTTTACTTTAATAACTTTATCACATAGAAGAACAAAATATTTTACTTTAAAATATCCAATTTCAATTGTAAAAAAAAAGTTTCATAGAAATAACTGTTAAGAAAAAATGTTTTACTTAGTTACTTTTTTCTTTCCTCCTTCTCTCCCCTCAGAGTCCTTCCAAATATTAAGGACATGAAGTGAGGCAAATGCTTTATAGTTCCTCAAGTTTAACAAATTCAACAAAAATCCACTCTTTCCACTTATTGTTATACAGCTGTATTTCATAAATGTGATTGATGCTTTGCAGTCTGACATTTGTTCACTAATTTCCATGCTGCTGATCTTCTTCCTGTTTAACTCAATCTCTTAACTCCAGGTTCTAGTTCAATTCCACTCTGCTCCCAGTTCTTCTGGTCAACTCCAGGAATGAAAAGCAGAGTCCCTTCTGTTTGATTGCTTTTTTTTTTCTTTGGTAACACTTTTGCAATTTCTCAGCCTGTTCTACGTCAGAAAGGACTTTGATCCTTCAGAAAATAATATTCTGAAGATAGCTGGACGTAGCAGCTTGAATCTCACTGCCTGTCTCAACATTATCTGGCTGCTGGAATAAATATGTTTCTCTTCTGCCTGGTGTACAATGAATAATAATTTTCCACAAACACTATTGTTTTCAGCTTTTAATGTTGTTGTTTGTCTTTTGGCTTTTCACGGTAAGGGGTCACCACAGCGGAACTCCGGTCCGCTAATGATTGGCAGTAGATTTTTACAAAATGCAGAGGTGCCAGCTCGACGATCAACCTTCAACGAAGGCACGCCCATTTACGCACGCATGTCTTTCAAACGCTACCCTACTGCATGGAGGACATGCAGACTCCACACAGAAGGCACTCCCAAGCCCAGCCGAGAATCGAACAGGAGAACCTCTTGCTGTGAGATAACAACGCTACCGCCGTACCACCGCAGCATCTTTGTTTTCAGCTTTTAATACTTTGACCTTTTGCCACAGTTTTATCAGGCTCAACTCCTTCTGCTGGTCAGTTTGCATCTTTACTAATAAAGGTTTGGGCTGCTTTCTCATGACCACATTTGGAGCACAACAATGGTGTGCCCTTTCAATTAACAGTTCCTGCTGTGGAATACCACTCCAGTTACTTGTGTGTGCCTTCATAAAATTAATGCAGTCTGTTCTTTCTAGTTTCTTTAGTACAGCAGAAAATCTCAGATTTTCCTTATATGCTCTGTCATCTAATTCTACCATTTTTGAAACATCTCTTTTTGAGCAGTCTCATACTCAGACAGCATTTTCTTCATTTCACCCCCTGACTTTTGCAGGTTTATCAGCTCATATGATTATCTGTTTAAAACTTCTTCCATTGTTTCCAGCCTTTTTTGAGTTCATATACTCCTTCAGTGTCTCTTTTGTTTTAATCAGCTCTGAGCACTTTTGACTTATTTTTTTGTTCTAGATTGCTGGAAGCCATATCTTGCACTAAAGCTGGAGCTTGAACTGCTTTCTGCTAAACAGCTGCAGGGTTCTTCCCAGTCATTGTTTTCTCTTCACCTTTTCTAGTTGAGTTTCTTTTTTTTTTTTTTTTTTTTAATCAGGTATCCACATAGTATACTTACTAGCCAGTAACTGAATTTTACTCAAGTTGAAACTATATCTGACTGCAGTTTCTCAGTTTCCATTTTCACACTGGGAGAGCTGAAGTTAAAGTGTTGATCAGTGTGCCGTCATCATGGAAGCAAAACAGTGGTTTACTTTAATAACTAATATTATACAACAGTCACTGAAAAGACCCCATATTTAAAATACCCCTAACTGCATGCTATGCAAAACTGCTTAATGATATAACATGCAGGTTATATATCAAAATATTTTATATGCATTGCCAATAAGAAAAAATGTGTTACTTATATTATTTTTTTCCCCTTTAGTGTCCTCCTAAATATTAATGACAATGTGGGGTATATGATTTACAGGCCACTTAAAGTTAACAAAATTCCAGGCTTTCTTAGCCATTTTTTCTTGCAAAGCCATATTTTCCAAATGTGACTGATGCGTTAAAGTCTCACATTTAATCACTAATTTCAGTGTTGCTGGTCTTCTTCCTGATCATCTCCATCTCCCAAGATCAGGCTCTTGGTGAAGTCCAAGGTACTCTTGATTCTTCTAGTCAACGCTTGTACTTTTTTTTTTTTTTTTTTACGGTTTCTCAAGTATTTTCCTTTGGAAGAATCAAAATTCATTGGGAAGATCTCCCAAAAAGCTGTATTGTCAAAAGAATGAGAAGCAAAGTCTCCTTTTGCTTGCTAGTTCAGTTGTTAGATAAATGTATTTCCTCCTTAGCCTGTTTTGAATCAAAAAAGGTCTTTCATCCTCCAAGAATAAATATTCTGGAGACAGCTGGATACAACAATTCGAATCTGACATCTACATCTTGACATACCCTGATTACTAGGATACATATTCTTCTCTTCTGTCTGGTGTACAGTGAATAACAATTTTCCAAAAACATTCTGCTGTTTCCAATTTTTAATACTTAGCCCTTCCGTCTCAATAACATAAGGATTAACTCTTTCTGCTGGTACGATTGCATCTTTACCAAAATAGGTCTTTGCTGCTTTCTCATGGCCAGGTTTGCAGCATACACTCGATATACCCTTTCAAAATCCTGCGGTGTTATATCAGTCCAGTTGTTTACTTGTGCTTTTATAAAATGAATACTGTTTGTTCCTTCCAGTTTTTATTTTTATTTACTTACTTATCATTTGTTGACCGGGAAAGTCAGACTAGGTTCCACAGAGCCTGTTTTCAGCGGAGGCCCGGGGAGAAATGCTCCAGTTTATCTGGTAGATCAAAAAATCTCAGATTTGGTCTACACATACTGTCTTAACACTTTTTAGTTTTTCTGAAACATCTTTTCTTGAGAGGCCTCATATTCAGCCAGACTTTTCTTCATTACAAACTCTGACTTTTAAAGTTTTATCAGTTTATCTGAACAGTTAAAACTTCTACTTTTCCAGCCTTTTGTTAATTTAGTTGATATTTTCCTTCAATGTTTTTTATTACTTCTGAGTAGATTTGATTTATTTTGTTCTCTAAGTTATTTGAAGCCATCAATTGACCCAAAACTAAAGCTTGAACTTTTTTTTTCTGAACAGCTGCAGGAGTCTTCCCAGCCAGTGTTTTCTCTTCACCTTTTCTCACTGATTTTGTTTCACTGTCTCCAAATGTCTTCTTTGCTGGCATCCTAGCAGTGTACTTACTGGCCAGTAGCTGAATGTCATCCAGACTAACAGTTTCAGTGGCTCCCTTTTCTCAACTTCTGTTTTTACAATAGGAGAGTTGAAATTAAGCTGTTGTTCAGTGTGCAGCCATTTTAGAAATCTCAGTTCCATATTTTTAATCTCTGTAATTATTTGTTTCATCTCTCTTACTGATGGTTTGGCTTTCTACTTTCCAATTATAGCTTTCTTAGCCATTATCAATACTAATAACACCACTTTTCCTTCTTTAGTAGATATTATTTAACCCAGCCCAACAAAGGCATGTCTATACTAAGATTAAAATAATTTCCAAGTATATGACTTAGTATATTATTCAAGAAATTTCTGTACTGAAGCAACTCCTTACATTTTCAGAAGACATGCTATCAAAACATCTTTCTAAACCATCACATCTCAAACATATACCTATTACCTGCAGGAACATTTTTTCAAGTCTCCTAAAGATACTGCAACATTTGTGTACAGAGCTCCTGCAAAAAAAAAAAAATATATCTACATTTTCTTGAATTTGTGGTGTAACTGAGATTAAGACACATAACAGCACTTCGATCCAAAGTATCTCATCAAGACTACCCCCTCGCCTCAAAGTTGTTTGCTGCATCTACATCTACAAACTACTTCATGTGCCAAGTCACAGGTGGCCCATCTTTAGAAATTCCTTTTTTCAGGCTACATTCTACTAATCATAGCTTCTCAGTCCTTGTCTCAAAACTATGGCAGTCATATTTTCATGACCTAGATGAGCTCACAGACTACCCACTTTTCAGACCTCAATTTAAGCACTTTCTAAAAAAGCAGTATGAATGCAAAGCATATTACATAACTCTGCACCTCTCACAGAAGAGGTCCCTAATGAGATTCCCTCTCACACTTTATACTTACAAACTTGCTCTCACCTGTCTGATAACCAACCTGGTAGAGATAATACATAACTGTTCAAACTCAACTCCACAGAATCTAATCTCTTACATACTTAGCTGGGAGTTTATTAATTTGCAAATGATACCCTATCTAAATACTGATGAATAATCTACACTCAAGCTTACTCTTCAACTCCCTTTGACTTTCTCTCCTTCTTATCCCCCCTGTTTTTTTCTTGCTTCTTATACAAACATGTATTTGCTTTTGAAATGTTTAGAAGCAACAAATATGTAAACCTATATGTAAATGCGCAGTTTCCCATACTTGTATATTATACAAGTTGACCTCTATATGTATATGCAATTTTCTATACTGATATATTTTATATGTTAACACCATGCTGATGTACAAGTATATGTTACTATTCACGTAATCTATGCAGAACATGTAATTGGGCATTTGTGATCAGAGCTCTACCTTGATAAACAAATATAAAAAAAAAAATAAAAAAGACATATTCCATTTCACCATTCATCTGTAATATAGAGGGTTATGATTAGACTGCTGATCGTAACCATATTAAGTTTTCAAGACATGGATGCTAAGAAATTAGCTATGTCTGCAACTTCAAAGGCAATTCACAATTGTGTGTGTGCAGAAGCTCATTGCTATCACTGGGGAAGAAGTCCTTAATGCTCTCTCCAACGTTAAGAACACTGCATCAATGGTCCCTGACAACATTCCAGGATGCCTCCAAAGCAGCATGAAATGTGACCTATAAGCCCCCTCTGGAACTGCTATTTAACTGTAGCCTCAAAAATGGCTTTGTGCCTTATGAATGCATATCAGCAAGTCATCACTGTGCACAAAGGTGGGCCATCTAAAGACCCTGAAACTACAGATCCATAAGTCTCAGTAGTCTCATATGCAAAACCATGGAAACAGTTATCATGGAAATGATCAATAATGACATGGGAAACCTCCGGACACTGGAATCGGCCCAATTTGTTTTCAAGGGCAGATCGTGCCTACTCATCCTGATGGATTTCTTTAAGAAGGTTGCCAAAGCAACAAATGACGGCAAAATGGTTCACACTGCCTACCTTGACCTGGCCAAGGCATTTGACATAGTACCCCACTCGGGCATTGTTGACAACCTCAAGAAGTTAGGTACAAACCTTTATGTCACCTGATGGATAGCTAGCGGGCTCACAGACAGGATCCAAGTAGTAAGAATTGGGGAGTTCACCTCTACAATGAAGCCAGTCACAAGCAGAGTCCCTCGGGGATCAGTCCTGGGGTCAGTCCTTTTGGCATTTACTTCTACAAAGTTAAGGCCAATGTAAATGTCCTCTGGCTGACTACATTTGCAAATGATTGAAATTTAGAAGCCGTCATTGAATTGCCACTCAAGGAAGGGTTGACAAATAACTGGTGTCAAAGCTATGGACTAAAACTAAGTGCCAAGAAATGCATAATACTATCCTTTGGGAAGTCATCCACCTCTGGTAACTAAATATTGACAACACACCACTAAGAGTTGACCCAGTAGTAAGGGACTTGAGGACACACCAACAGCAATCTATCCTTTGACCATCAAGTGTCTACAGTAGTGAGGAAATCATTCTATATTGTGCACCTTACAGGTCCAAGAAAGTCATTGTTCCACTGTATTCAGCATTAAACCGATCTACCATTGAGTGCAAGGTTCCCTGGAATGCACTTAATCAGGCATATCCAACAACTGGAACATCCACACAGGTTCTTCACTCAAAGAATACAGGGCATAACTAACATGTCCTATGCAGACCACCTCAAGGTCCTATCTCTATATTCAGTCTCCTACAAGTTGCTGAGGGGAGACATGCGCCTGGCATACAAGGCATTGTCAGACCCTACTTTAATGGACCTCCTGCATATCTTGCAAAGCAAACAGCACAAGAATTACCCATTCTAAAGACTTAAACTTTGCCTGTGATATAAACAGGACCTTCTGGAGAGAGGTATGTTTCACAGAGAATACTCCTTCTTTGGAACAGGCTCCACCATCTATGTGAAGCAGAGTTCCTCCCTAACCCAATTCAAGTGTAACTTGGACAACTGGATGGGGAACAAGAAATGCATCCCTGTTTGGCATATGTCTCTGATGGACACAATCAGCCTGTAAATGGTTAATTACCCAGGCCCCCGCTTATAAATGTTTCATATTCCAAGCCACTTACAGCTACAAGTGTGTGAGAACTTGTCAGACATTTGGGATGCATAGCTAGGCTTAAAAAGGCCCTTGTGGTCTTTAGCCTAGTAAACAACTATGAAACTATGAATCTAATTCACAAGAGAAAATCTTGGCATCCATGTCAAGAACACAATAACTGTTTAAGATCTATGAGCCCCAGGAGACTTCCACGGTAGCTGCATACTGAGTAATAACTTAATTTCAGCTTGCCCAGTGTGCAAACAGAAACTCAGAACAGGCAGCAAGGGAACTCATAGGCTAGTAAATGCACTGCCCGGATGCCAAGTAAAAAAGCAATTCAGATAACCTGAAAGAAAATCAACCACAAAAGGTGAGGAAAAAACACTGATTGGGAATAATTCTGCAGCTGTTCAGCAAGAAGCAGTGAAGTCTCCAGCTTCGGTGCAAGACATGACTTTCAGTGAACTAGAGGGGAAAAAAAGTCAAATGTGGTCAGAGCTGATTTAAATAAATGAAACATTGATGAGTACATCAACTCAAATAAAATGGAAAAATGAAAGAAGTGATAAAATTGCAAAAATCAAAGGTCAAAATGAAGACAAGGCTGGCTGAATATGTGACTGCTCAAGAAGAGATGCTTCAAAAAATAATAGAATCAGATGACAGATCACACAGGGAAAACCTGAGATTTTCTACTGAGAAGCTGGAAGGAACAGAATGTATTAATTTTACGGAAGCACAAATAAGCAACTGGACTGGTATTCCACAGCAGGACTTGTTAACTGAAAGAGCACATCATGTGTATGCTCCAAACCTGGCCATGACAAAGCAATATAGATCTATAATAGTAAAGATGCAATCTTACCAACAGAAGGAGTTAATTCTGACAAATGAATGAATAAATGAATAATTCTTCATCTAATGATCGAGTGAGGGATTCACTCGAGGCTGAGGGTGACATGGATATACATACACAGGGTGGACAGGGTACTAATGTGGATACAGTGGATAAAACACAGGATGTGGCTGTGCGATGGAAAGAGCAAATAAACCCATTACACCAAGGGTTTGCTCGACCACCTTTTCCAATTCAACAGAAGAGGGACAGCTCTATGAGTCACTCGAGGAGTCGTGGGCGCACCAAGAGGAAGGGCTCAATGGGAGCCGTGAGCTATCCAACCATCAAGAAGATATGGGAACCACACAATCGTTGGCTTTAAACATCTCAAAGAGACCATAGACTGAAACTGAGACTAGGGTATTGGGTATGGGTATGTCATTCATTCCTGCAAATGCAGCGAATATATCGGATTCCATTACTGACCTGAGGATATTTGCAAGAAATGTAATGCTGAAACTAATGTATGACAACAGTAGTGCAGATTTGAAACAATGTGGTTTTAAAAAGTTTAGCAATATGGTACCAACAAATCGTCCAATTCTTGAGGCTTTTTGCAAGATATGTGAACAGGACTTATACAGGTTATTTGAAACTAAACCAACTGGCAAAACATTTTTTTAATATGACTAGGAGTGAAGAAGCGCTCAATATAATGATACTTCTATAGTAATACGCCCAGCAGATAAAGGCGGCATGACAGTGGTCATGGATAGAAGCTTTTATTTTGATTCTAATAATAGGTTGAGGGATGGAACTGTATATGAAAAGGTAGACATTAAATGTACAGATAATTTAGTAAAAGAAATGCGCTATATGGTGAATGATTATATGCTGAGTTTTCACATCACGATGGAATTAGCACAATATCTTATAGTTGAATCCCCTGTCATACCCATGTTTCAAGACAGCCTAAGATGCACAAGGATTCCAGAACACCCCCTTTCAGACCTACAGTAGCTGGGAAAGGATGGGTCACTGAGATGTTTTCTGTTTTTATAGAAAGGAATGTCAGGCCTATCTTGGATAAATTTGATACAGTATTGAGGGACACTAAACATTTCTTACAGGACCTATATGGATTCATGGAAAGCTACAGTAGGTTCATAGATTAGTACTAGGCTAACTGCCCTTGCGAGCCATTTTAAGCCTAGCCTGTTATCCCTTGTGAGACTCAAACCCTGTATCTTGTGTTTGTAAGGCAAACACCTTAACCATTAGGCCACCCTCCCAAGTAGAACGTGTGATTATATTGTTAGTTACCTTACATGTAGTATCTTTGTTTACAACTATACCAAACACCGAAGGGGTTGAATATTTACGTAGGTACCTGAACAGAGTGAGTATGAACATAGACTTGTGGAGCTGATATGTGATTTTATGGAAGTGGTACTTAATAATATATTTCTGTTTGACAACTGCTATTATAAACAGAAACATGGTGTGGCAATGGGGACATGCTGTGCGAACAGCTACGCCAATGCCGTAATGGCGCAATGGGAATTGGAGAAGGTATTTGGAATGGAGTTGTACTTGCAGAATCTGCTTTTTTACCGTCGTTTTATTGATGATGTTTTCTTGTTATGGGGAGGGACCTCAGAAGACTTAGAACATTTTGTATTAAAGTTGCATGACTCTAATGTCTTCTTGAGATTTACTTATAAAGTATATGAGTCGATGGAGTTTCTTGATGTGCTAGTGAGTAAGTGTTTAGATTATACACTTACCACTATTTTATTTAGAAAGGAATGTTATAGGAACTCAATACTTCAAAGGAAGAGTATGCACCCAAGAAGGGTATTTAATAACATAATAAAAGGCCAAGGCATGAGGGTTTCTCGATTACATAATGATGATTTGGATTACAGGGGTGGTCGTGAGACCCTCAGAGAGTCATTGAGATAGAGAGGCTACAGGGATAGCGAAGTGCATCCCATCTTAATAGATGTTGATTCTATGAGAGATGGGCGAGCTAAGCCATACTTTTCATCCCTTCACGATTCAGATATAGTAGTAAGAAGTAGTGAAAGGTCAGATGACTCTATGAGTAGAGTCAAAATCTCTATGGCATATACAAGTAATGTAGATGCTGTTAAGAAAGTATTTCAGAATAACTGCCATCTTTTGATGACAGATGATAAAATTAGTAGAGTGGTGGGGGACACTCCTAAGTTTGGATTTAGAAACTGTAAGTCACTTAAAATTATGTTATGCTATCCAGATAAAGGGAAGATGTTATGTGATAACATGCGATGTATCCCTGTGGTTCATGCAATTTTTATAGTCTGATAGACAGTGATGGCACCTTTATGCATCCAGACTTCAACAGGAAATACATATAAGGGCAACCTGCACTACAAAGCATTTGGTATACTTAGTACATTGTGAGTGCTGTAAAAATGTCCATGTTGGGAAAACAGATTGAACACTTAAAGAGCGCATGAGGGAACACTCATAGTATAAGAACTGGAAATAATATGAATGCTCTTGCTAGATATGTAGCAGCTAGTGATTGAATTCATCATCTTAGGTTTAAGTTTGTACAAATGATACAAATGAGTGCTAGGATGGGGAACATTGAGAATAGGACTAGTAAGCAGAACTTACATGGATCCTTAAGCTGAGAGCTGATAAAGGATCAGGTTTGAATAGTACGGTCTCTATCAGACTGATACTTGGTAAGAGGTGTATACCCAGATAGGATATGTTTGCCAGTTGGTATAGTTTAATTTTTATGATGTAATGTATTGCTATATATACTATTGTAAGTTTTATATATCGAAGGGAACTATTTCTTTAATATGTGATGTCATCTGAATGCAAGCAAATGATACATGCAAATGGGCACTGCTATGGGATATGCTACTGGTAAATTCAAACTGTTTTAATTAATCATATGACTTTATGTGATGTATGTTTGTGTGTTTTACTGTCATTACGGTCTGATGAAGCCAATGTTTATTTGGTGAAAACACTTACCGACTTGCAAATATTTTATTAAAGTGTCTGAACTATCGAACAGATTTGTTGGCTATTTTGTGTGTGCCATGCTTCCTGCTGCCATATTGTGTTTTGTTTTACTTGGAGTTGTCATTTATATAAATATATGACTGCCTATACCACTAGTGATAACTTAATAAAGATGTTTCTTGTTTTAAAAAAAAAGATCTGTGAGACCCAATCATAATTGTGTAGTGCATGGAGTTTTATCTACTCCATGTACTACCAGTTACAAAAGAAAATAAAAAGCATGAGGTGATTTTACCAGCTTTGAAAGCCAGTAAAGCACAGGGCAAGTGCTGTTGTATAAACGTCAAGTAAATATAACTGGATGAAAATGTCTAGGACAGCTTTTAAATACTGCTTAGATTTTGTGAAATATGTTACTTACAGATGGAAGCCTGTAAAATTTGGTGAAAATACGAGGCAAGGTATTTCGGGGACAGTTAAAAGTCAAGGAATGTCCTTTTCATGAGACCTGACCATAACCATGCTTAGGGAGTGTCTAACAATTGTTACATGCCTCTGAAAGTCCTCTATTCAGGTCTTGTGCTACAGAAGTGTTTTACGGTTTTCCACGATTTTTGAGTGTAATCATGGTGCTCCATGCACTACACACCTTTAATTGTTCATTCCATACTATATTTGTCTTTGTATTGTACTGTCTTTTTGAGTTTTCAAATGTAGTATCGCTTTATATGCTCTGCTTATTACACATTTCTAAGCTGCCATTTTTGTTCTGGCCTCAATTATAAAATCAGCTATTTATGGTTTAAAAAAAATACCTTCCAAACTTCACATACCTCCTTGATCTCTAATTTGAGACCTGGATATCCAAGTTGATCTGATTTCAATAACCCAAAATTTGTCTAGCTTCATCTCATTTTACTACCTCATCTTGCTTCTTTGTTCTTTCCTCTTCAAATACTCAAAAATGTCTCCTATGTTGTTCTCATTACGATATGTAGTATAACCTTTTGGTGTTATTCTATTTTACCAGGGTCTAATTTCCTTTAACTATAGATTTGTTTAATATGTTTATGTATATGAGGCTATAAAACAATGCTCTTCAAAATTCACTTCCTAGAGCTGCCCAAATGCCCACACGTGATCCCAGCCACCTTGCTGAGCATTATAGCAACCATGAACTTCTACTTGGTAATATAGTCTGTATCCTGAAACAAATATAATATTTATACTTCCCATGTTAGTAGAAACCCAAATGCCTCAAGGGATCTCTTCATACATTCCCAACTCCCAGCCAAAAAATACTGGCAAAACATAAATACCCTCTTAAACCCAGGCCATACCCCAACCCCCCCCCCCCCACACACACCTTCTACCTCTAATTCAACTAGCATAATAGCAAAACAATTTAACATGCACTTTATAAACACTATTACATCACTCCTAAACAACCACACTACACACCCCCTCACAGTACCCTCTCCCTCCTCTGATTACCCAAACCCCTTCTCCTTTACACAAGTACAAACTAGCTACATTAAAAAACAACTTTCCAAACTCAGACCCTGCAGCTACCCAATGAATTCCTTAAAATAGCAGCACCCTCAGTTGCCTATACCATATCTATACTGATCAATCTCAGAAAAATATGCTTCCTATCTATGGAAAATCTCTCACATCATCCCCCTACATAAAGGGGGTCCCTCTACAGAACTATCAAACTACCGCACCATAGCCATCCTCTCCACTCTAGCCAAAATCCTAGAAAAAGCCATCTACTCTCAACTCCTCACCCACCTCCTCAATCTCAACCTCCTCTCACCCAAGGCCAAAGGCATAGCACATGCACTGCCCTAGTGTCTTTTGCAAACACCATCCAAAGTTTAATAAATGAAGGTCAGATTGTCTCCTCCATATTCTTTGATATGTCAAAGGCCTTTGACACAATTTCCCACCAAATCCTACGGTCTCAGTACATCTACCCTGTGCTTATTCCACAGCTACCTCTCTAACCACCAACAAGCCACCAAATGGGAAAATACACTTTCCCCTCTTCTACCCATCTCTGTAGGGGTACCCCAAGGATCTAAACCTGGACCCCTACTCTTTACAATATTTACCAATAAACTCAGCTCTGCAACCCAACTAGCCTCCACAGTCTAGTACGCAGACTCCACACTTATCCGCTCAGCCCCTACCCCCCAGCAACTGCAAACTACAAACTTATTTCCAAGATATAGAAAAATACCTCAAAAATCATCAATTCACATTGAATCCTAACAAAAGCAAGCTACTAATCTTTAATTACAACAAACCCAAAATATGCCACTCCCCACTAACAATTCTTTCCACAAATGGAACTAAAATTGAAGCCAAATCAAACTCCTAGGTGTCACAACTGATGATAACCCTAAGGTCTGATACTCATATCTCTATCACCACCAAAAAGGTACACTGTAAACTAGGCACCCTTTATAGAGCCAAACCTTACCTGACTGAAAGTGCCAGAATAGCAATCCCACTCTCAACTACTTTCCACCCTTCTCTACAGATCACAAATATTTACCAATCTACACAAATCAGACCCAAGTAAACTTAAGTCCTGCTACAACAAAATAGCCAGATTCGCAACAGGCCACCCATACAGAACACACCACTGCTCAGTACTCTCCAACTCAACTGGCTAGAACTACCAAACCTCCTAAACTTAATTCAACTGTCCATTGTACAGAAAATAATTAACCAACCAGATAACTGCCCCCGCAGTGAGCAACCTAATCCAACCCAATACAAATTCTAGATCACTTAGATCCTCTAATAAACAATGCTAAAGATTACCCATACCTATAATGCACAAGGTTCCTCACTCTACTCTCACAATATTGGCAAACTATGGAATACTCTTCCACAACATATAGCTAAAAACCCTAACTATCACGAGTTCATAAATCTTCTCAAGGAACATCTAGCTAAACAATGGCTTTGCTCCTGCCATAAAGCAGATAGCTTAGTTGCATAATCAGCTAGCTTGCAGACATCTAAACTGCTTATATCCAAACTGCTTAAAATAAACCCTAGGCTCAAGAAATAATCAGAACCTGAACCATCTCTGTTAGCCTAAGATTTGTCTCCATGTTAATTCTGTTTGGGTCATACAACTATTTTCTGAAAACTTATGTTCTTGCCTTGATTACTGTACTCAAAGAATACTTACTATTGTGTCAATCTGTACAACATCTCAAACCTAACACTTTGTAAATATTGTTACTAGATTTAGTTATATGATGTTTTCTTCTTATTGTATTTATTGTTAACTTGTTCTGTTTTATGTATTGGGAGCTTTTCTCCCTGGGTCTCCACTGAAAATGGGCCCCATGCCCAACTGGACATTACCCGGTTAACAAAACTAAATAAATAAATAAACTCAGTCAACTGACAGAAAATTTACCCCAGGGATCACATCAGTCGCCCTGATAAACAGGGGTCCAGGGAAGTAAATACTGTGGGAAGAAATAGCCAGGGAATTGTCATGGCTAGGCTTGTACAGGCCCTAGGGCCAATAGCCTAGTACCAACCTATGAACTGCTTTTAAAGTATCCAAGCCTATTAACATATCGTTAATGCCCACTGCATCTCTTTGAATCATAAAGGTTCTTTTATGATTGCCAAATGTTTGCCTACCTTCTATAATCCTCCCTGATCCAGGTCTATTATTCTCAGAAACATCTTTGCCACAGTTATCATAAAAAACTGTAATCATGATTCAGAAATGAATTAGTTCTGTATGACCCTTGATAAACGGGATCTTTCCCCTCCTTTGGTTTAACTACCAATATTGCTTCCTTCAAATTCAAAGACACATCCCCAGCCAGAAAAATAATGTTAAAAAGTGCTATCTAAGCTTTAATTATCTCATGTCCATCACTACCAAAGATTTTTTCTGCAGTCTAGTTTCGCAAGCTTCTTTAATTTTTGTTTCCTTTTTTATGAAGTTAGTATCAAACTCTTTTTACTTCTTTTAGTTGCAAATTGTCTGAAATATGTTGCCATTTCCTGTGTGAGACTCTCAGCTTCTATAACTTGTTTATATAGTGTGCTGAAATTCACAATTACGTTCATAATTATTCCTGGGTCGACTTCTACCTTGCCATTCACATAATTTGTGATTTCAGTTTTCAGATGTTCAACCTTTTCTTGCCTCAAACATTGAGCCAACAATTCAGTTGCTCTAAAGTTACTACAACACACATGCTCTAAAGCTACTGCTTCTACATTAATTTATGTTTCCTTAACACACATGTATAGACATTCTTAACTTCTTTCAACCTGCTGTGTTCCACTTATGCTTTGCTTCTATAACTCCCTTCACTTTTTAAAGCTTCCTAAATACCTGCTATGGCTATGATTCCATATCTCATTTGCTTTCACTGTGACCACATTTCTTGTCTTCAGTTTACAATTACCTCAGTTCTTTGCAAGGTCTTTAATGCTTAGGTTCATATTTAAACAATCCAGTTAAAATTTGATCTGCCCAATCATTAGATCGGTTTCGTTTCTGAAGGAAGAATAGAAAATGTCAGTAATGATCACAATATACTTTTATGTGCTTATACAACTTAATTGGGACCATGTTACAGCAATATTTCAATAAATGTATATAACCTTGCTCAAAACCATATTTCTCTGAAAGAAAATGTGTACATGCCACTTCTTTCTCCTTTATTTTCACTACATCAACATGCCCAAATGCATGCATATATTTTCTAAGTAACTACCCTCAGCCACTATTCTATGGTATTCATGGCCCACCAATGAGATCTTCCTAATTTCCATTAGTGTTCCAGTCTTCTGAACTATCACATATCCTTGCTACAATTTTGCTTCTTCTTCTTCTTTCGGCTTTTCCCAGTTAGGGGTCGCCACAGCAGATCACCTGTCCGCTCATGATTGGCAGTGGAGTTTTACGGTGTTGAGTTGCCAGCCCGGCGCCCAACCTTCCACGGAAGGCACACACACGCACGCCTAGGGCCAATTTAGAGTATCCAATCCAACTACAGCATGTCTTTGGGATGTGGGAGGAAACCGGAGCACCCAGAGGAAACCCACGCGACCACAGGGAGGACATGCAGATTCTGCACAGAAGGCACTCCAGCCGAGGATCGAACCGGAGAACCTCTTGCTGTGAGGCAGCAACGCTAACCGCTGCACCACCGTGGCTGCCCATCCTTGCTACAATTTTGCTATAATGCTCTTATCATCCTGTCTCACTATCTATTGGTGAAAAATATAGTGCAGCTGGTGTAATTCTTACACCCTGCCAACAACTTCTCACCATTATAAAACTCCATAACACTTCACTTTACAAAAGTTTCATTCTCTTTATGAATCAGGTACATCTCCTGTAACATTACTATTTGGGTATCAAATTGTGCCACAGGAAGATTATATTTTATTCTATTTAACTTAAATTATTTATCTGTGTGTTATAAACTGGTCTTTCATAGTTTTTTTTACCACCTTTGGGCCTCATATACACACACACACACACACACACACATATATATATATATATATATATATATATATATGTACGGGTCGACTTCATAAGATTGAAATTTCATAACACTGAGACCATAACATCGAAATTTCAAAACAATGAAAACCCAAAACATTGAAAAAACACAGAACATTGAAAGTGTGCTTCATAACATTGGAAACTACATTGCACAAGTAAATACCTCCACCTACACCACCTAACAAACACACTTTCTTTGTTTCTGCAGGAGGGCAAGCCCCCCACACCCCCCATGTGGGGGGCAGACCCCAGAAAATTAAATATACCAACCCCAGGATCGCACTACAATGGAAAAAAGTTAATTTCTAAAGTCAGCGTATGGTGATTGTGATGCAGTGACGTTAGGAAATTAATTTTTTTCCATTGTAGTGTGATCTTGGAGTTGGTATATTTAATTTACAGGGGTGGATGGGGGGGTGCAGGGGGGCTTACCCCCTGCAGAAATGTAGTAGAAAGTGTGTTTCTTAACAAGGTGTTGTTATAGGTGGAGGTGATATTTACATATGCATTGTACTTTTCAGTGTTTTGGGATTTAGATGTTATGGTCTCAATGTTATGAAATTCAACGTTATGAAATTTCCATGTTATGAAGTAGAACCATGTGCGCACGCGCACACACACATTTTATATATATATATATATATATAGATATATATATAGTGTGTGTGTGTGTGTGTGCGTGGTGTATATATATATATATATATATATATATATATATATATATATACATACACACGCGCGCGCACACACACACACACACACACACACACACACACACACACACACACACACACACACACATCCCTGTAGTACTGTCTCAAAAGAATCTGATCTCTTTTTAAAGCACACAAACCTTCCCCTCCTCAAGAAATAAACATATTAACTATTCTTGATAAAACGTAGAGCTCATGTTCAGTACAACAGTCATGTACAGTTTGTTACAATATTTCTATCATTCAAACATTGACAGGCAGAATAACGGCTATTATAAAATCACTGATCCAAAGCTGCCCATCTATCCTTGTGTTGCTAAACAGCCAGTAAATATGTCAGATGGTGTAGCTGTTCTTTTTTTTTAAATGTCAAGCTTTAATATCCAGATACAGTGACTTCACCCTCTAACCAACTAAATAAGCTTACCAGGGAAAGTGCCTTCCCGAAGAACCAGAGACACGTCAGACTGGACAAATACGACAGGACAATGAAATGCAGTAGTTATTTTCTCAGTGGTACTTACAGATCTCGATTATTCTAAAATACCTTCCAGAATACATGTTTTACATTTCAATTATAGTACATCACCAGCTTCAGTCAACAAATTTCCCCTCAGTCAGTATTTCCAGTGCAGTATTTTTTTTTATTCTTGCCAAATAGACTCCTTTAAGTCAACATACCCGCATCATTAATTTTGCAGGCATTCCAAGTCCTAGCACATGCATTACTGCAACCAGACTTACACAATATTGTCTACTGGATTTTATCAGGTAATATATTAAATTCCTTTTCCATTCATTAGTCATTTACTTTTCTCCCCCTCCTTTCCGCACTGTCATATTACTTTTACTTGAAGCAAATGCAACATGAAAACAGTTTGAAATTTGAAAACCGGGACTGTTATCAGGCAGCATGCAGCATAGACCCCCCCCTTCAGTTAAACTTTAATTTTAACTAAAGTTTTGATATACAGTGCTTATTTTTATATTAATCAAATGGTTATATGTTCTATCTAGCATTTATTGGATTTCAATAATTGTAATGTGTCATTCGGGGTACAATTCACATTTTAAGATTACCACATCCTTTGCCATAGAAACATTTACCCGTTTTAAACAGTGTCTTTATTCAATGTTCCCACTGCATTTTTTTATAGTCTTCCAATTTTTTTTTTTTTAACAACTGTTTTATCCATCTTTTTTTTTTTGGAAAACAAGCAAGGGTTTTGCAGGAATTATCTCCTTTGAAGTGTGTTTTGTTGTCTTTTCTGTACTATTTGATTAGTTGCTTGCACCCTCACCAACTTCACCAGCCTCCAGCTGTGGTCTTACAGAAAGAAAAAACTAGTGCTACTTGAGGAACACAAACGAGTGAAGGTATTTTATACAACTTGAAAGAACTAGTGGGGTAATTATAAAAGAAAATACATAACATTTTTTTCTGGAGTTAAGAGAACGATTGGCATATTTGCAGAAAACACATGCCAGGGAAATATCAAAAATATGACAGCAGAATAGAATAAAACACAAAATAATATACTGAGAGAAAATGTATGAAGTGAATAAGGATAGACTACACAATGCTTTAATACAACAAAAGTATTTGGTGAAGGGCAGGAGAGAACAGGTGAATCCTTTTCTTGGAAAATAATACATAAAGAAAATATGATGTGGGAGCAGGGTTATAACATAAATGAGAACAAGGGTTGGCATATTTAGGGAGGTAGAAAGACACCTGGAAGAAACACAGAGAGACAGATGTAAAGGAAGGAATAACATGAGCAACAAAGAAGGCAAGTACAACACAGAAAAGAGTTATGGGGAGGATTTGGTTTGAAGAGGTAAAAAAAAACAATAAGGGGAAGTCAAATACTGTGCCAGAAGAAGATGGCATTCAATATGAATTTTATAACAAATTGTCAGAACAGGAAAAAATAAATATTTCTTAGACATTTAATTAATGGTTTGCTGATGGATTTAGAGCAGACAATATTTGCATGGGACTGATAATGTTACTTTGGAAGTAAACAAGAACAAGCTACAGAAATTGAGACCTGTAACTTTAGGACATGAAGATGACAAAATAATGAAGAACATTCCATAACAGACGTTTAAAAAATACTAAAAGGAGTAATAGGAGACTAAGCATATGGAGTGAAGGGAAAGAATATCAGAGAGCTGCTAGTGAAATTTAAAAGTTTTAGAAAGGGAGAAGTGCAGAGTAAAGTTGTAGCATGTGATATTCGCAAAACCTATGATAAAATAGCTCACAAAAGCATATTGGAGTACATTTGAAGGAATATTGGATACCATGAAAAGTGTTCAAATTTATTGAGGGGAGTGTATGATTGTTCCTACTGGGTAAGTCCAGCAGTTAATGCATGGGTAGGATGAAGGGTCAAACTTGAGAGTGGCTTAAAGCAAAGATGTCCTTTAAGCACATGATCATTTGGACTAATAATGAATAGGGTTATAGGAAAAGTGATGAAAAAGAAAACCATACCTGAAGTACAACACTTGGGGGACAAGATGAGATTCAAAATTACACTAATGATTTAGTAATTAGAGTAAAGAACAAAATCTTGGCGAGTGTTAAAGAAAAATGTAGAAAAATTACAATGAGAGCTAGATACTTCAGTATGAAAGAAATTAAGGTTAAGGGTGTACATTACAGGGAAGTAATAGTTAGGAAAGCACCATGGCAAGGGGTACTTCAGGATTTCCACAACCTAATGAAATCATGGGAACTTTATAATTTATATTTATTTATTATTTTATTTATTGCATTTGTTTACTGGGAAAGTCCACTGGGCCTAAAAGAGCCCATTTTCGGTGGAGGCCGGGGAGAAAAGCTCCGATAAGAACATAGATGTAGAAAAAAAATTAAACATTAATTGGTACAGAAGTAGAAACAGTGTTAAGCATAGTGGTTACAGTAATATATACAGAGTATATATACAAGTCAGGAATTTAGTTGGTTTGATTACAGTAACATATACAGAATATATACATAATAGCAGGAATTTGATTGCCAGATGAATTCAGAGTGGTAAAATCAGCATTATTGTACCAGTATCAACAAGTGATGAAAGAAAAAAATAATAAATATGGAGAAAGTATCATCAGTCACTAGTAGTAAAAAGCATATAAATTTAGTTATAATATAAGGAGAAGGAACAGGTCAGGTTATAGAGCAGGTACATAGCCAGGAAGAGTTGAGATGATTTTTCAGTATTTGCTTGATGGTGGTGGTCCTGCCCGTGTTTCTTATAGAAGGAAGAAGCGAGTTCCATAGTTTGGCGATGGTGAAGGAGTAGAGCAGTTGACCAGCTAGTAAGGTGGACTTTTCTACTTTAGAACTAGATGATTTTCAGATCTTAGTTGCCTACTGGGTTGGTATTTGGCAAGTAGAGTTGAGAGAGCAGGACAGTCTGTGGGTCTGTAGATTATTTTGCATGCTGTAGTTAAGCTGGGTGAATGAGAGATGGTGGGGGAGTTCCAACCAGCCTAATTGTTTCAGTGAGTTACAGAGGTGGGATGAGAATTTGGCCTTGGTGGCAAATTTGGCTATTCTGTTGTAACACATATCAAGTTTGGATTATGTGGAATTTTGGATATTAGTGAGGAGAGGGGCACCATAAAGGAGAGAGGGTAATAAAAATGTAGTTGCAAGGGTTTGTCTAGTAGAAAAGCTAAGAAAGAGTTGATGCCTGTACAGCAAATCGAGCTTTTGGTGTGTTTTTTTGATGTCACTGTTTATGTGTAGATCAAACTTTAGGTTTTCATCTATAATAATGCCTAGTAATTTAGTGTGGGGGACAAAGTACAGTTGTGTATACTTACCATAAATGTAGATGCTCGAGTGTATTCACTGTTGCAGTCATCACATTTGGGTTATCTGCCTGCAAGTAGCCCTCAGCCGGCCTGAATACCAGAGTCTTGGGATTTCTGCGTCGGATGCTGTCACTTCTTCCATTACGTCAGGTCATCAGGGGTATAAAACATGCAGTCGACGCCATTACATCAGTTTTTCTTGCCCTAGATGTCAGGTGTCCAGAAAATAGGAAGCAATTACATGGTATGTAATACCCCCAGCAAAAAACAAATACCAATGATATAAGATATGCCAAACAAAAAAGATAGCTAGAAGTAAAGAGAAGTCAGGGGGCTGAAGGGAGGGTAACCAGGACTGCAACTGCAACAGTGAATACACTCGAACATCTACATTTATGGCCAGTACACACAACTGTACTATGTTCTTCGCGTTTCAATGTTGCAGTCATCACATTTGGATTGATTCCCAAAGCTAAGGAAGGATGGAGGTAGTTATGAAGCATTAGGGCTGGCAAGCAGGCCCTGTAAGACTGCTGTGGCAAATCTAGCTCTGGATTTAGAAAATATAGGCAAGTGGTAGTGCTTGGTGAAAGTGTGCACAGAGCTCCGGGTTGCAGCTTCCAGGATGTCCCTGGTAGGGACTCCCCTGAGAAATACTGTAGAGGTAGATGTAGCCCTGGTGGAATGTGTTCTGATCCCCTGTGGGGTAGGTTTCCCATGGTGCTTGAAGCAGAAATGTATGAAGTCTGCTACTCATTTAGAAATGGTTTTCTTTGAAATGGCCTTGCCCTCTGTCCCTGAAGCAAAGCTCACTAGCAGCTGGTCAGATTTTCTGAGAGGCTTAGTCCCGTCCAGATAGAACCTAAGCGGCCTGTGCATGTCCAAGGAATGCAGGATCCTTTCCCCTTTATTCTGAGGATTAGGAAAAAAGGTTGGCAAATGAATGGACCGGTTTAATGCCAAACTAGACACCACCTTGGGCACAAAAGATGGGTTAGTCCGGAGGGAAACTCTGTTTGCATGGAAGATAATGAAGGGATCCACTGCCATAAGGGTGTGCAATTCAGACACTCTTCTTGATGAAGTGATGGCTAGAAGTAAAGCTGTTTTCTATGAGAGGAATTTTAACTCTGCTGTAGCCGCAGGTTCAAAGGGCGGAAGCGTGAGATTTTCTAATACAAAGTTAAGGTCCCAGGCTGGAGTGGGAGCTCTCCTGGGGGGGGTCTTAAATTTCGGCTCCTCTCAGGAACTGTTTTACCAGAGGATGAGAGAAGAGGGGTGGCTCAGTATTATAATGAGCTGAGATGGCAGAGGCATGAATCTTAATTGAAGAGAAGGATAGGCCTTTGTGGAGCATTTCTGTTAAGTAATCTAGTATATGAGGTAAGCAGGGCACAGTTGTGGCCACTCCTTGAGACTGGATCCAGGAACAGTATCTTTTCCACTTTTCTGAATAGGATTTTCTAGTACTAGGCCTCCTTGCCTCAAGAATGACCTCCAGCACCTGCTTACTGAGGGTTGCTAGTGTTGAATTCAGGGGATTAGCCAGGCTGCAAGGTTCAGGGTCTGTAGCTGAGGATGCAGAATATGGCCCGCTTGCTAGGACAGCAGGGAAGGAATCTGAGGCAGGTGCCATGGTTGTAGCACTGTCATACTGTACAAAAGAGGGTACCTGTGCTGGTGTGGCCAGTCTGGTGCAATCAGGATTGTCCTTGGCTTGTCCTGTTTGATTTTTAGTAGAGCCTTCGAGAGGAGAAGCAAAGGCATAGACTGAGAGGCTTTACCAAGTGACGGACAGAGCATCCACTTTCCAAGCTTGGTTGTGGGGAGTTCTGGTAAAACATTTGCTCAACTGATTGTTCTGAGGGGAAGCAAAAAGGTCATCCTCTGGTTTCCCCCACCTGTTCCTCAAAAGCTTGAATATTTTGGGTTCCAGTTTCCATTCGTGTGGGTCCATGAGATTTCTGCTTAGGTCGTCTGCCAGTGAATTTAGTTTGCCTGGCAGGAATTGAGCTTGTAAATGCACTTGTTTGCTCAACTCTGTGTTCCACAGAACCATGGCTAGTCAGCAGAGTGTGCAAGAATGGGTTCCCCCCTGCTTGTTTATGTACCACATAGCTGTGGTGTTGTCTGTCTTTACCAATAGTTGCCCTGGCAGAATAAGGCGTTTGAAGGCTGTCAGAGCATTCTGTACAGCTAACATTTCTTTTTGACTGAAATGCAGGTGCATTTGCTTTGGGTTCTATTTGCCCTGAATGCAGTGCCCTGCCATGTGGGCCCCCCATGCATAGTTTGATGCATCTGTTGTTAGTGTCTGGGTGGCAGGGGGTAGAGGGAAAGGGAGTTCTTTGTTGTGGTTGCAGGCCTCTGCCTACCAAAGGAACTCTGTCCTTAGGCAGGGAATGATAGGAATCATTATTTCCAGGTCCTGAGAATGTTGACACCAGAGACTTTTTAGGTACCATTGAAGTTTCCTCATATGCAATCTTGTATATGGAATTATTAGAATGCAAGAGGCCATGAACCCTAGGGCTTGCAGTATTTTTCTTGTAGATAGCTGGGTTTTGGTGGCCAGTAGTTTGCCAAATAGTGAGGAATGCCATCTGGGAATTTGTGTTCAAGCTTGATCCCAAGAATACAAGCTGTTGGTTGGGTTCCAGCTGTGTTTTTTTTTTGGTTGATGGTATACCCCAGTGAAGTTAGAAGTCTCTTTACAAATCCCAGGTGCTGAAGTAGCAATTCCTGACTTCCCGCCTGAATCAGGCAATCGTCCAAGTATGGGTAAAATTGAATTCTTCTCTGCTTGCAATATGCAATGGCTGGAGCTAGACACTTTGTGAATACCGTGGGCACAGTAGATAAGCCAAAGGGAAGTGCAGTGAACTGATGGTGCATAGAGCCTGCTCGAAAGCATAGGTATTTCCTGCAAGATTCCCTTATGGGGATGTGCAGATAAGCTTCTTTTAAATCTAGGGCTGCTAGCCAGGAGTCCTTGGCTAGCATAGGAAGCAGCTGCTGGAGAGTTAGCATTTTGAATTTTGGAACCACCAAAAAGGTGTTGAGAATAGACAGATCCAGGATAGGACAGCAAGAGTTTTCTTTTCTGGGGACCAGAAAGTCTGGAATAAAAACCTTGTCCCCTTTGTTCTGCTGGGACAGGTTGAACAGCCTTGATATTGAGAAGAAAAAGTACTTGCTTTTGGGCCTCTGTCCACTGGTTTGGGGGGAGGTCTGGCCATCCGCTTATGGATGGGAGTGAGTGGAACTGGAATCTGTATCCCTGGGAAACAATGTTTAAGATCCATTTGTCTTGGGTAATGTATTGCCAGGGAAACTATGTTCAAAACCTATTTGTCCTGGGTAATGAGCTCCCAGTTTTTTGCATGCAGGGTGAGCTTTCCTCCTAATAGAGCAAGTAGTTGAGCAGAGCTTGGAAGGGTTAAGTCATTGTGCCATTTTTCCATAGGGAGGGTGGCTTACTACTCCCTGCTTTGGAAGTGGGAGCCCCCCACTGTTCAGATCTGTGCATAACCTGAGACTGAAGTATTGGTGGTCTGCTGTTCCTGGGTTTGGACTGAGAAGGCCTGAAACAGACTGGAAAGGACCAGTTCTTTGAAGGCCAATGCCTACTGAATCTGGGAGGCTGTACTTGTAGAAAATCATTAACAGTTTGCATAGATTTAGCTTTTTCCTCAATCCTTTTGAGGACTTCCTCTGCCTTGTTGCCAAAAAAGTGGTCTTGGTTTAAGGGTGCATCCAGTAATTTAGCTTTAACATGATCTAGCAAGTTTTGTTCCTTAAGCCAAACATGCCTTCTAAGTACAGACCCAGCCCTGCAAGATACTTCTAAAGCATCAAAATCACATTGCAAAGTATGTTTACCAACTTGTTCTGCAGAATGCATTAAATCTTGCAAGTCTTTGTGTTCAGCACAGTCAGGAATCATCATCATTTTCTGATTAAGTAGTCCCATAATATGCTGCTGATACTTTAACATATGAAACTGGCAATTTAATGCCCTAATGGCCAAAGTAGCAGAATTGTATACCTTCTTACCCCATCTGTCTAAGGCTCTAGAATCTCTAGCAGAAGGGGTAGGATTTATGGCAGCAGTAGCCTTAATGCCTTTTGGTCCTTGGAAAATGGTCTCTGGATCCGCAGTAGGATTCTTGAAGAGGAACTTGTGAGAGTCAGGTACTCTGTACTACCTGTTAGGTTTTCTGGGAGCTGGAGGTAGAGTCTGGGGAAGGCTAGATTCCAAAAAAACATAATCTACAATAGCCAGAACAGAAGGGATAGCTAGAGGCCTGTGTTGAGGCAGGAGTAAGAATTCCCTAAGTCTCTTTTTGGACTCAGAATAGTCCTGGCTTTCCCAGCGGAAATGCTCCCTAAGTGTAGGCAGGGTTTCACCAAAAGAAAAATCTTCTGGAGTGGAAGCAGAGGGAATGGAATCCTCTGCATCAGAATCCTCATAAGTAGATAATGGCAAATCCTTGTAATCAGAAGGAGCAGAGATGAAATTTGTGATCAGAAGAATCAGAAAGAAAATCGGTTCTAGGTCTCTTAGAGGGGGAAGGCTGGCTTCCCCTAATTAAGGTAATAAGGTCTTCAACCACTCAGAGCATTTGATTTTGAGGCATACAGGCCTGCGTTAGTGGTTTGGTCATCTGTTTTCTAGGCACAGTGCGAGTTTTAGGCCTGAGGAATTCGGTACTTCTAGTTGGAAACTATGCCGTCGGTTTAATATGAAAATCTGCAGGCCTGAATATACCCTCAGAAGCCAGTGCCTGCACAGCAGCTCTGGACCCATCTAAGGTAGAGACATCCGCAGGTTACATAGTCGAAGAAGCAACTTGCTGAATACCGGACTCCGAATGGGTCTCAGCAGAGGCCTGCAAATCTGTAGTAGCGGGTATCAGGGGTTGCAAAAGCGCCTCACTGAGTACCAGCGGACTGGCGACTAGCTTAACAGAATCGTCGTCGGCAGGTTTGGACCTATGCGGTCTGTCTCTGCCTTTATCCTTATGTTTTTTTGGAAGATCGGTAGTCAGATGGCTTAACGAAGCCATTTCGGAGTACAGAGATTGAGAATGAAAGTATTTAGCTACAAAAATAGCTCGACGACGAATAGTTCGGGCATTGAACAAGGCACAAAACCGACAGCGAGGGACATCGTGGTCTGGGCCTAAACAGGTGACACAGTAAGAATGAAAATCTCTATGAGGTATTTGCTTTCCACAGGCAAGACAATTGTTAATTTTTTCTGACATTGGTTAGAGCAAGAAAAAAGGATCCCCAATGGGGTACTTATCTTTTTTGAAGACTTCGGGTCTGAAACTTGAAAATGAAAATTTCAGGAGTCAGCCGACTGGCACTTGAGAACTGCTTCTGCTTTGGGCACAGCACGGCAAGAAAGACTGATGTAATGGCATCAGCTGCATGTTTTATACCCCTGACGACTGAACGTCACAGAAGAAGTGACAGCATCCGATGCAGAAATCCCATGACTCTGGTATTCAGGCCAGCTGAGGGCTACCTGCAGGCAGATAACCCAAATGTGATAACTGCAACAGTGAAACATGAAGAACATTTTCTATAGTGGCATTGTCTTGGGCTTGTATACTGAAGAGTTTTTTATCTAGGGGAGTAGTTTTATTACGGGTAAAAATTACTAGTTTTGTTTTTTTTTTTTTGTTTGGATTTAGGGCAAGATGATAGTTAAGCATCCAAGATTCAGTAGAGGTGAGGGCATTCTGGGAGATCTGCTGCAGTTCAGAGCTGGAATTTGCAGTGCATATTATTGTAGAGTCATCAGCATACTGGATTACTGAGCACTGTGGGAGAATGGTGTGAAAGTTGCTAAATAAGACAGGACCAGGTATGGAGCCTTGGGGTACCCCTGTGGAAGTATTGAGGAAGGAAGAGTAAGACTGTTGCCATTTGGTGGATTGCTGCCTATTGGAGAGATAACTATTGAACACTGTAGGGTAGATGGGGAAATGTGGAGGGTAGACAGTTTAGAGAGGAAGATAGTGTAGAAAATGGTATAGAAAGCTTTGTAGAGGTCGAGAAAAAGACAAGCGATTATTTTACCAGAATCCCGTGCCAGGTTAACTGTATAAAGGAAGGAGAGGAGGGCTATAGTGATGCTATTCCCTCATCTGAAACCATGATGAGTGGGTGATAGGATCCGATTTTCAAGCAGGTGGTTGAGGAGTTGGGCATGGATGCATTTTCCAGCATTTTAGAGAGGGGTGAGAGAATAGCTATGGGTCAAAAGTTTGTCGTGTTTGTGTTGGTGCCACCTTTGTGTAAGGGGAAAATGAATGATTTTTTCCAGATGTCTACGACAAGGGACTCTTTAATTGATCTGTTAATGAGTATGCTGATGGGATAAGCTATAGAGTTTGCAGCTAGCTGCATGGAGTGTGGGGGGTAGCTTGTCAGGAGGCTAGAGTACAGGGTTTAAGCTTAAGTAAAAGTTTTTTTTTATTGCGACAATGGGTATGGGGGAGAATTTTAGGTTAGATCTGTGCGTAGGATTGTTTTCTGGGATGGTTTGGTCATTAGCTGTCTTGGTGGTGGTGCTAACCATAGGAAAGGTGGTGGTTAGGTTAGCTATTGTGTCAATGGTGTAGGAATTGAAGAGGGTGGCAAGTTCGGTAGAGGTTTTGTGTGGGTGAGGGGATGGGCTGCTTTGAGAACCTGGATGTAATAGATGGTTGATGGAGGACCAGAACTTTTGGGGAGTATTTTTATGTTGGCTTTGTAGGTGGAGGCAGTGGGCTTTTTTATCATTGGTTAATAGATGTTTTGCCTGGTTACGGAGTTGTTTGTATTGTATTAGAGTTGTAGGGTCTTTGTTTTTCTGCCATGACTTCCAGATTTTTATCCCTTGTGGACATGACTTCTTTGGTGGATTTTGACAGATAGCTTGAATGGTTATGTTTTATTCGTTTTTGGCAGGTGGGTGCTTGCCTATTTAGGATGTCTAGGAATGCTGAGTTAAAGAACTCAACAGCCTCGTTAAGTTATTTTAAAAAGAAAGTATATTTGTTAAATTCTGTTTTTCTAGGAAAGTTAAATTACACTGGTTGAGTGTACGTTACCAAAGATGTTAGAAAGAAAAGTTTTACCACTTTATTTTATGGCATATGGGATTCTCATTTAAATCCCATTAAAAGAGGAACTTTACATAATAAGGAAGAAAGAGGGGACTTCGGGTTAATAAATCCTACTGCTTTTCTACATTCCCTACACTTATTTTCGGTACTGCAAAAAATCAGAAAATGGACAGAATCTGTTGTAGAATTAATTCTGATTATTAGGCATGACAATTAGTTATGTAACCAAATGGGCAGCAGAAAAGGAGAAAAAGGTATGGAATACTATGATAACACAAAAGAACAACAGACTGACATAACAAAGTTCAAGGAGCAGCAGTATAAAAACAATTGCAAATGTTTTCTTTGATTCATTCGTAACAAGTTGAGCTCAAATATTACTGGTGGTATAATGAGATGAAGAAAAAGACTGCAGTATGCTAATAAATCCAAGAATTTGTTACGGAGGTTAATGTTAGGCAGGCTACCTGTGAATGAGGTAATGAACTACAAGCAATAAGAATAAAAGCAGGGCATACTGTGTACAAAAGATGAGACACGAACTTTTTTTCACACGATGAGATTCAAGAATTTTTGGGAAAACAGTTGACGGTTATGGAAAATAAAAAGAAGTTATTTACTTACCATAATGTTCCATGTTTGTAGTCCATCTCACCTACAGTCTTGCTGGATGGGTTCGGAGCCGATATTCGGCTACAACTCAGCCGATACTAAAGCTCGAGAGCTTTTACTGGCTCAAGGTGCCTCACAGCAATTCCCCAGATCTTGTTTGCAAGAAAGCAATAAGTACCTAACAGGTATGAAATATCAAGGCTGTATACATACAGAGAAAACATTTTGTAATATAATCCATGCCAGGTGGATGACAACTAAATACCAGGTCAGACAGCAACAGTATAGTCCACCAGATCCTCCAGAAACAGGAAGGGAGTTGGCGGGAGGGACGCAAGAATGTAGGCGAGATGGACTACAAACATGGAATGTTATGGTAAGTACATAACTTCTTTATGTTATGTAGTCCTATATCACCGTAATTCTTGCAGGATGGGACAGCATCCCTAGCACCTTTATCCCGAGTGGCTCAAGCAAAGAGACTCTTCAGCACAGTGGACCCAAAGGATGACATGTCCAGGGAGGCCAAATCCAATTTGTAATGATTGACGAAAGTATGTGGTCTTGCCCAAGTAGCTTCTGCGCAAATAGTATCAAATTGGGAGCCTAGATCTAAAGGCACATGAAGTAGATACAGCTCTAGTAGAATGGCCTTTGACTTTGATGGGTAATTGTTTGCCAGCAGTTTGATAAGCAAAGGAAATGCGATCCGACAGCCATTTTGAAAGCGTAACCTTGGAAACAGGCAAGCCCTTATTCTTGTCAGAAAAGGAAACAAATAATTGATCTGATTTTCTGAATTCTTTAGTCCTGTGTAAATAAAATCTGAGAATTCTGTGAACGTCTAACTGGTGTAGTCTATTCTCAGATTTATTAGAGTGGTTTGGAAAAAGCACTGGTAGCTCAATAGTGGTGTTCAGATTGTGCTCTGAGCATACCTTGGGAAGAAAGGAAGGGTTTTGTCCTGAGTGAGACACTATCCTTGTGAAAAATAATGTAAGGAGGTTGAATAGTAAGAGCTTGCAGTTCTGAGACTCTCCTAGCAGATGTTCTGGCTACTAAGAATAGTGTTTTCCATGACAACAATTTCAGGTCTGATGAAGAGGAGGGCTCAAAGGGTGCAGACATTAAAGATGAGAGGACTAAGTTTAAAGTCCCAGGGTTCTAATGAGTGTTTGAGTGGAGGTCTGAGAAGAACTCCTTTTAAGAAGGTTTTGCACAAGGAGTGTGACATGATTGGATTTCCCATGAAGCCAAAATGGAAATTGGAAATGGCAGCTAACTGAACTCTGACTGTAGCAGCTGCAGCTCTTTCATGAAAAACTAATGCTAGAAAGGATAGAATAGATTCTATAGGAGCCATATATGGAGCTAAGCCTTGGTTTGTAACCCAAACAGAAAACCTTTTCCATTTGCTGAAGTATAGTTTCTGAGTGGAAGGTTTATGGGATGAGCTCGGAATGCATTTGACAGAAGGAGATAGGGGAATACACCTGGCTATTCGTGGAACTGGAACAGCCATGCTGTCAATTTGAGGGTGTGAATAGTGGGATGGAACTGCCCTGATTGATGAATCAGGAGGTCTGGAGATAGGTCCAGAATCCATGGTTCCTTCAAAAGGTAGGGCCACAGGAAGGGAAACCATAATTGTCGAGGCCAGTAAGGAGCAATGAGGATCAGGGAACTCCTCAACTGTTTTGCTTTCTGTATTACCTTTGGGATAAGAGGAAAAGGTGGAAAGGCATAAAGAAGTCCCGGGGGCCAATCGTGGACTAGAGCATCCCTGGGTGACATCCCCAGATGGGGAATGAGGGCAAAGTAGCTGCTGCATTTGGTGTTCAGGTGAGTGATGAATAGGTCGCAGCAAGGCTGGCCCCATCTGTAAAAGCTCTCTTTCACAACTTCTGGATTCAGGGACCAGTCCTGAGGCATCAGAATTGCTTGGCTGAGTTTGTCTGCTATTATTTTGGATTTCCCTGGGATGTGCATTGCTACCAGAAAGCGTTGAGTGTCCATCGCTCATTTCCAAACTCTTAAGGCCTCTCGGCAAAGCGGGTAAGATTTGGTTCCCCCTTGCTTGTTTATGTACCACACAACAGACTTTGTCTGACTGGATCGCAATTGTCCTGGTGGGAAGGGAGCAGTGAGGTGCTTGCAATGCATGCAGTACCACTCTCATCTCCAGAACATTAATGTGGAAGTCATTCTCTTGGTTCTGCCAAGTACCTTGGACTGTCATTCCCAGATAATGCCCCCCCCCCCCAATCTGGGAAGTGTCCTTGGTCAAAACTGCTTTCTCTTGGGGAGGAACAAGTGGACAACCTAGGAGAAGTTGTTCTTTGTGGAACCACAATGTCAGATCCTTCTTATAGGTGCGTTTGTCATAAAAATCTGATGAGACAATGGAAGGTCTTGCATCAACCATTGGACAAATAACAGCCACTGAAGTATCCTCATGTATAGACGGGCTAGAGGAACTAATAGGATGGAGGAAGCCATAGTCCCTAGGACTTGAAGGACTACCCTGACATGAACTTTTTGCTTGTTTAGCAAGGATCTGACTTGATTGCGTAGACACTACTCTTTCTGGTGTTAGTCTTGCTGACATGGTGGTTGTGTCTATTTGTGTCTATTTCTGAGCCTAAGAATACAATGTGTTGTGAAGGAGATAAGGCTGACTTTTTTAGGTTGACTGTGATGCCTAGACTGGCGCACAAGGATAGAGACTCGTCCCCGGTTCTGATGAGTCGATGCTTGGTGGTAGCAGTGAGGAGCTAGTCGTCTAGGTACGGAAAAACCTGGAATCCTTGACGTCTCAGGTGAGCTGTAGCCACTGCCATGCATTTGATGAACACTGTGGGGGCTGTAGTGAGACCAAAGGGCAGTATTCTGAACTGAAAATGACTGGCTCCCAGCCGGAAGTGTAAGTGTCTCCTGGAGCGCCTGTCCATTTTGATGTGGTAGTACAGGTCCTGGAGATCTATTGAGCACATCCAATTGTCTTTCCCAATAAAGGGAAATATTGACTGCGGAGTGATCATTCGGAACTTCGATTTCTTTAAGGACTTGTTGAGCCTGCTGAGATCTAGAATTGATCTCCAGTCTCATCTTTTTCAGAACTAAAAAGAATCGAGAGTAAGTTCTGGATCCTATTTGCTCTGCAGGAACTTCTTGGATGACTCTTTTTTGCAGCAACGAGATGACCTCTGATGTTGCTCGGTCTAGTTGAATGGGTGGTACATCTGGTAGAGACCGGTTTGTTGGGGGTTCGGAAAGAAAGGGGATCAGATAACCTCTGGATATTATGGTGTGTACCCAACAATCTTGTGAAATGGTTAGCCAGGCGCTTGGGTAGAGCGACAGATGACCCCCGACTGCCTCCAGAGACGGACAGATGGGCAACCCTTCAGGGGCGATGGAAGAGACGATCAGAGAAGGTTTCTCTGTCTCCCTGATGTTGCGGACCTCCTCTGCTGCGAGGGTGGCGTCTTCCATTATATCCTCCCCCTCTGCCTCTAGTGGAGGGTGACCTTGTGCCTGAGAGAAACCTTTTTGGGATTTACAGAACCACACTTTTCCTCCCATATTACCCTTGGGATAGGGTCTATATGGGAGGGAGAAACGGACTCCGATGACAGATAAGGTTTTCCCTTCCTGCTCGCACCTGGTCAAAGTCTCTTCCACCTGGAGTCCAAAAAGAGATAAACCATCAAAGGGGACATTAGTGAAGGAAGACATGAAGGATTCCGTGAAATTACAAAGACGCATCCAAGAATGTCTCCTGCAGGATATTCCTGCTGTGGCTGCCCTACTCGCTCCATCTGCCGCGTATGATATCAGCCTCATGGAGGAGTTAGCTATCAATGTAAGGATGGAGAACTGCGCAGAAACCTTATCCATGGAACCCGGAGCTACTGAACCCTGGAGGGCATCTCCTAACTCCTTCAGGAGATCCCTCTGAAGATGAATAAAATGGATAAGGTAATTCAGCGATCTTAATGTAAATGCCACTGAAGAGAAGGTATGCTTCCCATACCTATCCATCGTCCTGGACTCCTTGTTAGGAGGAGGAATATTAGAAGATGTTTTGGATAACTCCTTCTTGGTGGCCACTCCTACCACCATAGTATCGACAAGAACTCCTTTGCTAAGGAAAGTTTTATCCTCAGGTGTTCTCATAAATTTATTTGGCCTCCTCGGGACGGGCTCCACTAAGTCTGGGGAGGTCCAGTCTTTCCGCGATATGATCCCCAAGAGTTGGTCATAAGGCATTGTCATCTAGGAGGTGGAAGGTCGGGAACCAAAGGCCTCAAGATACACTGATTCATCCTCAGTAGGGTTAAAGGTCTTCCAATCACCCCTCTAAGGATTTCTAGGATGTCAGAAAAGGAGACATCCTCAGAGGGGGATCTAGGGGAACCTTCTGATTCCTCTAAATCAGTGTCAGAAGAAACAGACTCAGGTGAGTCAACATGCTTTCGCTTACACAGTCTCTTCCGAGGAAGCTCTCCAGTGGGATAATCTGGGGAGTTCTCAGAAGAGGGGGCACCTCCAATGGGGGCTGTTTAGGCCTCTGGTTCCCTACACTGTGGGGGTGGCAAGGGGGAAGAGGTTACTGCCTGCTACTGGTGGGACACAGGTTCCAAAGGTATGGCTTTAGCAGAAGATAAAGCCTTCTTTATAGCTTTGAAACCTTTCCTCCCTGCTCCGAAGAAGACCTCTGCTCAGAGGAGACAGATGGTCAGCTCCTAGCAAGGGGGAACGGTTCTGAAGCAGAAGTGGGAGCAAAACGGAGTCAAGCCGAGCCAAGGGACTGAGAGGGAGGGTCAGTTCTGAAGAAAAACCAAAGTGACTGTCCCCCTCGGAGTCAACTCAAGAGCGTTGGCTCCCTGATCCCTCGGCTCCAGACTGAGGCACCGAGGAGAGAGTAATCGGTTCCCGAGGAAGCGGGTTGGATCCCTGCAACCGATGGGTCCAAGACTGAAGAACCTGAAGTAATAGGCTCCAAAAGTGAAGCAGTCAGAGGAGGAATAGTGGCAGGTAAGGGGGTTGGCTCCGAAGCCTTTGGGTCCGGAGGGGCCAGTTTCCTTGCCAGAGCTGGATCAGAAAGCAACCTCTTCACCACATCAAGGTGGGTGACATCAATATCAGGTAAACTTTTCAGTGCCGAAGGTTGCCTCAGCAACGAGAAGACCGATGGTACCAATGTGGAAGAAGCTGAATCAGGGCCAGAACTCCTTGGCTCTGACGCTTTGGTCTTTTTCGATGGCTCCAAAGCCGGGGCTGAAGATTTTTGCTTTGAAGACTTAGGAGCTGCCTGACCGAGTTCCAGCTGTTCCTGAAAGGAACTGGTCATAAGACCGCTATCAATAAGTTTTTGTTTCCTCTCATTCAAAACTCTGGTGCTAAACACATGGCAAAAGGTACAGGGCTCTTGCAAATGAGCTTCACCTAAACAGTACACGCAACTGGTGTGATTGTCCGTCAGAGACATTTTTGTGAGCATCTATCGCACTTTTTAAACCCCGAAGGGCGATGATACTTATGCTCTCTATCCTTATCTTTAGACATACTGACTAAAACTATAAACTAGCTAGACAAGCAATAATAACAATAACTAAATACTAACTACTGACAAAGGATAGTAAGAAGAGAGGCGTTATATAACCTTTTTTTTTTTTTTTTTTTTTTTTTATATGACAGACAGGGAGGAAAGGCCCTCTAACTTAAATGGGCACTACGACCCTCTAACTTAAACGGGCCATTAATCCTAGGGGAAGAATAGGGGTCAGAAACTCTCAATAACAGTCATACAAGAGATAAAGTATAAAAGACTGCAAAGGGATAGTAAAGGTCAAGAAAAAGGACTAAATTTAGTAAATAAGCTGTTACTTAGCCAACGAGCCAGTAAGACACAACCTCGAAGCTTTCGACGGCAAACAAGATCTGAAGAATTGCCGTGAGACACCATGGGATAGGGGTTAGCCTCAAGCCAGTAAAAGCTCTCGAGCTTTAGTATCAGCCGAGTCAGAGCTGAATATCGGCTCCGAACCCATCCAGCAAGAATTACGGCGAGACTGGACTACATAACATCAAAAGTTATGTACTTACCATAATGAGAGATCCATGTTGTGCGGATTTTTGTCTGGTTCAACTGTGGGTTGTCAGATCAAACCAGATCACACCTCGACATTGATCCTGAAGCCCTTTGGTTCCAAAGCTTTGACTCCTCCTCCATCCATCCATCCATCCACTCACAAACCCTTTTTCCATTTTTGCACATGGGGAGGGGGTGTCACTTCAACAGTGACAATCATCTACAGCTAAGATATACACTATCAGGTGACTGGCCATGCAGAGGTAGTTCTTCCACTCCACACACACTCATACCTATGCCCAACTTAGAGTGCATAATCCACCTACTGCATGTCTTTGGAATGTGGGGAGAAATTGGAGCACCTGGAGGAGCAAACACAGGGAGGACACATGTAGACTCTACATAGAAGGCACACCAGCCGAGAATAAAACCAAGGAACCTCTGCTGTGAGGAGACAATGCTATCCGCTGTACCAATGTGCCACTCTATCCTAACCATAATTCCCTGAACTCCACCTCAGTACCTCAGATAGAGTATGCCCCCCATTAAGCATCATACCCCATATGCAGATCAATGAAATCATATAACGTCTGTTCTAAACTAACTCCAGAATGTAAGACAAAAAAGTGGTCAGGTTATGGGAAACTGGCAGTAGTGACTACTCACAGGCAAGGAATGCCAAAGTAGTCCCAGTCATCAGAATCCTCTTTATGAGGATTTGGAAAAGGATGGTGAACTGGACAAAAATCAGATAACATGGATCATAGTGGCAAGTACATAACTTCAGCATCCAATGTTGTCTAGTTTCATCCATTTCAACTGTGAGACAAATTCCCAAGCACACAGACCAGAGTGGTATCAAAGAAGTACATTTCTGAGGATGGTAGAACCAAAGAAGGAAGATGAGCTAGATTATTCATTCAGCTTATGATGAGATACAGTTTTATGAAATGTTGACCACGTATCTGCTACACAAATATCATTATTAGGCAGCCTACTGGAAAAAGGTGTTGAAGTGGCCACTACCTTTGTGGAATGAACCTTAGGTTAAGATTGTAAAGACAAACTCATTTTATTGTAAATAAAGGAAATGTATTCTGACAGAGTCACTTCAGTCACTGTTTTGCGTAACTTATGCTTTCAGAATGCAATAAATAATTGGCCTGATTTTCTGAAGGGTGTAGTCCTATGAAGGTTGAATTCCAGTGACGGTGAACATTCCAGTATATGAAGCCTGCATTCACCTCGGTTTGAAAATCTCAGAAAATCAGGAAGCTTGGTGTCTCAGGCTAATGTCAGAACTGGAGGAATCAAGCAGTTAATTTCATGGCTTTCTGGTCCAGAACTAGCAGTCTAGATGGATGTGTTAGAGCTGGAAAGTGGTCCAGCATCAGTGGAGGATGTTCTAGTAGAAGTCACAGGAAGGGTAAACATTTGGCGAAGCTAGAAAGCGGCAATGAGAATCACTCTGGCCTCACACATTTTCACTTTCTGCATGAACTTGTTTAGCAATGGCAAAGGGGGGAAAGCATAGAGAAGACCTGAGGGCCAACTGTGGACCACAGCATCCCTTAGTGACTGCGTCTGGAACAGGGCAAAGGAACTGCTGCTTTTGTTGTTTAGGTGGGAAGCAAACAGCTCGCAGCAAGGTTGGCCCCAGTGAAGGAAAATAAAGGTTGTCACTGCTGGACCACTTGCACAGCATCAAGACAGACCTGTTCAACTTGGCCGCAGTTCACCGATGCCAGGATATGCGTTGCTATTAGAAAGCTTTGAGGAGATGTCACCCATTGCAAAACTCTAATGGCTTCCTGACACAGGGGATAAGAGTAAGTTCCTCTCTGTCTGTTTATTGTACCAAACCACTGACATTGTCCATCTGTATGGAAATCATACTCCTGGGGAGGATGTCCTGAAAAGCCTGCAATGCCAGGAGGACTTCCCTCATTTCCAGGACACTGATGTGAAGATTGGTCTCTGTGTGTGACGAAGTGCCCTGTACTGTCTTTACTTTGAAATGCTCCCCCACCTTGGAAGGGATGCACCTGTCATCAATACACTACGGGGGGAGGGGGTCATAGGGAAAGGATGTCCTTTCCTTGTACTACTGAATAAGACATTATCCACCACAACATGTGTGCCCTGCAAACTGGGGCAAGCCAAATCTTGACATGAAGGGGAGATAAAATTTGGACCACTGCACTGTTAGGATCCACTGAAGCATTCTCATATAACATCTAGCAAACGGAACCATGAAGACTATGGAAGCCATCAGGCCCAAAAGACACAAAATTAGTCTCACTGACAAAAAGGAGTAGTGAAGAACCTAAGAGGGACTGATGCGCGAGGAGAGAATCCTGGAGTCGGGAAGTTGGGCAACCTGCAAGTTTGTATACAGGTAGCATTCGATAAATTCTATCTACTGAGTAGGAGTAAGATGACTTTTGATGAACTTGACCATGATGCTTAGGTCTTGCAACAGCTGGTGCAGAAGGTCTAGATAATTCAGCAACATGTTTACTGGAAGTAGTGGTCAGAAACCAACCGTTGACATATGGGAAAACATTGATCCCACGCAAGTGAAGGCACTCTGCCACTGCTGCCATTACTTTGTTAAACACCCTGTGGGCTATGGTGAGACTGAACAGCAGGGCTCTGAATCAGTAATGACTGGCTCTCAGACAGAAACTGAGAAATCTCTTTGAATGCTTGTCTACCCTGGTATGATAGTAAGCATCCTTGAGATCTATGGACCACATCCAATCGTTGTCCTCAGAAGACGCAAAATGGACTGAAGTGAGACCATCTGGAACATTGTCTGTGTTACGTACTGATTCAGATGGCTCAGATCCAGAATGGGCCTGAGGTCCTCTGTGTTCTTTAGTACAAAAGGATTCTAGTTGGTCTTTGGGGACCGGACAAATGACTTTTTTTCTATCAGCTTGGAGATCTCTGCTGCTGCAAGTTCCCACTGACTGGGTGGAACATTGGGAAATGTCTTCCTCTTGATGTGAGGAAGGAAAATGGTATAGAATAACCTCTGGAAATTATATGCAGCACCCAGGAATCTGTAGTTATGGTTTGCCAGGCTTGTGAGTACATAGACAAGCACCCTCCCAACTGCATCCATTGTACAGCACAGGCAACCCTTCATGGGCACTGAAAGGACATTTCAGTAAAGGGATCGTGAAAGTCCTGGTTCTGTGGTCTGCCTCTACCTTTTGGACAATGTCCCTTACTGAAACCTCCTTCTCTGCCATAACAGGGTCTTTTCCCAAGAATATCAAGGTGAGAGCTCTGTGACTTCTAGAACCTCATCTTCTTTCCAGCCCTCTGATTTCTATAGTAGGAACACTGGGGAGTGGAAAACCAAACTGCAACTACACAGAGTCTCTTACCAACCTGTTGACTCCTAGTCAGTGTGTCTTTCACTTTAGGTCCAAACAAGGTAGACACATCAAATGAGGCATCAACAAAAGATGTCTTAAAACTTTTGGCAAATTAGACACATCCACGTGTGCTTGCAGATGGTAATGCTGGTGCATGCTGCTCTGACGGTGCCATCAGCTGTATTAGAAAGCACCACACTGTACAACAAACAAATGCATGTATTTAAATGTATGCTTACCAGCAGAAAGATGTACTCTGAAAAGGCTTTGCTGTTAACGTTTACTGCAGAAGTTATTTTTTATTTTAATAAATCAGTCTGTGTACTAAAATGAGTGAATTCATCTGGTCTGGAACTTGTGGTGTGAGAGATGCATTAGAACGCAGTTGCATGACTCTGTTAGAAGAAGACTGGAAGGTAGAAAGCCGGGAGCCTGATGTCTTCTGGACAACCGCAGGCAGAATACTTGACAGACGCTTGTAAATTTCCTTAGTCAGGTCTCTCTAAAATCTGGTGACATGGGCTAAGTAGTTCAATGCTCAAAAGGCAAAAGTCAGTGAAGCTCATGTTCATTTCCCAAAGTGACTCACAGCCCTTTATCTATTTTCTTAGGGATAGGCTCCACCACATCAGGGTCCTTCCATGCCTGTTGAGCCATCAAATCTATGTGTGGGTCAAAGGAAGGTACGACCCCAGATGAAAATAAGCTGGACCCAAAGGTGTCCAAGAACACGGACTTCTTGGAGAATGATCATCAGTGGACCATTCACCTCTTTGCCTCATCAATTCACGGATTTTTTTCAAAGGTAATGTCTTCTGAGGGGGATCTAGGGGGAACCTTCCCCTTCATCCAAGTAAGTGCCTTCCATGATGGACTCTGGAATGCAGTCTCAGTGCTTCTGCTTGCACGTTTGCTTTCTATGAACAGATTCATGGAGCAGGTCAGACAATTCTGAATCAGACTGGAGCTAACATAGCAAGCAGCCTGTGGAACAGACTGTTCTTGCCTAACACAAAGGTGAGAAGCAGAAGCAGACTAGTCAGGATTCAGACGGAACCAAAGTTGTTGGAAGCGCACTTTCCCTAGGTATCAAAACAGTATGCTCAAAAGCCAAGGATGTTACTGGCCCCACTGGAAAACCTCCCATTCACTAAAAGGAGACAGTTCTTGGTGCAGAGCTGTCGAGAACCATGGTGCTGAGGGGAAGAGATGGCTCTAACAACGTCAGTGTTGACCAATCCACCTGGAGTCACAGCACCAAAGCTTTGGCCCCAAGTCTATTCCTGATCCAAACTATTCTGAGCAGAAAGAGGAAGGCAACCTGCTGAAATTGCCTGTACTTCTAAAGGTGGTCTGAGGCAGCTCAGATTTGAGCTAGCCAGGTCCGAGGGATGGAGTGGGTCTGGATAAGAAAGAGTAGGAGGGGTAGATGGCCTAGCATTCGGTACAATCCCAGAAGACGGCATAGAGAGAACCTCAAGCTGAATCTGCATTCTAAGTAACTTTCTCATCATTCTGTCGACATCCTACTCACTCATTCTTCCAGACAACTAGAAAGATGTTGCCACTGAAGTTGGTCTTCAGTACCTCCTTTCCTGAAGGACTGGTGAGTACAGTTTGGGACTGTGTCTGGGGAAAACAGGGAACCAAGGAAGTGACAATCTCCCAAGGAACTGTCAGTTCTGAAAGTCTCTGAATGTTCAGATCCAAACCAGACACACAAGTGTCAGATCTGGCAATCTTCTCTGGGACCCGTCTGATTCTGATTTCTCCTTTTCTTTTGTTCTTCCTCTACATCTATCTTTGTTTTTCTTTCTTGACTACATTGTCTTTCTTTCTTTAGTTCTGCTTCTCCTTAGATTTCTTGTCTTTCCCAGCAGAAGGAGAAGTGGACAGCATGGCAGACCCTGCCTGGGGGGGCCTTAATCCGCTTTTCCTTCCTGGTCTGAAGAGACTGTGAGCTAAAGGAGGAGCAGGCCTGACACAGTCTGTCAAGATAAGCAGTGCCAAGCAATAGACACATATAGAACATGGGTCTTGGAGATGGAACTTGTGCGCACACACTGTACACTTTAAACCTTTGTCCATCGGCAATGACCTAAAGCTGCTGAGATAAAAACATTAATCTAACTACTGACACTAAGTATAACTGTAAAAATTATCTGACTAAGAAAAGCACAGCACACTCTATAAGCTAACCTTATACTAAGATACTAACCCTAAAAATGCCTGCAATATCTATGTATACACTTATCTAAAGAAAAGACATAGCACACCATAAACATACCTATACAAAACACTAACTAGCTCTAATCCTACAAAGATACCAATTCTAGTAAAACTAAGCCAGAGAAGAAAAAAAAATCTCTCAGAGGAGGAGAAGGGTAACCATTAAGTTTGAGCAAAACTGCAATAAAAGGATACAGATTTTTGGAGCCCTCTAAAACACATCTGAAAACTTCAGGTGGCAAATTAAATCTGAGGTGGAGTTCAGGAAAATATGGGTAGGGAGGAGTCAGAGTCCTGGAGCCGAAGAGCTTCAAGATCGGTGCTGAGGTCAGATCCAGCTGGATCTTAACAACCCACAGCTGAATCAGAGGAAAATGGACAACATTGGATCAATGAATATGGCAATGTATAGTCATTATGAAGAAAGATAATTTAAAAGTGTATAAGAAATAGGTAAAGTTGTAGTTTGCTATAAAAACAACAAAAGCTGGCAAAATTCCACAAAAAAAATTAAAAAACCTCTAGCACCTCAGCAAATGCGATTTCATATCTTTCCACAGGATGTACTTCATATTATGTGTGTTGAAACTGTGAGAGATTTAATCTGATTAGTTCTCTGAAGGCTTTGTCAAGGCACCATAGGTTCTTAAAGGCTTTTAGTGGAATTCTGTCAGCCTTTGTAGTTTTATAACTATTTTAGTTTACAATAGTTCAGTACAGTTTGCTTGGTTTTCTAGTGGCAGAGTCCTTTAATAGTACTCTAGAAGTATTAAGGACTGAAACCATGGGTGTTTCACAGCAAAAGAGGATGATTTTTTACTATTGAGCAATCAAGAATGGATTACAAGCAGCTAGAAGATGGACAGAGGTTTTTTAATGAATTTGTGGCCAAGAGGATTCCAGACATGAAGATCCAGTCTCATCTTTTGTTGCTCGTGCTGGCATAAAGATGACCGTGGATGTGAAAGAAAGTCAAGAAAAGCTGAAAAAGCTAATGGTGAAACAGACTAATGTGTATTAGCAATACGAGTGAATGGGCGTGCCTTCGTTGAAGGTTGGGCGTCGGGCTGGCAATTCGGCACCATAAAAAAAAATCTACTGCCAATCATTAGCGGACTGGAGTTACGCTGTGGTGACCCTTAACCGGGAAAAGCCGGAAAGACAAACAACAACCTACAGGTGAATATCAAACCACATGCTTTACAAGCCTTTAAAAGTCCTACTAATCTGTTGGAGGAGCAAGATGAGAATGATAGGTTCCAATGTCACAGACTACTAGCTGACTATCACTGTGCTAATGAGTGGATTAATATTTTAGTTGAACATGATCTAATTAAACAGAAGTTAACTGAGGAGATTAGACAAACACATTTGGAATTAAAAATAACTACACATAATGGGACAAAATGACTAAAATTAATGATAAACTGAAACAAGTAGGGTTAAAAATAACCAACAGAAAGAAATAGCAGTTAACATGTGAGCAAAATGACTACCCTAATGAGAAGGCATTACACTTTGGAAATTCAGAACTGAAACTAATTATAGGAAAGGTGGAAGAAACAGATAGCAGCATGATGACATCAAAAGAACAAATACGTTCGCGTCAGTAGCCTACGTGCTGGGAGTTCAGCTCAGTGGATGGTGGTGATTTGAATGAATTTCCACCTCTACCAGCACCTGGAGGAGGAGAAATACTGACACAGCAAGCTCAACAAGAATTTAGTCCCATGGGAAATAACAGAAAACATGGACATAATGGATTTAATTAGAACAAGCATCTGCAGTTTTAACAGCTACATCAGAACAAGTGATAGAAATGGAAGTAGAGTGACTAAGTGATGTAACAAATGTGCTTCTATCTCTGTGATACCCATGCTAATATTAATAATTTGGATTTGATAGTAGTTAATATTTCTGGTCAGGAACTGACTGATACTCAACTTAAAGTTTTGTCCTATGATCTCACATTTATCCCCATAGCTCTACTCCAGTTATATAAAATAAAACATGGAATTATTTAGATTGGTATGCAAGATTTATCCTATGTATTATTTTTCCAATGCTACCAAACAGAATGATGAAATAGTTAAAGAAATGAGTAGAGAAAATGATTCATTAATTCATATACTCTAATAATGATAATTTGATCAATGTTTGATAGATTAAATGTTACTATGATTCAAACTGATTTTTCCTCATTTTAAAATAGAGTTTAACAATTTTCTTTCATACTGTAATATTCAGTTGAGTAGGATTTTTATGAATTCCATAACAGAATAAATTTATAATTTAACTTTAATAAAAATGAATGGAAAACATTAACAGAATTAAGTGCAAACAAAATATTTATCATATCTGACAAAAGGTCACTGTTACGGATTATAGACAATACATGAAAATGTGTTGTACTCACTTGAGAGATGAAAAATTGAAAGTAGTAGATATGAGGAAGCTAAAGAAAAAAGTTTCTAGTTTTGTTAGATAAAGAGATAAGAATTGTGCTATTTTACTAAGGAAAATGTTGCAAAACAAAGTACAAGAATGAAAAATAGTCACATCTGCCTAAAATACATGAGAATATGATGAAGTCTCCTGGCATACCAGTTGTCTCATTTGTGACTTTTTTGAGAAATACTGGATTTATTCCTGCACATTTGTTACATATACTTATGTCATTAAATGCCCCTTCTATAGTAATGATTATAGTAGTAGTAGTAATTTGTTAGCCAGATAGATCCACTGGTCGCACAGTCCATTTTCAGGAAAAATCTCGGAGAAGGGTCTGATTAAGTGACTTGCTGAAGGTACCACAGTAGGCAGGAAAGGGTGCTATACACAGTGGATATAAAAAGTTTACACACCCCTTTTAAAATATCAGTTTTTTGTGATATAAAAAAAAATGAGACAACAATTAATCATTTCAAAACTATAACCCTTACAATTCAATTGAAAAACAAACAAGGGATTCACATCCAGATCTAGTGAGGTCATTGTTCCCCTGTACTCTTCACTTATCAGACCAATGATCGAGTACAATGCCCCATTCGGGATGTATCTCACCCGACATCTGCAGCAATTGGAGAGACCCCAAAAGTTCCTCACCAAAAGGATAAAGGGACTCCAAAATCTGTCATATGCTGCCAGATTGAAGAAACTCCAGGTCTATTCAGTCGCATACCGTCTGCTCAGAGGTGACATGTGCCTGACATACAAGGCCATGTCCAACCCGGAATTAATGGACATGCTCCACCTCAAAAATCCAAATCCACCAAAACCACTAGAGCAAGCGACTTAAACCTTAGCACGAATATAAATAGGACGTGCTGGAGGGATAGATTTATCACTCAGAGACTCCCTATGCTGTGGAATAGAATCCCGGTCCATGTGAGGCAGAGCACCTCGCTGACTCTGTTCAAGAGAAATCTAGACCTGTGGATGGGAGATCGTAGGTTTACCCCGGGAATCATCTCTGTGTCACTGCTGGACAGAGGCACAACAAACTAATGGGCACAGTATTTTTTCATACAAGGGGTGGCGTAAGCCACAAAAATTTGGGCTAGGCTTATAAATGCCTTAGGGCAGATAGCCTAGTATAAACCTATGAACCTATGAACCTAAATCTGTTAGGGGAAAAATATAAAAAATAAAAAACGTACTATAAGCTGGTTGCATAAGTGTGCACACCTTTAAACTAATACTTTGTTGAAGCACCTTTTGATTTAATTACATCATTCAGTCTTCTTGGGTACACACTTTTTAAGGGATGTGCTTTTTATTATGTGTATTGGATCTGTGTGATAATTTTTTTTTTTTTTACTGAAGTAACATTTTATTTGATTACCAAAAGAAAATTTTATTACAGACAACCCTCATGCATGCTACTTTTTAAATCCAAAGGTGGTCATTCCTTTATTCAGAATTCCAAAGGTATAAAAGAACAAACTTCTCTAGAACAGCTTGGATGACACAACATTGTTAGTTACATTACAAATATCACAACAACATAAATAAGCTCAGTTATCATGTAGACAATGACTGAACAAAGACAATAAATAATCAAGCTAAAACAAAGTACATTGTATACATACAACACAATTGTCTCCCCCCATGACTAATAAGGAGAGATCGCCCCATTTTTTCATTTCCACATATCTTCTGGAGCACTGACAATTTCTAATTTTGTCCACCTAAGTCAACACAGGCTAATATTTTTTTCCCAATAGTGTTCACCTGTACATTATCATTTGGCTAGTTGAAATTTGACTCAATTTCCAAAATATGTAAGCCATGGCATACATCTCTGAATAATGTTAACTGCTTTACCATAGATCTCATTCCGTGCTTATCCCCTGATATTCTCTGTCAAATGTATCACGTCAGCAGACGTTGAGCTTTCCATCTTATCCATTTTGTAGTTATTGTGTTTTTTTGCCACTAAGGCTATTATCAAAATTAACTCTTCTTGTTATTTGGTTAGTTCTACTCTATCTCCAAGAAAATGCATTGGTTTCAAAACAATTAGGTCGTGTTTTCTCACCTTACACATCATGTCCTAAAAAAACTCTTTCAACCCATCAAATTAATTACAATCTCAAAACATAAGTTGCTAATTCCCTAGAACATTTTTGTTACATCTGCAACATGTTTATTGTGTGCCCCAGAATATTTTTGCTAATCTGTGTGGTGTATAAAAATGCGTATACATGCATTTCCATGTCAATATCCTAAAATTTTCTGGATATTAAGGTTTTTCCAGAAAACAAATGTCAAAGGTCATGGCTGCTTAGTTATTTCAATGTCTACAGCTCTCTTATATTCCAATCTAAGCTTGGTTACACTTCTGTCAGTATTGTTGCAATGCCCTAAATATTCTTTAAACAGGTTTTCCCTGGCATTACAATTCCATCAGATTGTCACAACCCTTTTAATTAATAAGGAGCAATCATCATCTTTCATTTTAATCCAGGAGGTGTCAGCTGATTCTTTTTTTTTTTTTTTGGGCAATTAAATTTGTACCCCCAACTTTTCATTTAGATCATATTTTTCCATCAATATTCCCACTCGTCTAGCCTCCTGCTATCAAACTGTTCAAGTATTTTGACTCTGTTTTCTTGTTACCCTAATGTCTCACAACTGGATTACTACACAATTCTGCTACTGCCCTACGTACAGGTAAAATATCAGTTTGTCAGGGTCCATGTGAGGATCTTGTCAATATTGTGCTATTTCCTGCTTCAGTTTCATCAGAAAAGGATTTCACAGCTTCTCATGATGATCATCTTGGAAGACAAAGTAGGTTTTACTTCCCTAGCCATTTACTCTTCTCCCAGAATATATCTATCTATAGACTCTTATAACTTTCATTTTGGCATTATTCCAAATGCATCCACTGCATGGCATATTTGTACTTTGGAAATGTGATACACCCAATTCCTTACAATGTTTGGATAATGTTATTTTCTTCCATGCTATTCTACCTGGTTTGCCCTCCTAGAAGAATTCTCTCAGCCTCTTACTAAGTTTGTCAAACATTCATGTTTAACATATCTAAAACGTGACCAGCATACAAAATATGTGGTAGGACATGCCACTGCAACACCTGTATTCTCTGGTACATTTCTAACATTAACTGTTTGAATTTCTCAGTGTTACTTTTAATCTTTTTCATCATTCCTTAGAATAATCCATTGAATTCTCTAGTGACTCTCCTACCAAACTGTTATATTTCGGTCTAGAAGCCCACTTATTTATGTAATTACTTGCCAGTTCTTTAGTTCCCTTACCCCAGTCTGTAATGTGTTAGTTTTACCTATATTAATCTTGTAACCAATTTTTCCTAACACACTGAGCTCTTGCAAGAGGTCTTTTGTACCGCTTTTATGGCTTACCTAATGTCAAAGTTGTGTCATCTGGATACAATGTTTAGTTCAAATGCCTTCCATGAGGGTCCTTTGTTGTGTGACCTCCTTATTCTTTGCCCAAGAGGCTCTAGATATAATATAAACAGAGGGGCACAGGGCATTCTTTCCTGGTACCTATTGTAATCCACTTGTTCCGTGAAAGCTCAGTCATTGCTTTTACCCTTGCTGTCTAACCAGTATCGTAATTAGGGTGGAGCAAAGGGGAAGCCACCATGGCAGCAATGTATAGGGGCCACAATTCATTAGATCATGGGCCACTAAGGATCTTGTGCACTGTGTTAGGAGAGAAGGGAGGTGTGCCAGAAGGGAGAACCAATTTTTTTTTTCAGAATAGATTTTATTTCTCTCACATACAGCATGAGGGCATAGGGTGTAAAGACCTACCACTCCTATAGTGTCGAGTGTACTGGTGTCAGATCAAACAGCAGAATTTTGTGCACATGTGACAGATAAGAAAGCAGCACCAAGCACCTTATGAGACAGCTTTAGCACTGTGTAGAACCTCAGTAAAGTGGCAGCTTTTTTCTCTAGTCATTTTCTTGTTTCCTTATTTCTGTTCATTGGCTCCTTCTTGGTCTTTCATTTGTAGCACCGAAAAATTTATTTTTTGATTATTCTCACTGGGAAAGCTTCTCAAATGCTTACTGTCTTTTTCTGTGAAAATTAAACTGCACACGGTGCTGGTTGCCACCATGTACTTACTCCGTCAGCGCCATATCAAAACTGGATCTGTGAGAAATTGTATTTGATTACTTCTCAGAAGCCACTGCCAAGGAGTTAGATGTTTTTAATGAAAAAAAAAATAGTGGAATTCTGCAAGTCCTTGTTTTTATGATTATTTTAATTTACAGTTTTAGAAGTTCTTGCTTGTATTTGGTTTCTTTGGAAAATTAGAAGAGGGGAGACATTATAAAACATGAAATAGGATCCAAGCCAGATTTCACAAATAGTAAATTGGGGATGTGGATTAAGGGGAGGTTAAGCAATAAATGCTTCTATAAATGTACGAGTATTGTAAACACAGCATTTTTAATGTACCAAGATGCTAATGACTTTTCATCAGAGTTAGAAGCCCTCCATGCCCAACAGTGCTGGTCTACTGATGTGCTTTTGCAGCTATTAACCTTGCCATTTTCCTCATATCAGGCCTTTGGCACTACAGTTCAGAAAACTGCCATATACTCTTAAGACAGCATGTCCTCTGAAGCCAAGTATCTCCAGCGGTTAGTTGACCTCGCAGCCTCTCTGCTGTCCTCTGGTTCTGTAGCCCATATCACTACATCAGAGGGCAAGGGGTGGTATTCTCTCGGTCTTTGAGAGTGAAGACTGTTTCTAACACGGAGATCTTGGCTGCCTCCTTGTGTCCCATCCCCAGTCTCAGGCTTGCCTCCAGGACGTCATAAAGCTGGCCTAAGATTTTGTGGTTTTCTTGAAGACTCTGTAGTCTTCCTTTGAGCAATCTACAAGGTTAGGTGTCTGTTTTCAAAAAAAGAAAAATGTCTCCCTCATGAAGACTGATCCCTCTAACTCAGAGGTGAATGACTTGGCCTATGTTGACCAAATATTTCCCCCTTCAACATGCGAGTCTGACTTTAAGAACACCCTACCTTCTGCAGCTTCATCAAACGGATGCATCATTTGCGGACACCCTTCACATCATAGGGATTATTCACTCTGCCTAAGAAGACCTGCTTGAACTTAAATTATTAGCCATTCTTATATTCAATAAAGCCTTAGGGGATGCCTTTGTAAATGTATCCTTTCACCCAGATGCCACACTTTTTTTTTTTTTTTTTTTTAAAGACAGGATTGGTGAGTCCTTCAAATATCTTTATAAAAATCTAATTTTAGTTCCAGTTGTGATGTCCATGGATTCCAGCCAGTATGAACAGTGACGCCAACAAAAGATTCACTTCAAAGTGACAGCAAAATTGTTGATAGATTTTGGAAGAAAATCTACATATCTGTGAAGCTGACCCTCAGGGCTCTTAACTGTCAAAATCATATTCTGATGTACAGGAGGACTGTCTTATTTTGACCTAAGGAAAAGGCTGAGGGAACAGAGGACAAGAACTTGAAAGTGCTAGACATATGCAGTCTTAGCTCTCAAATAGCCAAGCATTCGGTTAAATTAGGCTATGATGCAAGCATTATTTTGTGCAGCAGTTCTGGGGTCAGTTTTAGGGAGGCATGCCTGGTTGAGAAGATGGCTTCTGCCAGACCATGTTAAAACAGAGCTTCTTATTGCCACTGTGAACAGTGAGCTTTATCCGGCTAAGATTTACCACACTAAATATAATGCCATTAATAAGGAAATGGAAGACCAGAATTATGAAGTTGATATGGCTTTACTATCTACTGGGGACTGTTGGCTATATTTTAACTAAAAAAGGAGAAACATATGCTGCTTCTCAAAAATAGCCATCAGAACAGAACTAACACACGTGAATGAAACAGGTCTTTAAAGAGAACAGGCGTCACTGATCCATGCTGCAAGTATGCAGTGTAACAAACTAAAAAAAAATATTACCCAAACTTTTATGACAGTTATAAAAAAAAGCTCAAAAGAAATATGAACTAAAGCTGGCAGCACTTTCAACAAAATAAAAATATTGCTTTTTACAAAGATTCTAGCTGTTTTTCTGGTTTTCCTACTGCTACTTCGGTACTTAAGGATGGTAGTTTCATGCTACAATTGCCAAATTATTTATTAGAACACTCGCTTGTATAAACCAGACATCTGATGATATCTTAGTGAAGCTGCTGAAGGAAGAGTGTCACACTGTTTTACACAGGATCATAAAAAGTGACTAGGCTAATGGGCCTAGGGCCTTTTACAAGCCTAGCCAATTTCTACCATTATTTCCATGATCAGTGCCTATTGCTCCTGTCCAAGAAGGACACAGGTGGAACCGCTGGGGTGAATTTATGGTTAACCATCCAACGGTCCAGAGCGCGTATGAACAGGGCCAATACAGTGCTCTGTTTTACATGAAGTGGGAATCTGTTCCAAAGGCGTGGCAACCTCTGGGAGACAAATCTGTCCCTCCAGCAAGTTCTATTAATGTCACATACCAGTTTAAGATCTTTAGAGCGAGTAACCCGTGTAATATTTGACTTACGGATATGCAGCATTTCCAGTAAAGCAGGGTGAGAGATTACCTTGTATGTAAGGCAGAGATCGCCCATGAATAGTCTGTATGAAACAGAATAAAGTGACAGCAATTTCAGGCGATCCACATAGGACAGACGTTGAAGACCTTGAACTTTCCTTGTGAGGAACCTTTGTGGTCTCTCCAATTTCTGCAGGTACTTGGAAAGGTATATACCAAAAGGGGCATTGTTTTCAATTATTGGCCTGATGAGGGAAGAGTACAGGGAGCTTATAACTTTTTTTTTCTGGAGGCAATGCCCTTACTTATGAGATGAACAATATAGAATGCCCTTCTTACCACTGTAGAGACATGGTGGTCAAAGGTAAGGTTGCTGTCAACCTGTGCGCCCAGGTCTCTCACCACTGAGTACATACTTAAAAAGTTGCTATTGATGTGGTAGTTAGCAGTAACATTGCGCTTACCAAAAGTGGTGATAATACATTTTTTTGCTTTGAGTTTATGGCCATGACTTTAGCACCAATCATTTGTTTGTGTATGACCCTCTTGTAGGATGTTGACATCATTTGGAGATTCTATGACCACTCCCAGTTTGCAGTCATCAGCAAACTTTGTAAGCCACAGACCTTTAGCTTTTGTTTGCACTTTGGAGAAATAGAGTCCAAACAATAGAGGTCCCAGGACTGATCCCTGTGGAACACTACTAATTACAGGTCTGCTGTTGGAGGGGGGTTCCCCAGTTTTGATTACATGGGTTCTATCAGTGAGTCAGTTAATGACCCATCTAACAATATAAGGGTTGATACCTAGCTGGATGAGTTTGTCAATGATGCCTGAGTGGGAGATTGTGTCAAACACCTTGGTTAAGTCTAGGTAGGCTGTATGCACAAATTTCCCCTCGTCCAGGGCATTTGTGACTGTCTCGAAGATGTCCACCAGGTTTAACAGGCATGATCTCCCTTTGACAAATCCAAACTGAGTAGGGTCAAGTGTTTGTGGATCACCTATATCTTTCTTGATAAGGTCCATGATGATTCGCTCCATGGCCTTGCAGCAGATAAGTCTAGTCAGGCTAACAGGTCTATTGTTCCTGGGGTCAATGGAAACACCATCTTCATGCAAGGGAATAACGGTGGCAGTTTTCCATTCAACTGGGACGAAGCCAGTGCTTAGACTACGACTGAAAAAAAAAAAAAGAGTACCCAATGGTGTTGCTAATTCTTGTTGGAGCCCATGAAAGACGCAGCCTGGGATGTTATCAGGTCGCATAAATGCTGTGTTTCTGGCCTTAGAGAAGGCATTTACAACCTGCTCTTTAGAGATACAAGTTAGGTGACAGGTGGCAGGAATGTCATGGGGTACATGTGGTGGGGACAGGGGAGTGAAGTTTTCACAGAACCTGTCAGTCAGAAGGCTAGCTATGTCCACAGGTTTAGTATATGTGGTATCATTAACTTCCAGTTTACACAAATCTAGGCCTTTCCCTCTAGGTTATGAATATAACTAAAGAACGTCTTATGGTTGTCCTTAGTTGAGGAAGCTAATCTGGATTTGTAGTTTGCTTTGGAGGACTTCACAAGAAGTCTTATTTGCTTATTTAAGCTGAGGAGGGAGTATTTCCAGTTTAGAGGTTGCTTCCCCTTACTCTTAAGACAGCAAGTTCTTACTGTAAAGCCTGTTATGGCAATTGTCCACCAGGCATGTTTGCTCTTCCTTGAGGGGCTTGTTTTGGTCCTATTAGGTACAGCAAATTCAATGCAGTTATACAGGTGTTTGTATAAAGCATTGGTGTAGAACTCAACATAAGTACAGGAAACCCTTAAACTCAGAACGAGTCCACAGCTAGTCCAGATTGGCTGAATGGATTCTTTTTAGCCGCATCAAGAACTCTTATTTCTGTCTTACTTGCCAGTTCCTGTAGTATATGAGTTTTGGTTATGTTCCTGGATGTTGAATACTATCCACTATTATAATCTGGATTTGTAGTTTGCTTTGGAGGACTTCACAAGAAGTCTTATTTGCTTGTTTAAGCGGAGGAGGCAATGTTTCCAGTTTAGAGGTCGCTTTCCCTTACTCTTAAGACAGCAAGTTCTTATTATTGTAAAGCCTGTTATAGCAACTGTCCACCAGGCATGTTTGCTCTTCCTTGAGGGGCTTGTTTTGGTCCTATCAGGTACAGCAAAGTCAATGCAGTTATACAGGTGTTTGTATAAAGCATTGGTGTAGAACTCAACATAAGTACAGGAAACCCTTAAACTCAGAATGAGTCCACAGCTAGTCCAGATTGGCTGAATGGATTCTTTTTAGCCACATCAAGAACTCTTATTACTGTCTTACTTGCCAGTTCCTGTAGTATATGAGTTTTGGTTATGTTCCTGGATGTTGAATACTATCCATTATTATCCAGATACATATGGAGAAGATGCAGCTGATTACAGAACAGCTGATCTTACATATATTGTAAAGGTATATTGTAAAGATATTCTTCTGTGTAAGCTGTAGTAGCTGATTCATAGCATTTATAACTGTTTGCTGTACCTGTTTCTGCCTGTTTTGTGAAAAAAAAAAAAGAAAAAAATATCTCTTGTTTTTCCTGCTTTACTAGTTTAGTCCAGTTTCAGAGTTGCTGATTCCTTGGCTTTGGTTGTAGTTCCTGTGTACTGTTTCCTTGCCTTATTTGGGGGAAGGGAAGCTACCTTGCTTTCCTGCTTTACTAGTTTAGTCCAGTTTCAGAGTTGCTGATTCCTGGGCTTTGGTTGTAGTTCCTGTGTACTGTTTCCTTGCCTTATTTGGGGGAAGGGAAGCTACCTTGCTTACCAGTGGGAGTGGGAAGCATTGAGCTGCCTTTTGTCCGGTTTTGTGAGGTTTCAGCCAGTAACTAGTAGTTTATTGGTCGTTTTGGGCCAGTTTCTAGCTTTTTCCAGCCCCCTGGTATAAAACGCTAAACGCGTTAAGCCTTGATTTAGAGCGATTTAGCTGAGCTGCCACTGTTGCACACTAGGGCAGTGCCGGTTAAGCAGGTTTAAACTATTCGGCTACCTAAAGTCCACTCTTCAAATTTTCCCTTAAAACTACCTTCCTCGAACTATACTCCTGATCAAATCAGCGTATCCTTTAACTAAAAGATCAACTCTACTTGACTCCAAGTAGACTATTCTCTATCTATTAAACCTAGCACTTGCTCCTACAGTACTTATTACCTTGATACGGCACTCTTGTCATAGATAGTACCCCAAAAAGGCAACCCCCCATTTCTCGGTCACCCACGTCCCCCGGAATCTTTTTTTAAAGTTTTTCGTCTACCCTTCTAGCATGTCGAGGGATCAGTTGCTAGTGTCCTCTCCTGCTCAGCTGGTGAACCTGGGAATATTGAGGCAATGTTTCAATTGCCTCATGTACACAGACAACCCTTTCCTCCTCCCACAAAACACAAATACATGCGAGAGATGCAACTATACGGCCAACTGGACGCTGAGCTCTCTCAACATAGGACTGGCAAGACCAGTCAGGAGGAAAAGGTTACCACACACACTATAGACCCAGTCTCACATAGTACCATTACAACCTCAAATCATACACATAAACACACAAAGACATACTCGGAGGCTCTGATCAAAAATCTACCAAAACAGCAGAGGCCACCAAAGCAGACACCCAAACAACCACCACCTCAGAACACAACACCCGCAACACATAGACCTCACAGTCAGAGTGTCAAACAGTCACAGCCCTTAAGGCCAAACACAATGCCAGACACACTAGTCATTGGTGACTCCATAGTCAGACACACTGATGTCCCGCTCACCAGACTGAGTAAGGAGAAGGTCACAGTAAGCTGCCTGTCGGGCGCTAGAATCCGCCACATAACGCAAGCACTCAGGTCTCTCAACAGCAGGTACAAATATGACTCAGTCATTGTCCACGCTGGTGTAAACGACCTGAGACGCACCTCCTTGGACTACATGAAAAGAGACATTGAGGAGCTCTCTGATTATGTAGCCCAGGCAGGTATGACCCTGACCTTGAGCAGTATCCTACCTTCACCAAGAATGATGCCACAATACAGAGATAAGATGATCAGCTTTAACAATTGGCTTAAACACTGGTGTCATTCAAAGGGGATCCAGTATCTGTCTGCCTGGGATGACATGCTGGACAAGCCACGCTGCTTAAGGGACGGCTTGCACCTGTCACCCTGGGATTCCGGATATTGGCAAAGGCTCTTGCCACCCCATAGTGCCTTTTTAGGCAAGGCTCAAATTCTAAACCTACCACCCTAGAACACAAAAAGGAAAAAACTAAGGGTAATGCTGCTCAATGCCAGAAGTCTAAATCTCAAAATGCACGCACTCGAGGCCCTTCTCAGTATGGAGAACATCGATGTCTGTGCTGTGACAGAAACCTGGTTCAAGGCTCCTGAGAGCACCCCAGCGCTATCAGGTTTTACCTCATATCATGCTCCGCCCCAAAATCCGGACAATACCAAGAAAGGAGGGGGGGGGTATCCGTATTCATCAAGGACACCCACACCTCAAGACTGGTGGCAACGCACGATGCATCGGAGACCATCCAGGTGCAATTAACCATAGGCAAGACTGCTCTGCAAATTGTAGCATGTTACAGGCCACCCTCACAAACTCAGGAAACTCACATGGCCTTCCTGAAAACACTAGAGGGGATAAATGTATCACCAAACACCATCATACTAGGTGACTTCAATTACCCTAATATAGACTGGGAACACTACTCAAGCCCAAACACCCTAGCCCAAAAGTTCCTGGAATTCATAAACTCAAATGCCATGGAACAACTAGTCACCATCCCCACAAGAGGAGATAACATACTTGATCTCATCATCACGAACATGGGAGCACAATGTTCAACACCGGAAGTATACCCCTCACTGGTGAGATCAGATCACAAACTAATCTCGCTGGAGGTCCTCATCCCACCCCCACCTGAAATAAAAAGACCACAGTAAAGAACTTCTCAAAAGCCGACTTCACACTTCTAAAGACTAGTGTGGTCTCCTTTCAGGCCCCGAGCCGGGAAAACAATACTCAAGCCGCTGAATCACTTACAAACGCCTTCTACCAGCACCTGCAGGACTGCATGGATAAGGCAATCCCAAGCAAAACAAAGACTCTTTGTACCAAAGGCAAGCGTCCAGTCTGGTGGACCCCAGCCATAAACAAACTCTACAACAAAAGGAGGAAGCTACTACAAGATAGAGCAAAATCCTTAAAAGGTAAGACACCCTTGATCACTATAAGTAAAAACTAAGAGCTCTCATAAAATCATCCAAAGCAAATTTCGAGAGAAAAATAGCTAAAGACTCAAAAGACAATCATAAGGCCTTCTTTAGCTATGTTAGAAACCTAGGAGGAAACTCCCAGATATGCTCAGAACTAGTTCAAAATGATGTGAAGATTACTGATCCTACAGACATTGCCAACATACTGGCTGACAGGTTCAGTGCAAACTCCCCAAAAGGAGAGATATCTATACCAAATGAGTGCAGCCCCCAAACATCTCCAGCCCAAGTGAGAACTGCTCTCTCCAAAGCAAAAAACACAGCATCCATGGGACCCGATGGTGTCCCAGGCTGTGTGCTCCACGAACTCAATGAGGAATTAAACCCACAGCTAGGACAGCTGTTTAATCAAAGTCTTACCTCTGGATACGCACTCCAGGAGTGGCGCACTGCAACTGTGGTCCCACTTCACAAAGGCGGTGCCTCCACCGACCCTGGAAATTACCGCCCATTAGCTTGACAAGCCTTATCTGCAAAGCCATGGAGAGGATCATAATGGACCTCATAAATAAAGACATAGGGAATTTGCAGACTTTGGATCCAACCCAGTTTGGCTTTGTCAAAGGCAGATCATGCCTTTTAAACTTGGTTGACTTTTTCAAACAGTCACCAAAGCCATTGATGAGGGAAAGGCAGTCCATACAGCCTACCTCGATCTGGCTAAGGCCTTCGATACAATACCCCACTCGGGTATCATTGAAAAACTCATCAGCTTAAATGTTAACCCATACATCACAAGATGGGTTGCAAACTGGCTGAGTGACAGAACCCACAGGGTCAGAGTTGCTGGCGCCATGTCAGACTCAAAGCCTGTTACAAGTGGTGTCCCACAGGGCTCAGTCCTGGGCCCACTCTTGTTTGGCATCTACTTTTCCAAGTACAAGCAAACACAGGAGGGTTATGGCTGACAAAGTTTGCAGATGACTGCAAACTGGGCGCTATAGTAGAAAACACATCTGACACAGATATCCTTCAGAAGGGTCTCACAGAAACGGATAACTGGTGCCAGAGCCACGGCCTAAAGTTAAATGCCAAAATGCATAGTCATACCCTTCGGGAAAAACAAGGTTACCCCTAGCTACCAAATAGGTGGCAATCCACTGAGCACAGAAGAAGTTATCAGGGACCTGGGGACCCAGGTTGATAGTAGTCTGTCATTCGACACCCATGTAGCTAAAGTAGTTAGGAAGTCCTTCTACATTGCCCACCTTATCATGAAGGGATTCTCATCTAGATCAAGGGAGGTCATAGTCTCCCTTTACTCATCACTCATCAGACCAATGATTGAGTACAATGCCCCATTCGGAATGTATCTGACCCAACACTTGCAGCAGCTGGAGAGGCCACAAAGTTCCTCACCAAAAGGATAAAGGGTCTCAAAATCTGTCCTATGCTGCCCGACTGAAAGAACTCCAGCTCTATTCAGTCGCCACGCTTGCTCAGAGGTGACCTTTGCCTAACATACAAGGCCATGTCAAACCCAGATTTGATGAATATGCTTCACCTCAAAAATCTAGATCCATCAGAGCCACAAGGGCGGAGACTTAAACCTCGACACGGCTATTAATAGGACGTGCTGGAGGGATAGATTCATCACCCAAAGACTCCCCATGCTGTGGAACAAAATCCCGGTACATGTGAGGCAGAGCACCTCGCTGGCCTTGTTCAAGAGAAATCTTGACCAATGGATGGGAGATCGCAGATATACCCCAGGAATTACCTCAGTGTCACTGCTCGACAGAGGCACAGCAAAATAATGGGTATAGTTCCCCATACTAAAGGGGTGGCGTAAGCCACAAAACAATGGGCTAGGCTTATAAATGCCCTCGGGCAGATAGCCTAGTATGAACCTATGAACCTATAATATAAATTACTAAAGACATTTTATCCAAAACTGTCAATAAGGGCTGATCAACATGGTTTTACACGAGGCAGTTTCATGTGACACTTACTAAATTAGCTTTTACAGCCCTGTAATAGACTGGCAAGGAATGGGTTAAGTATGGATTGTTTTAGATTTAAAAATGTTAGAAAATAACACACTTAGGACCCACATATTTGATGGGACAGTATGATACCGATGTGATTAATCTGAATGATCTTGACATTCAGTAGCACAAGTAGAAATCTAGAATCTTCTGTCCTCCATTTTCTTTGGAAGTTAACTTGCTGCAAGACATTCTACAGGACTTAAGGAAACAAACTTAGAATGTGAAGAAATAACCCTTTAGGGATAACAGAAAAGCATTAGTTAACACAAAAAAAAGACACTGGGAAAATAGTCATCCTTAGAAATGAAATTTTACGTAGAAACGAACGATAAGACAATCACAGACCCAATGTCCAATCTTTTTAGCTTAGCAGAATTCCATGCTTTGCATATATTTTTATTATTAAATACACAGTGATGTGATGAAGTTATACCTACGTTTAAGTTATCATCAGTTAACAAAAATATCTAAGCCAATGGCTGAAATAATACTTTAAATACAACTCATTTTGGAACACTGACTTGAAAGTTTAAATGCAAACACTGGCATTCTGCAGCTGTGCTTACGCTGTTACACTGTGAGCAATCAGCCTCTTGGCCTTGTTCCCTTGCAAAAGTAGTGCTTTTTTTTTTGTCCACTTTTGCTCAATGTTTTGAACTTTGACATGGTGACAAGTTGATTATCATATGCGCATATGTATGTGTTTGTGTGAATATGTGTGTATGTAAATACATACACACATCACACAAAGTCAATCGTAAAGTTTTCTGCAATGCTCTTTTTCTGACTAATTGCTACTGCAATCAGTACATTTCTTCCCTTTTCTTTTGTACAATGTAAATACTTTATTAATTGCCACATTTTCGTTTCTGCATACTGTGCAATCCCCTTTTGGTGCATTTATTATTTCTGCAAAGATTACAGATACAACCATGTTTACACAACACTAATAAACTAGCCTCATGTCAGTCAGTGCTTAGACTCATCTTTTAAAAACTTGTCATTAAGCATGTAAATCCCAATGTCACAATCAACTATTTCATGTAGTCTTTATCTCAAGTTTGTTTTAACATTGCTCCATGAACAAAAATAAGAAGTTATGTACCTACCATAACGTTCCATGTTAGTTGTCTTCTCTCGCCTTCTTTCTTGCTGGATGGGTTGCAAGGCTGTACCAATAGATGGCGATGAAGGAACGGGAACCAAATTTGTCGAGGCCAGTAAGGGGCAATGAGAATCAACTTGGCTCTCAAAATGGTAGCTTTCTGAATGACTTGAGGTATCAAGGGGAATGGAGGAAAAGCATAAAGAAGTCCCTGGGGCCAAACCTGGGTTAGAGCGTCTCTGGGGGGTTGGCCTGGGAGTGGAAAGAGGGAGAAGAAGTCTGGGCATTTGCTGTTTTGGGGTGTAGCAAAAAGGTCGCAGCAAGGGAAGCCCCACTTCTGAAAAATCTCCTCCACTACTGATTGTTTGAGAGACCACTCGTGAGGCATGAGAATAGCTCTGCTCAATCTGTCCGCAATGAAGTTGGATTTCCCGGGGATGTGCATTGCTATCAGAAACCGATGAGAGGAGATTGCCCACTGCCAAAGTCTGAGAGCTTCGACACAGTGGATAGGACTTGGTCCCGCCCTGTTTGTTGATGTACCATACTACGGACATGTTGTCCGCCTGAACTGCAATAGTTCCTAAAGGAAGAAAGTCGTTGAGGGCTTGCAATGTTAAAAGCACTGCTCTCATCTCTAGGACATTTATGTGCAGATGGTATTCGAAGGTTTGCCAAGTGCCATGGACCATCCTGCCCTGATAATGCCCCCCCCCACCCGATCAGGGAGGCATCCGATGTGACTGTGGCAACCGGGGCCGGGGGAACAAACGGTCTGCCCTGGAGGACTTGAGGGGAAGAAATCCACCAGGTCAGGTGACTCTTGCAAGATTGTGTCACGATGATCTCGTGGCATGGGAAGCTGCTGGAAGGACCACTGGGTGAATAACATCCATTGCAGTAGCCGCATATGGAAGCGAGCCAAAGGAAGAAGTACGATGGCAGCCGCCATAAGTCCTAGCACCTTCAGGACAAACCTGGCCCTGATCTTTTTGCTGAGTAGGATGATCTGAACATATTTTTGGATGTCCAGAAGTCTTTGATCTGTGAGTCTTACTGACATCCCAACAGTGTCTAATTCTGCCTATAAAGGTAATAGACTGGCAAGGTAACAAGGAGGACTTTTCGAAGTTTATGGAAATTCCTAACTGGCTGCACATATGAAGAGTGTAGTCCCTGGCCTGGAGAAGTTGATGCCTGGTGGTGGCCGTGAGGAGCCAGTCGTCTAGATACGGAAACACCTGGAATCCTTGACGTCTCAGGTGAGCCGTGACCGCTGCCATGCATTTGGTGAACACTCTGGGGGCTGTAGTGAGACCAAAGGGCAGGGCTCTGAATTGAAAATGACTGGCCCCCAGCCGAAAGCGGAGAAACCTTCTGGAGCGCCTGTGAATTTTTATGTGATATTTCGCATCCTGAAGGTCTACCGAGCACATCCAGTTGTCCTTGCCCAAAAAGGGTAAAATGGACTGTAGCGTGACCATCCGGAATCTTGCCTTCTTGACAAACCGGTTTAGTCTGCTGAGGTCTAGAATTGGTCTCCAATCTCCCCTTTTTTTGGGGACCAAAAAGAATCTTGAGTAGATCCCGGATCCTATTTGGTCTGCTGGAACTGGCTGGATGGCTCTTTTTGCTAGAAGTTTTGATACCTCCAGCTTTGAGAACTCCCTTAGACCGGGTGCAACGTCTGGGAGGGATACCTTCTGAGGAACAGGATAGTTTTCGAAGGGAATCTTGTAACCCTCGGATATGATCGACTGTACCCAAATGTCTTGAGAAAGGGAAAGCCAGGCTGTTGGGTACAGCGACAATCTTCCCCCAACTGCCTCCAAGGGTGGACAGTCGGGCAACACCTCAGGGATGCTGGAAGGGTTTGTCAGGGAGAGGCTCTCTGCTACCCTGATTCTGCGGACCCCCTCTGCCCCTAGGGCGGCATCTATTGTTATTACCCCCTCTGCCTCTGGGGGTAAACTGACCACGTGCGTCCGGCGTGACTCCCTGAGATTTACAGAACCACATCTTCCCTCCCTTCTGACCTTTAGGATAAGGTCTTGAAGGGGTGGAGAAACGGACTCCTACGGCAGAAAGAGTCTTGCCGTCCTGCTCGCATCTGGTCAATGTTTCCTTCACCTGAGGTCCAAACAAAGCCGAACCGTCGAAGGGAGTATTTGTGAAGGATCCCTTAAAGGGATCTGCGAAGTTGCAAAGCCGCATCCAGGACTGACGCCTAAGGGCCACTCCTGTGCCTGCGGCTCTACTTGCTCCATCGGCCGCATAAGAAATGAGCCGCATGGAGGAGTTTAAGGAATTTAGGATTCCCAGCTGCGAGGTAATTTTTTCTTGAGCCCCGGCAGCTGACGGATCCTGTACTACCTCACCTAGTTCCTTGAGAATATCTCTCTGAAGCCAGGTAAAATGACAGAGATAATTCAGCGAGCGCATAGTGAAGGTCGCTGAGGAAAAAATCTGCTTACCGTACCTATCCATGGTCCTAGACTCCTTGTTAGGAGGATGGACAGGTACAGAAGGATCGGCAAGTTCCTTCTTGGTGGCAGCTGCCACCACCATGGCATCAACAGGGACACCCTTGGTGAGAAACTGCTTGTCTACTGGGGCCATGATAAATTTAGATGGCCTCCTAGGGACTGGTTCCACAGAATCCGGGGCCGCCCACGCCTTTCGAGCCACCACTTCCATGAGAGGGTCGAAAGGCGGAGACACCCAGGAGGTGGAAGGTCGAGATCCAAAAGCCTCCAGGTATACTGACTCATCCTTGGAGGGGTTAATGGAAGGCCAGTTCCCCCTCTGTTTAAGGAGTTCCAAGATGTCTGAAAAGGAGACATCCTCAGAGGGGGACCTTGGGGATCCCTCCGACTCATCTAAGTCAGTATCAGATGTTGTAGACTCAGGGGAGTCTATGTGCTTCCTCTTGCACGTCCTTTTCAGGAGAAACCTCGGAAGAGGAAGTTCTTACCAGTGGGGAAACCTGGGGCGATGGATCTCTGGAGCAAGAGAGTGGGAAGAGATATCAGCAGGCACCGAGGAGGGGGGAGCTAATGGAACCGACTGTTGACTCAGCTGAGGGGCTAGAACACTCCTCATCACATCAAAGGCTCCCCTTCCAGGGAGGCCATAGAGCTCCCGCTCCGAAGAAACAGGAACTCCTGGCCCCGCCGAAAGAGAAGGCTCCGAGGCCGATGTCGGTGCCGAACTCACCAACGCCGAAGCTCCGAGAGGGAGAACGGGGCCGGACAAGGGTCCGATGCCACTCGCCCCCTTGGAGCCGACGCGGGAGTCACGACGACCGGATCCCTCCATGGAAGGTGTCATGGAGGAAATCGGAGTCGAAGACGAAGGAGCCGAAAGGGGTGGCATCGGCTCCGACACACCAACAGTCAAGGTTTCGAGAAGCTCCGGGCTCCAAACTCTGGAGGAGAGTCGAAGGAGGAAATTCAGGGGGATGAGTGATGGCGGTCGTCTGCTGAGACGGGCTATGGAGCATCTGGGCCAGTGCCTGTGATTTCAGCAATCTGCTTACCACTCTCTCCAAGTCGTGGTCAGAGAGCCTGGAAGACCTAGAAGATCGGCTCCGATGGCTCCGCTCCGAATGCAGAGATCCCGGAGCCGAGCGAATCGACTCCAGGGAAGGAGACCGAGATCTCTTCCTAGTCGGAGCCATCGGAGCCGAAGACCCCTCGGTTCCAGTCGGAGCTGATAACTTATCAGCTCCAGTCTGGGACATGGAAATGTCGGCTCCAGCCGGAGCCGACATCGACTTCGATGCAGGTGTATCGGAGCCGGCCGGCACTGATACCACTGCCTCTAAGAGAGAAAGATCGGCTCCAGCCAGAGCCGACCTAGACTCCGAAGGAGTCGGAGCCACAGCCGAAGGCTTCGAACTCAAAGCCTGGGGTTTAGGTGGCTTAGAGGGCTTCCCCGACCCGGTCTTGGTCGGGGAGCTCTCCGGCTTCAATAAGCCTCGTAGGATTCATTTATTCCTACATTCCTGCAGGACTCTGTGGCTAAAAGAATGACAAATGGCACAGGAGTCCTGCAGGTGTAGAGGTCCCAGGCAGTACACGCAAGAAGTGTAACCGTCTGTCAGAGACATCTTCTGACAGCACGAGTCACACTTGAAGCCTGAGACCTTCGATTCTTTGGACATAATTATGCCCAGTGCACAAACACACACACACAAAGTTCACCCACACAGTTAACTTAAGAAGAAGGGGGGGGAACTAAGTACAACACTCAAACACCCTGACAGGAATTAAGGAAAGGGAGGCTTAAGGCCTGAAGGGGAAAATAACTAAACCTATTAGGTTGAGGGAGTATAGGGTTAAGGAGATAGCTATAGAAAGACTAACTCTAATACTGAGAAAAAAAAGGCTGGAAAAAGGGAAGATTTTTAACTGTAGAAAGTTAAATCACAAAAACACTACCTGAGCTGGTAAAAGAAGACCTCTTCGCGAAGCGGCAAACGAGATCTGGGTAGTCACGCTTTGCATCATGGGATATAGGGTTGCCTCGAGCTGGTAAAATTAGCTCTCGAGCTTAGCAAGTGCCGAGTCGGAGCCGAGGATCGGCTCCGAACCCATCCAGCAAGAATGAAGGCGAGTTTGACAACTTAACATCAGTTAAACAAAACAATTAACTATTTAAAACATAATTTGAAATCAGGAATTAACTATTGACCACCTTGTTTTATTTTCACTACATAACAAATCTTAACAGCTGGACCGGTGCCTTCTCACCTTACACTGCACTCTACGTTAAATAAATATACATCTTAGGTACTTTGTTCACGTCAAAATCTTCCTCAAGCTCAGTTTCAACTACAGAATTCCATATTTTATTGATTTAACTATAAAGTTCAGTTTCTGATCTATAATAGCCCTCAGTTCTTTATCTTTAATCTCTGCAATCAGCTTTTTCATCTCTTATTGATGGTTTTTTTTTAGTTTTTCGATTTTTCATTACAGCTTTCTTAGACACTATAAACAATGATAGTAACGCGTTTCTCTCTTTAGTGTGTTATTTTACATCAACTCAACAAAAACATCTTTATACCAAGATTATATTATCTTCCAAGTACAAGACTCTGCATATTATTCAAGTCATTTTTGTACTGTAGCAATTCTGTAACTCCCAAAATATACAGCCCGAAGAACCTCTTTATGAATCATCACATCTCAAACATAAGCCTCTTGCCTGCAGGGACAATTTTTTCAAGTCTTATGTGAGCATATAAATATGTATGCAAACATTTTCAAGCAAAAATTCCAAGGTTTCTCAAAAAATAGAGGATCCTTTCTTTTCATTTCTGGCCGAAGGCCTTCAATCCCCAAATGACGACCATCTTTTCATTCACTTTCATATGCCTTTTCCTTATGTTTTGGTTCAAGTCCCCAGAATTTAAAATGTGCCCATATGGGACCACAAGCTAGGTCTGAGGTATCCATACAGAAGGCCATAGCAGGATGAGCTGCCCTGAATGGCAGTCCCACATTAAGTTTGAACTTGTTTTATTCATAAGAAGACCTCCTTCCTAATGCAGAGGAGGAGGTGAAATCTTGCTTTGCAGAGGTTAAGAGGGTTGGCACCAACAGATTTTGATGTACCAATGGAGTTTATTCATGTGCGGGTTGTCTAATGGTACCATCAGAATGGAGAAAGATACAAACCAGCACCCAGACTCTCTGTCTGATACTTCTTTCTGCTGAAGAATACTTTAAAAGTCAAGGGCCAAAGAGGAAACCTTGTTCTTAGAGAGGAAGGCTCTTTTAAGATTCATGTCTACGCATGTTTTCAGGAAAAGTAGGTCCTTTGTGGAAGTGACAGTGGACTTCCTCTAGAATAAATGAGAAGCCCAGGTCCCTGAAACAATTCAGGGTAAAGGTCAAAGCTTGTCTATCTCCTCCAAAGAATCTGCCTAAATGAAACAGTCTTCTAGGTAAGGTTAGATAGATAAGAATGTTCTTTGTCCAGCAGAAAGCTTTTACTTTAGCCAGCACTTGGAAAAGATTCTGGGTGCACTGCCAAGGCAAAGGGTAAAGAACTAAACTGGTAGCGTTCCCCCCAACCCACTGCAAACTTGGGGAACTTTCTGTGATCTTGACAATGGGGATATGGATTTAAGCAGCTTTTAGGTCTAGTGTTGACTACGACAGGCAGAGAGAAAAATCAAAAGGAGAAGATTTTCAAAGGTTAACCTTCTGAACTTTCAAAACATATGAAATTCTAGTATGGCCATTCAGGTGTCTTCCTTCCTTCCTTAGTACAAAGAACAGTCTGGAATAGAAGCCTGCGCTTTCTTATCTTGAGGGTACCCTTTCTACAGCCCTGTCCTCTCAAACATCTGTCAGTACAGCAGGTACTAAAATGAGATGGTCTTTTGAATTGGGGAATTCTTCTGCAATTTGAGGTTTCTTGGAACTGCAACATGTAGCCCTGATGTAGAATATTTAGGACTCACATTAAATAGCTCTGTCTTTACATGGTCTGGTTGAACCAGAGTTCTAAACTATGTATGTCACCAAATCACAGACCCTGTGGATGCTACCCTACATGATGTATCCACTGTATCCTATCCACATTTCTTGATGTGCCTTGACATGTGAGCATAGCGGTCACATAACTCAGGCATCTCCTGTTTCAGATCCTTGTGCGACATTCCTTCTGCCTTAGCTCTTACTCTCCAGTAGGGGCTGCTGAAAGGGAAGCACCTGGGTCTGTCAGTTCACGTCTCTGAAGGACAGAGTAGCAGAATAATAAACCTTTTCCCAAATCTGCCATGTATCTCACTCTCTCTCTGTCTTTGGGAAAAGTCTCCTGGATGGAATTGGAGCAGATCCCTTAATGGAATCCAGGGATGCCACACCTGGATCAGTTAGTGGACTCTTGCATAAGAATTTATTGGAATCTTTCTTTAGACTTCCAAGATGGCTGCATACTGTTCAACAGCTTAATTTCTTCTATCCCAGTGTATAAAAAAAAACTGTTAAACAAGGGCTAGTAATTTCTGCAAGCTTTAGTAAAATTAAATTAATGGCCAGTAAATACAGTGTCCAGTTGCCAGCAAAGAAGAAACCTAGACAGCCTAAAAGAAATTTCATCCATCCATCCAGAACTCCTTTTTCCCCATTTCTGCACATGGGCCAGCGCTGTCACTTCAACAGTGACAGTCATCTAGATCAAAGGCTTACACTGCCCATTGACTAGCCCTCCTGCAGTAGTTCTTACACACCACACTCACACCTATAGCCAAGTTTAGTGTGTCCAATCCACCTACTGCATGTCTTTAGAATGTGGGAGGACCCTGGAGCAACTGGAAGAATCCCATCTGAACACAGGGAGGGTATGCAATCTCCCCACAGAAGGCACACTAGCCGAGAATCGAACTGGGAAACCTCTTGCTGTGAGTCTATAACGCTATCTGCTGCACCACTGTGCCACCCAAATAAACTAAAAAAGGTGAAGAGAAATCACTGACTGGGAAGAATCCTGCAGCTGTTCAGCAGAAACCAATCAAATGCACTCGGGGCTGATTAAAATAAATCAAACACTTAAGTATATCAACTCAAATAACAGAAAGCTAGAAAAAATGGAAGCAGCTTTAAACAGCTGTTTAGATGAAATGATAAAACTGCAAAAACCAGACATCAAAATGAAGAAAAGACTGACTGAGTATCAGACTGCTCAAGAAGAGATGTTTCAAAAAATAGTTGGAGGAGAGAGCACGCGGAGAAATCCTGAGATTTCCTGCTGTGCCAGAGAAACTGGAAGGAATGGACTGTATTAATTTTATGAAAGCACAAATAAGCAACTGGACTGGTATTCCATAGCAGGATTTCTTTATTGAAAGAGTACATGGAGCGTATGCTTTAAATGGCCATGTTTAATTATACAAACAGAAAGAGTTGATCCCGACAAAACTGTGACAGAACAGCAAAGTATTAAACACTGAAGACAGCAGAGTGTTTGTGGAAAAATGATTATTCACTGTACACCAGACAGAAGAGAAGCAAATTTATCCCATCATTCAGGAAATATTGAGAGACAGGTGTGAGATTCAAGCTGCTCTAGCCAGCTGTTGTCAGAATATCTTTCCTGGAGCATCAAATACATATTTTTGATGCAGAACAGAATGAGGAGGAAATACAAAAGTTTGTCTAACACAAAGTAAGCCATTAAACAGAAGGGGCTCTGCTTTCCATTCTACTGACAATAAAACACAAAGATTGCCACTAAGCAGCTGTTTTTTATAACTCCAGAGCACAGAAACTCTTAGCGCAATGAATTAACCAACAGAAAGTAGAAGGGGTTGTTGCCAGACTTAGGGAACCTATAACAAGAAAAATAACCAGAAATCCTGTAGAAGTATTACAGATATTTTGGAAATTCTATGAAAATTTGTATAAAGCAGTGGAATGTGGACATCAAGAAAAAGTACAAATGGAAATATTTATGAAAGACTTCAGTATGTCAAGTTTAAAGGTAGATGAGGCTCAACAATTAACAGTTAAGACAGAAGGTGATGTGATAAAAATGGTCACATCTAAACAAGCTGCAGGAAAGGCTTCAGAAATAGATGATATTCCCGTGGCGTGGAAATTTAGAAGCTAGGAGGGAAGAAAATGATAAAGGGCTAGAGGGCTTTGTTTCAGTATTTTATAAGGAGGGGAAACACCAGCATCTTGGAAAAAAGCTGTGGTGGCTGTAACACCTAAAGACTGTAAAAACCTATCAGACCCATCTTCATATAGGCCTATTGCAATTTCCAACCATGATTATAAAGTGTTTACCTCTATAATAGCTAAATGAATGGCAAGGTTGTTGCCAAAACTGATTTGTGGAGGGGGAGGGGGCAAAGATCTGACAACAGTAATAGAACAATTATGTTCCAGAGGGAAGCAGAATGTTAATAAGACTTGATGCAGAGAAGTAATTTGGCATAGTAAACTGGGATTATATGAGTAGGTCAATGGAAGTACTTGCATTCCCTTACACAATACTAATGTTAATTAGGATATATGAAAAATTGGAAGCAAGAATTAAAGTGGGAGGGTTCCTCTCTGATAAGCTGTGTCTGAACAGAGGAACCAGGCAGCAGTACCCTCTTTCCCATTTGTTTGCTTTATGTTTAGCGATTTTGGCAAAGAAAATAAAGCACATAAAAATTCATAGATATAATTGGTATGGTAATCAAGATAAGTTGGCTTTATTTGCATACAATATTATTTTGTACCTGATAAAACTGGAAAAGGATATCTCAGCTTTGTGGAACATTCTGAGACAATTTCAAGTCTTTTCGGGATATAAAATTAAAGAAAATAAAACAAAGGCTATTGATATAAATCAGGTACCCACAAGTGAATTAGTTCAGTAATACCCATGCTTATGGGAACAATATAAAGTATGTAGGATTATGGAATAAAGCTTCTGTTACGCCAGCTAAGGATATGTGCATAGAAACTAAACAAAAGATAATGCAAACACTGAGAAACTGGATGCTCTTTTTATGGATATGGATAACAAGATACAAACAGTGAAATGTTTTGGTCCCTTTAGTTTTATATAGAGGTCAGGCATATTTTTATCAACCAGAGGAGAAGTTGAAGAGAATAATTAATAGAGAATTGAATGAATTTATCTGGGAAGGGAAGAGGGCAAGGTCAAGTGGGATAAGTTTATCCTTCCAATAGAACAAGGTGGTTTAGGATTATCTGATTTGAAAGGATATTTCAGAGCTACACAATTAATGCTTTTATATACAACTCAAGTAGAAAGCTATAATTCACAGTGGGAAGGGATGATGAGTATCTGGAAAATTGAAGAACTAAGGAGTTTGAGGGATTTTTGGATGCAGATCACTGAGAACAGCAGCAGCCATGCACATTATATTCATAAAGTAGCAGAAAGTATTCTATGATCTAAGCCAACAAGAGACTGGAGAAAGGAGACTTTGTCGACAGTGAAGACTGTAATTAAGGGTACAGTGAATGGACAACTGAATAGATTGGTAAGTGGTCAAGACGTTATTTGGACTACAGGTTAGAGATTGCCTTCTCTACCAGGGACTGACATCAGAGTACAGACAAAAACAAAGGGATAGGTGAATCCTATATGAAAGACCTGCTCTTTCTAGTTTTTAGGTGAATCTACAACAGAAGCTGCTGTTAAAGATAGATGATTAGTACGGCATATGAAATACTACGCAATAACTACAGGTATCAATCAGAGGAGGTCAGAAAAGATCGGGAAAAGAGGTTGGATAAGCAATTTACAAGGAAACAATAGGAGTACATATAGAAGTGTTTGCATAGATTTTTTTTACCCCAAGTAGACGCCAAAGAATTTTTCCTCAGGTAGAGGACAAATGCTGGAGGTGGGATGGGGAAGAAAGAGGTAACTGGAAACATATGTTTTGCAAGTGCAATGAGTTGGCTGACTTTAAAAATTCACTGCAGAGTACTGTCATAAATGTTGGGTGAGCAAATCCATATAACTAAGGAAATTATTCTTTTGAGCTGAGGCACATGATCTGAATTGCCTACACATAGTAAGCCTTTGCTGAATTTCATTCTGGTGGCTGCCAAAAAGTAATTACTAGAAAATGTAAATCAAAGTCCAAACCAGCTGTATTTGAAGTAATGAATACTGTAACAGAGATAAAAGAACTGAAAGTGGGATGTTTAGAAAAGGCTTGGAGCTAATTGCAGAGAAATAAATAGAAACTGTGGGAACAATACATGCAGAATAATGTTGTGCAGAAGGGGTGAGATTTAAGGGAAGGCATGAACTAAGAAATTTATTTAATGTCGGACTGAAAATTATACAAAAGTAGTCATGTGATGAATAATGTATGTAACTGGGAACAAGTTAGTATATATACTTTTTTTTTATATAAATGTATATTTGCCTGTGTCTTAAATCCTAATTTAGAAAAGGTGTTAAAAGAATTTATTGGAATCTTTAGTTGCGCAAAATAATCAGGTTTTCTGAGGGGTGGGGAAAAGTACAGTTTTGTACCTACCATAAATGTAGATGTTCGAAGATCCACATTGCTGCAGTCCTTACACTTGGGTAGTCCGCTATCCTCGGTCGGCCCGAATATCAAAGTATAAGGCTGACGTCGGTCAAGGCGCATTAGACTGACATCAGGACGTCAGGGTACAAATGCGCATGACCGACGTCATATCCTCAGTCTTTTCTTGCCCCAGATGTCAGAAGACCCTAAAAAGAAAGGTCAAAACCAAAAGACAGCAAACAACCAACCAACCACCCTTGCACTAATAATATGTACAATATATACAATATATACAATATTTACAACCCAACCCACACAACCGCCTCTAACTACAGAGGGGAAGGAGGGAGGGTAAATTGGACTGCAGCAATGTGGATCTTCGAACATCTACATTTATGGCAGGTACAAAACTGTACTATGTTCTTCATCTCACATTGCTGCAGTCCTTACACTTGGGTAGAATCCCAAAGCAGAGGTAAGGGAGGATGGCAAAACTATAAAGAAGCAGGAGCTACCAAAATGCCCTGTAAAATAGCAGTGGCAAAACCAGCCCTAGATTTAGAGTAAAGTGGAAGGTGATAATGCTTAGAGAAAGTATGCAATGAACTCCAAGTAGCTGCCTCCAAAATATCTTTAGTTGCCACCCCCCTTAAAAAAGCTGTCAGTGGCAGTAGCCCTAGTGGAATGAGGCCTAATCCCAGCTGGAATCTCCTTACCATGATGGGAATAACAGAAAGCAATGCAAAACCCAATCCACTTAGAAATAGTTTGTTTTGACACAGGCTTGCCCTGAGAACTCAAAGCAAAAGAAACAAATAACTGCTGAGACTGCCTGAACCCTTTAGTTCTGCTCAAATAATATCGCAACTGCCTGTGTACATCTAAAGTGTGCAAAATCTTTTCTCCTTTATTTTGGGGATTTGCATAAAAAGTAGGCAAATGAATAGTTTGGTTTAAAGCCACACTAGAAACCACTTTAGGCATAAAGGAAGGATTAGTACGCAAAGATACCCTATCCTTATGGAAAATTAAGAAAGGCTCAACCGCCATAAGGGCCTGCAATTCAGAAACCCTTCTTGCAGAGGTAATGGCCAACAAAAAAGCAGTCTTCCATGATAAATATTTCAACTCGGTAGTAGCTGCAGGCTCAAAAGGTTGTAGAGTGAGTTTCTCCAACACAAAATTGAGATCCCAAGCAGGAGTAGGAGCTCTCGTGGGGGTCTTATATTCTTTGCCCCTCTAAGAAATTGCTTGAACAAAGGATGAGAAAACAATGGTGGGTCACAGTCATAGTGAGCCGAAATTGCTGCAGCATGAACCTTAATAGAAGAGAAGGACAAACCTTTGTCCAGTAACTCAGTAAGATATTGAAGAGCCACACTTAAATTAGGCTCAGAAACATCAAAATCCTTTGCTGCACTCCAAAATAAAAATCTCTTCCATTTATCTGCGTACACTTTCCTTGTACTAGGCCTTCTAGCTTCCAAAATAACATTCAAAACTTGCTGTGGTAGTTGAGACCCTCTATGGTTCAAAACAGGATATGCCAGGTTGTTAGGTGAAGAGAGTGAAGCTTGACATTGAGTAAATGACTGTCCTCCTGAGACAACAGGTGTGGAATCGAAGGCAAAGGCCATGGAGGCTCCCGTACCAGACTTCACTTAATGGGTACCAGTGCTGTCGAGGCCAATCTGGAGCTATTAAAATCATCTTTGGCTTGTCCTGTCTGACCTTTAGAAGTACCTTTGGGAGGAGAGGCAGAGGTGGAAAGGCATACACATGAAGATTGCTCCAATTGAAAGAAAGAGCATCCACTTTCCAAGCTGTGGGATGAAACCTTTTCGTGCAAAACTTTGGCAGCTGGTGGTTTAGTGGAGAAGCGAACAGATCTATGTCTGGAGTTCCCCAAGACACTGTCAATTTCTGAAATACATGAGGATCCAATTTCCACTCGTGGGGATCCATAATTCGTCTGCTCAACACATCTGCTAAGGAGTTCTGTGCTCCCGGCAGAAACCTTGCCTGAAGATTTAGCTGTAAACTGAGAGCAGTCTCCCACAAAATCATTGCTTGCCTGCATAGAGGATAAGAATGTGTTCCCCTTGCTTGTTGATGTACCACATGACAGTTGTGTTGTCTGTTAGAATCAACACCTGCCCTGGAAGAAGTAAATCCTTGAAAGCTATTAATGCAAACTGGACTGCTAACATCTCCTTCAAGTTGATATGTAGATGTTGTAGTCTGGCAGGCCACTTGTCTTGTATCCACTTTCCATTTAGATGAGCTCCCCAAGCTTTGTCTGAGGCATCTGTCGTTAGAATCTGACTCGCCTCTGGCCGGGTCACAGAGAGTCCCTTGTTTAGGTGATATTCCTGAGCCCACCACAAAAATTCCTTTTGAATGCAAGGTATTGTCTGAATGACAGTGTCCAGATCCTGGCAGTGCTGTGTCCATACATTTTTGAGATACCATTGTAACTTCCTCATATGCAGTTTGGCATTGGGAAGCACCAGAATACAAGATGCCATGAACCCCAAGGCTTGAAGGACTGTCCTTGCAGTCAGCCTGGACTGATGAGACAATTGATGAAAGTAAAGGGAAAGATTCTGTTGTTTGTCCGGGGTCAAAAAGGCCATCTGGGATGCTGTATTCAGTCTTACACCCAGAAAGCACATGTCCTGAGAGGGTACTAGACTGGACTTTATTTCGTTCACAGAATACCCCAGGCATCTTAGCACTGCTATCACATATTCCAAATGATGAAGAAGCTCGTCCCTTCCTTGAGCCAGAATCAGGCAATCGTCCAAATAAGGATAGATCTGTATTCCTTTTAGCCTGAAGAAAGCTATCACTGGAGCCAGAACTTTCGTGAACACTCTGGGCGCAGTAGATAAGCCAAAGGGCAATGCAGAGAACTGATAATGAGAAGTCCCAGCCCGAAAACGCAGATACTTCCTGCAACTCAGTCTGATAGGAACATGAAGGTAAGCCTCCTTGAGATCCAAAGTTACCATCCAATGATCTTTGCCCAGCAGAGGTAAAAGCTGTTGTAACGTCAACATTTTGAACTTGGGAATGTCCAGATAAGTGTTGAGGATAGATAAAGTATGATAATCTCTATGCGGTATCGGTTTCCCACAAGAAATACAGTTATTCACTTTTTCTGACATCCGGTAAACCACTGAGGCAAGAAAAAACTAAAATATTCCCCAACGGGGTACTTAGCCAACTTTGACTCGGTCTGAAACTCCGAATTCGAAAAATTTCAGAACGCCGAACGGCACTTGCAACGCTGCTTCTGCATCGGACCATGCGGCAAAAAAGACTGGGGATATGACGTCGGTCATGCGCATTTGTACCCTGACGTCCTGATGTCAGTCTAATGCGCCTTGACCGACGCCAGCCTTATACTTTGATATTCGGGCCGACCGAGGACAGCGGACTACCCAAGTGTAAGGACTGCAGCAATGTGAGATGAAGAACATCCAAACTCCGCAGATGCACTGGCAAATAAAATCCCCTACGGCAAGCAGGCCCATGAAAGTTCCATATCCAAGGCAGACCTCTGAGTAGTCCTCTGCTTCCTGCATCTTATGAAGGGTGTCCCTCAAGAAGAAACCCTCTTCGGGAGATGGAGAGGATAGGGTGTCAGAGGTATCAGATTCATATTTTACTAGAACTAACTATATTATAGTAGTATAGTTAGTATGTTAGTATATACGTACTATAAATTCATATTTTTTTTATTTTATTTATTTTTATTTAACATTTGTTTACTAGGAAAGTCCAACTTGGAACAAAGTCAATTTTCAGCATAGGCCTGGGTAGAAATGCTCCAGACGTACAGCTTTGAAACGCCAAGTAGACTCCATATGTTGTAGTTGGGGGGGGGGGGGGGTCACTGCATCTGTTTCAGAGTGAGTGGTATCCAAATCCTTCACAGTATGTTCCACTCTTCACCTTTTTGGAAGGGGCCCCAGACAACACACAGATTTCCATTCCTGGTTGCTTGAACTAAAAAAATCATAAGCTATCTGGAACAGTTGATGGGAAGAAGCTTAGAAAGTGGAAGGGACTCTGGCACTTCCTGACCTAGGCTGAGGCACACTGACTGGCAGCTATTCAGTTGTTGGTGCTTTGTGCCTTACAGTGTTAGATACCATTGTCCTGGAGGCCTGGGCTGCTGGCAGGTGTCAGACCTCAATCCAATCTCCACGAGCCTCCTTGCAAATAAATACCATCAAGCAAAGCTCACTCCTCCTTTTTATTTTTAAACAAGAAACATCTTGATTTCTTCAACGACGGCGTAGTGATGCACCGGTAGAGTTGTCGCACCACAGCAAGAGGTTCTCTGGTTCGATTCTCGACCGGAGTGCCTTCTGTGTGGAGTCTGAATCTCCTCTCTGCGTTTGTGTGAGTTTTCATCGGGTACTCCGATTTCCTCCCACTTTACAAAGAAATGCGTCTGGAGCATTTCTCCCCAGGCCTCCGCTGAAAATTGGCTTTGTTCCAAGTCAGACTTTCCCAGTAAACAAATGTTAAATAAAATAAATAAAATAAGATACAATTTATTAAATTATCATGTATGACATAGGCAAGCTTACATTTACATAAATGAAAATAAACCATATTGCATAATTCTAGCTGCAAACATACATTACAGAGTTGACATAACTGTAGCATTGTGCATCACTTATAACCTATTCAGTCACTGTCATAGCTCATTCAAATACTGTCTTCTTTTAAACCTTGTTCCTCCTTTGCATGTATTGTTCCCACAATTCCCATTTTTCCTATGTAATTTGCTCCTACTCTTTTCTAAAGATCCCAATTCCAGTTGTTTTATCTCTGTTACTATATTCACTACTTCTAGTAAAGTTGGTTTAGAATTTGATTTCCATTTTTTAATTGCTTTTTTGGCAGCCACTATAATTAGACTCAGCAAGGCCTTACTATGCCTAGATAATTCCGATTCTATTTCATAGCTCAAAAAATCATGTCCGTAGTTACACCAATTTGCTCACTCAGCATCTCTGACAGAGCAGTCTGCAGGGAATCTTTAAAGTCTGCCAATTCATTACACTCCCATAAAATATATTCTCAGTTCTCTCTTTCTTCTCTATCACACAGCCAACATGTGCTTTCTACCTGATGAAAAATTATTTGGAGTTTACTTAGGATATAAAAATACCTATGTAAACACTTCTAAGCAAAGATCCTAAATATTGTTGCATATTTGGGACAAACATATATCCCCCATTGCTTCTTTGTGAATTGCTTATACAGACACTCTTCCCAATCCTTTCTAACCTCCTCAGATCGATTCTTACAGTTATCAATATTTTATCTCCTCTACTAATTATTATTTTTTAATGGCAGCTTCTGCTCTAGATTCTACTAAAAACTCTTATCAGTGCTAGTCTTTTGTTTAGGACCCCCCCCCCATTTCTTTCTCTTTGCCTATACTCTATCAATCCTTGATAGGGAAGGCAATCTCTAAACTACAGTCCAAATAAATTCTTGGCATCTTCCCATTCCAATACCTTTTCCACTCTACTTATTTGCTCCCAATACCTTGGTTCCTTTCCCAATTTTCTTCAATAAATTCTAGCCCCCTGTTGCCTATTGTCTGTATCCCTAATTGCAGTCATCTCTATTGGCAGAATCTCCTTTCTCCATTCCCGTGTTGGCTATTCTCCTTAAAGGCTCACATCCAAACTCTCATTTCTCATCATCATCCCTTTCCACTCTGAATTATAGTTTTCTGCTTGTACTATATATAGGAGCCTAAAGTGTTTTCTCTGAAATACTCCTTCAAATCGGATAATCCCAATCCACCTTGTTTTACTGGAAGAATCAGCTTATCTCACTTGACTCTTGTCTTACCTCTCAGATAGAATTCCTCAGCTCTTTATTAATTGCTATCCACAAATTCTCCTCTGGTTCTTCTCCTCCTCCACAAAACCACACAGATCCATATCTACCAATTTTGGCATCACTTTTGCTATTCTTTTATCCATTGTAAGACACGTTATAAACATGATTTATATGTTTGGTTTAGTACTGAAATGGGCCTGTATGAAGCTGGGTCTGATGGATGCTTACCCTCTTTAGGTTTTACAGCTACCACTGCTTTCTTCCAAGACGTTACTACTCCTCTTAAAATACTGTTAAACAAAACCTTCCAGATCTTTCAGTTTTTTTCCCTCCTAGCTTCCAAACTTCCACAGGAATACCATGTATTCATGGGGACTTTCCTGTACATTGGTTATATATCACCATTTCTATCTCATCTCCTCCTATCCTGTTAGTAATTGAGACTCATCTACCTCTAACCTTGGTATACTTAATTCTTCAATAAACATTTCCATTTGTACCTTTTCTTGATTTCCATATTTCTTTGCTTTATATAGACGTTCGCAGAATTTCCAAAATATTTCCAATGTTTCTACAGGATTCCTTATCTTCCATGTTATAGGCTCCCTAAGCTTGGCGACAGCCCTTTCTACTTTCTGTTGCCTGACTCATTGTGCTAAAAGTTTTTGTGCTTTAGAATTACAGAAATAGTTACTTAACAGCAAGCTTTCTAAACTCATGCATATTATTGGGGTAATCCTTTATTTTCTGTTTAGCATTCTGTAGTTGCTCCTTTTCTTCTTCTGTGGGAATCGCTCTATTTTGCAATACTTTAACATTTGTCAGTCCCTCTAATACATTCTTATTTGTTAACCATATCTCCCTTTCTTTTATTTCCACCCTATTTTTAAACTCCACTTTAATTTTATCCCACTCCTTAGCTATATTTTCAGAAGAAATTTCTATCTTCTCTAATAGCTTCCGAATAAATTTCACTACCGATTCCTTAAATTCCTCTCTTTTCAACAGATGGGTAGGAAAGTGCCATTGTCTCATTTTTATTTCATTACCCTGTGTTTTATTTTAATTATTGGAGCATGACCTGAAACATATACTAGGTGTGTATCAAGACCTTCAGTTAAATGTACATTTTCCTATGAAATGTAAATTATGTCTAGGGTACAGTTTCTGTATCTTGGGGAATAATGTGTAAATTCACTCCGAACTCCTACTACTGAATTCATATCTTCCATGCCAAATATTTTCATACATATCTTCAAAAATATACCCTTGTTTGTTATATTCTCCCTTCTGGGGCTCCTGACACAGCTTCACTGTTGTAAATCAAATTCTAGCCCTCACCTTTAAGTAATATTCCTTTCTGAAAGCTGATTATGTTATCTAAAATTTTCTTAAGCTCCATTATAGCAGTTTTCGGTGGAATATAAATACATGCTAGGGTAATCCTCCTCCCTTGCCAGTAGTCCCATAGTACTACATAACTTCCATTATTATCCTTTTTATCCTCTTGCATCCCCATTGGAGCTCCTCTTGCAATTAACAGAAGTGCTCCTGTTTTTCTTTGTCCCAGGTATTCTGCACAATAACCACCCTGAAAACCTTTATCAAATTCACTTGTTCAGTGCTTTCCAGGTCCGTCTCCTATAGCAAAGCTATTAGCAATCTACATTTTTTAATATAATTCACTACTCACTTTTTACATTTATCTTTAAAACCGCTGACAGTTAAAAGACATTACAGAAAGCATCATTTTCTTAAAAAGTTATTATATAACTACAACTTTTTTGTTAAATGTCTAGTTCCAGCTTTTGTGTTACATTCATATACTGTTTGGCAGGTTAATCTTCTATACAGTTATTTCTTGTCATATCCATTTTGGCCTATGTCACATCTTACAAAATGTTTTGCTTTATTGAAAGCCCTCAAAAAAAATAAACACCCCATTTCCCCCCCAAACCTATTCAATTAATAGCACATAAATATTTGAAGATGCACATAGTTTTAAGCTTTACCCTCCTGATAGGAACAGGTTTCAACCTGACAGCCACACATACGGACTTGAGATAACATGAAAAATGTTAAGAAATGCTAAGATGAATGGTACAGCCTGTGCTTCTACTAAATGCTGTCTGTCTTTGTCTCATCTTTATATCACTCTCAGCTGGGAAAACACTTGAATGCATTCAGAAAACATTTTCTGAAAGCCATTTCTCTTTACCAGATTGTCTCCTTGAGACAATGACAACCAGACACAAAACTGCTAAGCATACATTTGTCTATTAGAAAAAAGCTTTATAATATTCAATATTCTTTTTCATTTACTTGCTTTCTCTTAACACATGTTACTAGATTAAGCCAAGGGCCTTAACCCACACATTACCCTATGCAAGAATGAGAAAAAAAACACACTAAGTTTTCTTTTGTCATGCTCTTTTAACCAGATTTTTCTTCTTTTTTTACACTGTAGTGCCTGCATTTCTTAAAAGTGAACAAGGAGAAAGAAAAACAAAAACAGGAGTACCTATTTACATTAGTACCCCCATTACACTTAAAAATAACCGATCAAGTTTACTTTATAGCATACCAAGAAAATCATCCACTATTAAAATAGTACAATTAATAAAAAATGTGCTTTACTTACAGTTAACTTTCTCCCTCCTCTTCCCCTCTCCTGAATATTTTTCCAAGCATTAATGACATGAACTAGGACGTATGCTTTAGAGTCTCCTACAAGTTTAACAAAGCCCAAGAAAGTACAATATTTCAAGATTTTTCTGTCCTGTCATATTTCACAAATATAATTATTGCTTTGTAATCTCATGTTCCTCAGTTTCCAAATTATTGGTTTTATTCCTGTTCATCTCCATCTCCCAAATCATGTCACTGCTGCTTTTCCAGCATACTCTCAAATTTTCTAGTCGACTCTTGTGTGTTTTTTTATCATCTTTCAAGCATTTTCTGTTGAAACACTGGAAAATGTTTTACTGGCACAGTCTCTCTGTGGTCTATTACCAATAGAACAAGTAGCAGAATCTCCTTCCGTTTCACAGCTCACTTTTTGTTGGACAAACTTTTGTATTTCTTCCTTAGCATGTACTTAATCAAAAAAATGACTGTCCCTCCAGGGAAAAATATCTTTAAGATAGCTGGGTACAGCAGTTTGAATCTCACACCTGCTTCTTGACATTCCCTGTTTACTCCTCTTCTGCCTGGTGTACAAGGAGTAGTCATTCCCCACAAACACACCATCTCCCACCTTTAGTACTCTGACCTTCTGCCACAGTTTTGTCAGAATCAACTACTTCTGCTGGTAAGATTGCATCTTTACTATTAAAGGTCTAGTTTACTTTCTCACAGCCAGGTTTGCAGCATACACGCAATGTGCCCCTTCAATTAACAAGTCAGGTTGTGGAATACCAGTCCAGTTGCTTATTTGCGCTTTCATAAAATAAATACAACCCGTTCCTTCCAGCTTCTCTGGTACAGCAGAAAATCTCAGATTTTCCCTACATGCCCTGTCCTCTAATTATATTATTTTTGGAACATCTTTTCTTATGCAGTCTCATATTCAGTCAGCCTTTTCCTCATTTTAACGTCTGAGTTTTGAAGTTTTATCCCCTTATCTGAATACCTGTTTAAAGCTTCTTCCATTTTTCTAGCCTTTGTCTGAATTGATATACTCCATCTGTGCTTTATTTGTCTTAATCAGGTCTGTGTGCAGTTGCCTTATACTTTCCTCTAGGTTAATGGAAGCCATGTCTGGAGCTTGCACTGCTTTTTGCTTAACATCTATAGTACTTTTTCCAGTCAGTGTTTATTCATCACCTTTTCTAGCTGATTTTCCTTCAGTTTCTCCTCATTTCTTTTTTTCTGGCATCCGGGAAGTGCACTTACTAGCCAGTTACTGAAATTTTCCCAGAAATTTAGGTCCACTGCCTTTCTATGCTAAGTTTCTGTTTTCACACTGGGAGAGCTAGAATTTAAGCTGTTACTCAATATGCAGTCATCTTGAAAGTCAAAGCCTTCCCCTTCTTTAATCAGCACATCAGCCTCCAATACCCAGGCCAAATCCATGTATTGGAAAGTGTGTCAGACTCCATCTGGACTTCTCTGAAGTAAAGCTGAAATTTGAATATGAACCTGAATTTAAGTATCCACCAGGGAGGTGGTGCCACTTAGACAGCAGAAAGTGCCAATTACTTAACTGTGGAACCTGCTTGAGTTTATTTACTATTTTTTTTAAGGAGACCATCAAATTATTGTTTATATTGTGTTTCTCTAGAAATTAAGGTAGCAAAACAGCTTGAAAAGATGTACAAGAATGTCCCTCAGGTTTTTAAGTTCTAAAAAAGGCACTAATTCTTACCCTCTTTGCCAAAGTCTTAATTAAAGGAAGGGAAATATACATAGGCAAATTGAACTTTTCATCCACACAAAAAGATTAGCATTTTAAAGACAGTTGTCAATCACAACAGCACTTGCTGACTTTCACAACTGGCACATATATCATTTTTGACATTAAAGCACTCGAACTAAAGTACAGTTTTGTACCTACCATAAATGTAGATGTCCGAGAGGCATGCATCTGCAGTCCTTACAAATGGGTTGTCCTGTCCTCAGGCAGCCCTTCGGTCGGCCGGATTCCAAAGTCTGGGTCTGGCCTCGGCTGATGTCGCACTTCACCCGACATCATAGCTGCAGTTATTCGGGTATAAAGGTATCAGCCGACGCCATTTTCCTCAGTGTTTCTTGCCCCAGATGCCAGGTGCCCTCTAGGAAGGCTAAATTTGGATAATTGCAAAAGTTTCCAAATAAGAAAGAGCAAATAAAAATAAACATGTATATACAAATATACAAACAAATACACCATAATAGATTCCCCCAGCTAGCTAGAAGATGGGCAAATACCCTAGGAGTACCTCAGAGGGGAAGGAGGGAGGGTAATCCTGACTGCAGATGCATGCCTCTTGGACATCTACATTTATGGTAGGTACAAAACTATACTATGTCCTTCAAGGATGCACCTGCAGTCCTTACAAATGGGTAGAATACCATAGCCAAACTGGGGGAGGAGGAGTAATAAGATTATGGTGTAGTTAAGATCCCTTGCAAAACAGCAGTGGCAAAACCTGCTCGGGATCTGGAGTATAAGGGTAGATTATAATTCTTGGCAAATGTATGCACGGAGCTCCAAGTAGCAGCCTCTAAAATGTCTTTGGTAGCCACTCCTCGTAAAAAAGCTGTGGTAGTGGCTGTAGCCCTTGTAGGGTGAGGTCTGATGTTTTCTGGAGTTTTCTTCCCATGGTAAGAGTAACAAAATCTAATGCAATTTCCTATCCACTTAGAGATTGTCTGTTTTGAAATTGCTTTTCTTTCCATCCCTGTTGCATATGCTACCAGTAGCTGGTCAGTTTTTCTATTGCTCTTGGTCCTGTCCAGGTAGTAACGCAATTGTCTATGTACATCCAAGGTATGTAACAGTCTTTCTCCCTTGTTCTGTTGGTTGGGGAAGAATGTAGGCAGGTGGATAGCTTGGTTTAAAGATACCCTGGAGACCACCTTTGGCATAAAAGTAGGATTAGTTCTCATGGACACTCTATCTTGATGGAAGATAAGGAAGGGCTGTACTGCCATTAATGCCTGTAGTTCAGAAACCCTTTTTGCTGAAGTGATTGCAAGCAGGAAAGCAGTTTTCCATGATAAGTACTGTAATTCTGCTGTTGCTGCTGGCTCGAAAGGAGGGAGTGTCAACTTTTCTAGCACAAAGTTCAAGTCCCATGCGGTAAATGGTGGCTTCCTAGGTGGCTTTACATTTTTAATTCCTCTCAGAAACTGCCTGAGCAGAGGATGTGAGAAGACTGGAGGGTCCATGTTGTATTCTGCTGAAATAGCTGATGCATGAATCTTAATGGAAGAATAGGACAGGCCATTGTGGAAGAGCTCTGCCAAGTATTCCAGGATGTTAGCTATGTTTACCAGTGACACATTTTCTCCTTTTGCTGCACTCCAAATGAGATATCTTTTCCATTTTGCTGAATAATTTTTTTCTTGTTGAGGGTCTGCGAGCCTCCAAGATAATGTCTTTAACCCTTTGAGATAAATCTGGGTTATCTTGTCTTATGCAATGTTCCAGGCAGCCAGCTGCAGTGTTTTTAGGTTTGGATGCAGGGTTTTGAAGTTGTTCTGTGTTAACAGTAAGGGAACTAGGGGCAGAGGCCATATTTGTTCCCGAGACATACTCCTCAGTAATGGGTACCAATGCTGCCTCGGCCAGTCTGGAGCTATCAGGATGATCCTTGGACGGTCTTCTTTGATCTTCAATAGCACCTTGTGCATCAAAGGAAGAGGTGGGAATGCATATGCTGTCAGGTTTTTCCAACTGAAAGATAGGGAGTCCACCTTCCAAGCAAGTGGGTGGTATGCCCTCGTGCAGAATTTTTCAATTGGTGGTTGTGTGGGGATGCAAATAAGTCTATTTCTGGTAGTCCCCATTTCCTGTAATGGTTTTGAAGATGTCTGGATGCAGCATCCATTCGTGGGCATCCGTGGTAGTTCTGCTTAGGATGTCTGCTAGTATATTTTCTTTTCCTGGTACAAACATTGCTTGTAACTGAATGTTGAAGCTCAGGGCCACATTCCAGAGGTCCATTGCCATCCGGCATAGAGGATATGAATGCGTGCCTCCCTGTTTGTTGATGTACCACATAACTGTGGTGTTGTCCATCCTTATCAGCAATTGACCCTGTCGAAGAAATGGTCTGAATGTCTGAATTGCCAGTTTTACTGCCAGCATCTCCTTTTGATTTATGTGCAGGTGCAGCTGGTCTTGAGTCCATAAGCCTTGTATGCACTTGTCCAACAGGTGTGCCCCCCAACCGAGGTCTGAGGCGTCTGTTGTGATGGTCTGGCTTGGTTGAGGTCTGTGGAAGGGCAGTCCTTTGTTTGATTGACAGGCCTGAGCCCACCATTGGAATTCTAGCTTCAGGCATGGAATTATTGGAATTCGGGTTTCTAGGCTGTGCTTGTGCTGAGACCATAAATTCCTTAGGTACCACTGTAACTTTCTCATATGTAGTCTGGCATGTGGAATCAATATTATGCAGGATGCCATGTAACCCAGGGCTTGCAGGACTTTTCTTGCTGTTAGCTGGTTCTGCTTTGTTAATGCCATGAAGTAGAGAGGGAGCTGCTTCTGTTTTTCTACTGTTAGGAATGCCACTTGGTTTGATGTGTCCAGCTCTGCACCCAAGAAGGTTATCCTTTGGGATGGTATCAGCCTTGACTTTTTTATATTCACTGTGTATCCCAGGGCTTGCAGTAGATGAATGACCTTTTTCAAATCTTTTGTTAATTTGTTTTTGTTGTCCGCTTGTAACAGGCAGTCGTCCAGGTAAGGGTAAATTTGAATTCCCTGAAGCCTGCAATGAGCCATTACTGATGCCAGGCATTTCGTGAATACTCTGGGCGCAGTAGATAAGCCAAAGGGCAATGCTGAGAATTGATAATGCTCTGATCCTGCAAGAAATCTGAGGTATCTTCTGCAATTTGGTCGTATGGGGACGTGCAGGTATGCCTCCTTGAGATCTAGAGTTACCAGCCAAGACTCCTTGCCCAGCATGGGAAAAAGCTGCTGTAGGGTCAGCATTTTGAATTTTGGAACAATGAGGTATGTGTTTAGAGCGGACAGGTCTAGAATAGGTCTCCATTGGTTTTCTTTTCTTGGTACCAGGAAGAGTCTGGAGTAAAATCCTTGCCCCTGTTCCATAGATGGTACCCTTTCTATAGCTCTCATCCTTAGTAAGTGATTTATTTGTTGTAGAGCTTCTGTTTTCTGATTTGGAGGTAGGTTTGGCATTCCTCTCTTCCTTGGTAGAGTATGGAAGTGAAACCTGTAACCTTGGTCTATTGTCTGTAAAATCCATTTGTCTCCTGTGATGTAGTGCCAGTTTACTGAAAATAAAGCTAGCTTTCCGCCTAAGGGTGCTTCTAGTTGTTCCCTGGTAGGCGGTGCCAGAGCCAAGTCACTGTGATTGTCCTGTGGAAGTGGTGGTGGCTGGATCTGTGGCAGTACCTCGCTGGTTGTTAGCCTGCCATTGACGTCCCCTGTAGGCACCTCTGGATTGACCCTGCCTCTTGAGCGCCTATTCCTGCCTCTCTGGGCTCTGGAGGTGTCTGGAAAGGACCAATTCTTGGAAGGCCAGTTCCTACTAAACCTTGGAGGCTGGGCTTGCAAGAAATCCTTGACTGTCTGGACAGATTTTGCTTTCTCTTCCACCTTCTTCAGCACCTGCTGTGCCGGGGAGCCAAACAAATTGAGCTTATCCATAGGAGCATCTAGGAGCTTTGATTTAACATGGTCTGGTAAGGACTGCTCTTTTAACCATGCATGTCTTCTGATCACTGTACCAGTCATAGCTGATCTAAAAGAAGCCTCCAGTGCATCATAGTCGCATTTTAAGGAATGATTACTGACCTGCTGAATGTTATGTACCATTTCCTGAACAGATTTTTTGTCTAATGGTTCATCCGAGGACAGTTTTTTAGTTAACTGATCTAACATAAATTCCTGATACTGAATCATGTGGAATTGACAGTTTAAGGCCCTAACTGAAAGAGTAGCAGAAGTGTAAACTTTTTTACCCCATCTCTCTAAGGCCCTAGATTCCCTTTCAGAGGGGAGGGGGTTTTTGGCAGAGGTAGCTGCTACAGCCTTGGGTCCCTGGGAGATAGTTTCAGGATCTGCAAAAGGAGCCTTATACAAATGATAATGTGTGTCCGGAACCCTGTAGTACCTATCGGGCTTAGCAGGGGCCAGAGGAAGAGAATCAGGAGCAGTACAAGCATCATTAAATGCATCATCCACAACAGTAAGTACAGGAGGAATGGCTAAAGGCCTATGCTGTGGCAAATGCAAAAAAGTTCTAAGCCTTTTCCTAGAGTCTGAAAAATCCTGGCCCTGCCATTGAAATTGTTCCCTCATAGCATGCAAGGTTTCCCCAAAAGAAAATTCCTCAGGCGGAGAGGCAGAAGGAATGGACTCTTCTGCATCAGAGTCCTCATAAGGAGAAAAAGGGCCCTCTGGAGGGTTTGTATTATCTGAATCATCAGAGGAGTCATCTGAAGAAACTGGCTCAGGGGGCTCTGCTCTAGGCCTCTTCTCTGGAGGTGGGTGAGAGGCCCTGTCTGGGTGGGGTTGGGATCCCCGGATCAAAGAAATGAGATCCTCTGCTAGACTAAGCATTTGAGAACTAGAGCTAGGCCTGTGAGAGGGGGTCTTAGCAGGCACAGTTTTTGTAGATTTTGCTGCTTTAGCCTTGGCAAAAGCCTTAATCGACATGGATGCAGGGGGCTTAGCAGCTCCACGTGCAGGAGTAGAAATATCTAAAGGAATAGTATCAGATAAATCCTGTGAACCTGCAGGAGCAGGTGGGATTTCAGTAGCAGATTCAGCCATGCTGGATGAGGCCTCGGTAGGAGGTAAGTTTTCGGCCGAAGGAAGAACCGTGGACTCGGTTTCAGCCGAAACCGACACACTCGCGGTTGGCTTAACCGCGGTTTCGGACGAAACCGCGGACCGCGAGTGTCGGTCCTTTTCCTTGCGCTTTTTAGTTATTTGCGGAGTCGGAGTTTCCGACGGCATAATGTAAGCAAAAGTGGAGCCGAAAAACTCCTCAGCAAATTCCGACCGACGTCTAAGCGTCCGTCGGTTGAAAGAAGCATAGGCTAGACAAGCTGCTACGTCGTGGTCTGGGCCTAAACAAGGTAGGCAGTAAGAGTGGAAATCTTTATGAGGTATTTGTTTCCCACAAGTTAAACAGTTATTCACTTTTTCTGACATCGGCTGAGGCAAGAAAGAGTCCCCAACGGGGTACTTAGCTTTTTAAAAGTCTTCGGTAGTAGTAATCTCTGGTTCTGACCGACTGGCACTTGCGAACAGCTTCTGCTTCGGGCGCCATGCGGCAAGAAAGACTGGGGAAAATGGCGTCGGCTGATACCTTTATACCCGAATAACTGCAGCTATGACGTCGGGTGAAGTGCGACATCAGCCGAGGCCAGACCCAGACTTTGGAATCCGGCCGACCGAAGGGCTGCCTGACGACAGGACAACCCATTTGTAAGGACTGCAGATGCATCCTTGAAGGACATCTGGCCTGTGTAGGTTCGATCTTGAAAGCTGACTATACCAAACTTTTAACTTCTACTATCATGTGCTTTTCTGGGCCAGAAATATGTCCACTTACTAAACAGCTGCAGCAAGCATTGTTATAGGTAAGGGAATACCCACAGGAGCTACAGTGGATATAAAAGTGTACACACCCCTGTTAAAATTCCAGATTTTTGTGATATAAAAAAATGAGACCACAATAATTCATTTCAAAACTTTTCCCACCTTTAATGTGACCTATAACCTGCGCAATTCAATTGAAAAACAAACAAATCTGTTAGGAGAAAAAAATATAAAAAATAAAAAACATATAATATGCTGGTTGCATAAGTGTGCACACACAAACTAATACTTTGTTGAAGCACCTTTTTATTTAATTACAGCATTCAGTCTTCTTGGGTACACACCTGCCATCAATTAAAGAGACTCTGATTAACCTCATTAAAAGTTCAGCTGTCCTAGTACGTTTTTCCTGACATTTACTCAGTTGCCTGCTTCAGCAAAAGTAATGGTTCACAGACAGCTTATAAAGCATCAAAGGGATCTCATTGTTGAAAGGTATCAGTCAGGAGAAGAGCAAAAAAACATGTCCACAGCACTGGATACACCATGGAACACAGTGACATTGCAAAAGACAAAAACTGGTCAGGGAGGCTAGAGACCTACAGCAACACTGAAGGAGCTGCAGGAATTTCTGTAAAGTACTGGTTGTGTACTATATGTGACAGCAATCTCCCGTATTCTCCACGTCTGGACTATGGGATAGGGTTGCAAAACAGAAGACTTTCTTTTACACAGAAGAACATCCAGGCCATTCTAAATTTTGCAAAACAATACATCAAGTCTCTCAAAAGCATGTGGAAAAGTGTTATTGTCTGATGAGACCAAGGCTGAACTTTCTGGCTACAATTCCAAAAGGTACATTTGGCACAAAAAACACTTCGCATCACCAAAAGAGCACCATCTCCACGGTGAAGCATGGTGGTGGTAGCAGTATCATGATTTGAGGTTGCTTTTCTTCAGCTGGAACTGGGGCTTTAGTCAAGGTGGAGGAAATTATGAACAGTTCCAAACACCAGTCACTTTTGGCTCAAAACCTTCAGGCATCTGCAAGAAAGCTGAAGACGAAGAGGAATTTCACCTTTCAACATGACAATGACCCCAAGCATACATCCAAATCAACAAAAGAATGGCTTCACCAGAAGAAAATTAAAAGTTTTGGAATGGCACAGCCAGAGCCCAGACCTAAATCCAATAAAAAATCTGTGGGGTGACCTGAAGAGGGCTGTGCACAAGAGATGCCTTCACAACTTGACAGACTTGGGAGTGTTTTTGCAGGGAAGAGTGGGAAAATATTGCCAAGTCAAGATGTGCCATGCTGATAGACTCCTACTCAAGAAGACTGAATGCTGTAATGAAATCAAAAGGTGCTTCAAGAAAGTATTAGTTTAAGGGTGTGCACACTTATGCAACCAGCTTATTGTACGTTTTTTATTTTTTCCCCGTAATAGATTTGTTTGTTTTTCAACTGAATTGTACAGGTTACATTAAAGGTGGGAAAAGTTTTGAAATGATTTTGGTCTCATTTTTTCATATCACAAAAACCTGGCATTTTAACAAGGGTGTGTACTTTTTATATCCACTGTACCCATAACAGCTGCAGTCTCAAAGAGGAACACAACCACCTTACAATCTCCAATAAAATATGCTCGGTTACACTGCCATTCTCCATTGCCTGACATTCTCAAAAGCTAAACAGCTTCCAATCAGACATCTTATTTCTCTCACTGAGCTACAAAACCTTAATCCAAGAAACATTTCCCCTATTTTCTGAGAAACACATGACAAAAACCTCTTCATATAACCTCAAAGGTCTCTCACAACCAACTCCCAATATACTGGCACTATTAACTAAACTATACAATAATGCATTTTCACACCACCTAAAATTTTGAGGATTAGTTCCAATATCTCTAAATGTCCTCGCCCCTCCTATGCCAAATTTAGACCTCACCTGACAAAAACTGCACAATCAAACTAAATGCCAATGTCATCAGACAAGGCACATCACCTTAACCTCAGAAACTGCTAAACATGTCTATATTGTCATTTACTTTAAGCAACAAAAAATTGAACATTACCTACAGCAAAAAAAAAAAAAAAAAAAAAAAAAGGAAAATACCAGTGTCTACAATTTCTGTTTTAATGTTTTGCTCTTGCCTGGTGTAATACTCCATTTCTCTATTTTCAGACTGTACCTCTTGATATATATCTCAATATGTAAAGGACCTTGAAAAGTAGGCATCTACTTAGCATAATCTTGAACAACAAATAGCACATAACTCTTCCTTTTTCTAGCAGGAATGTGGGATACTATTCAGACACTCGTTAAAAAAAAAAACAAAATGATAAAAACAGTGGTAAAATATAAGCACATTATCACAGAGACAGTGTAAAATCTGTAGATGTCAATGAGAAGTTTTGCAAAACTCTACCACATAAGCTCAATTACTTTTGCTTCTGAAAACTGAAGGGGTAAAGTTGCATGTCCTCTTTCTTAAAATTATTGGTGTCACTAACATGTTGGTCATGTATCAGTATTTCGTTTTTATGCACTGGACATGTGTAATGAGGAGGCATTTGTAAAACTGTGTGAAGGGGTAAATCAAACTGAAAACGGAGACATACACACAAAAACAGGTACATCATGCACATGGGTAAACCAGGCCTGAAATTGTACATTCCTTCAAAAGAGGTGCATTTGAGAGGTCTGCTTATTAACAAATGTTCTAAACTTTGTAATTTTTGCAACTTTATTATATATGTATCTCTGCCATACTGTACCACTTTCTAACCACTGAGATAGCAATTACCCATGATGTTTCTGTAAATGGTTTATTAAGATCAGTGTACTACCCTGTACCCTGGTTAATAAGAGACAGAGATAAAATCACAAAAATGTACTTAACAGTCTGAAGAGGAACTTTAGGTCACTTTATTTTTCTTTCTTTCTCCATGACTGCTGTGCAGAGGTGCTGACCCAGGGACCATTTCCCAAATCTGATACCCCCTCCACTTTAAGTTGAAGACCAAAAAAAAAAATCCATTTTCTTCTTTAAACTATAGCAAACTGTTTGCTACAGCTAACAGTGAGAGCCAAGAACACTGGCCCTGACCAAAAATGCATTAGCAACATTCATTTCTGAATGCTGGTGTTACACTAAACCACAAGCACTAGGAGCTCCTTGGCAAGTGCATTATCAGCACTCAGAAATTGAATATCAGTAATTAAGATCATGCCTCTGACATCTTGTGCCTGGGGTGGTTACCCTTCACCCTACCCTTACCACATCTCTGGTGCTAAGAACATCGAAGTTTAAGTAAGAAGATGGGACTGCAAACAATAAGCTAGCAGAGTGTCAGTTTACATAAGGCAGCAAAAAAAAAAAAAAAAAATTATATATATATATATATATATATATATATATATATATATATATATATATATGGGTTTCTCTCTCTTATAACATGACTTCTTCCTAACAGCCACACTCAAAAAGTACAGTTGTGTACACTTACCATAAATGTAGATGTTCAAGTGTCTTCACTGTTGCAGTCATGACTGCAGGGTTCTCCCCTGCCGGCAGGCAGTCCTCCGTCGGCCAGAATCCCAAAGTCTGGGTCCGGCGTCAGCTGTTCAGCCATGCTCCCTGACGTCAGAGCGCCAGGAGTACAAAGCTGACAGCCGACGCTATGTTCTCCAGTTTTTCTTGCCCCAGATGTCAGGTGCTCCAAAATGAGTAAGATCCCATACCCTTTGCACATACACCTCAAAAGAAGGGTGAAGAAGGGAACCACATAAAAGAAAAAATAAGAGGGGACAGGAGGGAGGGAAACCCAGACTGCAACAGTGAAGACACTCGAACATCTACATTTATGGTAAGTGTACACAACTGTACTATGTTCGTGTTTCACTGTTGCAGTCATGACTGTAGGGTTGAATCCCAAAGCAGAATAAAAGGGAGGTGGTCATAAAGAAGAGGGGGCGGCTAAAAGGCCCTGCAAAACAGCAGAAGCAAAGCCTGCCCTAGACTTAGAGTAGAGAGGTAGATTGTAGTGCTTGGAAAAAGTATGCACTGAACTCCAAGTTGCAGCTTCCAAAATGTCTTTTGTAGGAACTCCCCTGAGGAAGGCAGCTGAAGTGGCAGCAGCTCTGGTAGAGTGAGTCCTAATACTCCCTGGGGTTTGCTTTCCATGGTGTGAATAACACGATCTGATTCCATGAGCAATCCATTTAGAAATGGTCTGTTTTGAAATGGCTTTACCTTGGGAACTTGAAGCATAAGAAACAAACAATTGCTCTAATTTCCTGATGTCCTTGGTTCTGTCCAGGTAAAAACGTAGTTGTCTGTGTACATCCAAGGAATGCAAGATCCTTTTCCCCTCATTTTGAGGACTGGGGAAAAAAGTTGGCAAGTGAATAGTTTGATTTAAAGCCACTTTGGAAACCACCTTAGGCATGAAAGTAGGATTAGTCCTTAAAGACACCCTGTCTTGATGAAAATAATATAAGGTTCCACATCCATGAGAGCTTGCAACTCCGAAACTCTCCTGGCAGAGGTCAGAGCTAACAGAATGGCGGTCTTCCAAGATAAAAACTTGATGTCAGAAGTGGCAGCAGGCTCAAAATGAGGTAAGGTGAGTTTTTCCAAAACATAGTTGAGATCCCAAGCAGGAATGGGAGGAGATCTAGGAGGCCTTAAGTTTTTAGCTCCTCTGAGAAACTGTCTCATGAGCTGATGAGAAAAGATAGAAGGGTCTGTATTATAATGAGCAGAAATAGCAGAAGCATGGATCTTTATGGAAGAGAAAGAGAGACCCTTATGTAAGAGGTCTGTCAGGTAAAGTAAAATCAGAGGAATGTTAGGAATAAGAGGATCTGAATCCTGAGCCTGCATCCAGGATCAAAATATTTTCCATTTTCCTGCATAAGATTTTCTAGTGCTAGGACGTCTGGCTTCTAAAATGACATCCATAACCTGCTTGGGTAGGAGAGAATGAATCGAAGACCCTGAATTAACCAGGCCGCCAGGCTGAGAGTTTTGACATGGGAGTGCAGAACCTGACCCTGGTGCTGGGACAGAAGATTCGGAGTCTGTGGTAATACCCAAGGGGGCTCCAGACAAAGGTTTTTCAGAGTTGGATACCAAAATTATCGAGGCCAATTTGGGGCCAGCAAAATTATCATCTTGGGCTTGTCCTGTTTGATCTTTAATAACACCCGTGGAAGAGGTAGAGGTGGGAAGGCATACCCAGAGAGGTTTTTCCAACTGAATGATAGCGCATCCACTTTCCAAGCTAGCTCGTGGAAAGTCCTGGTGCAAAAAAATCTGTAGTTGATGATTGAGGTGGGATGCAAAGAGGTCTATGTGAGGACATCCCCAGACTGCTGTAATCATCCTGAATATTTCGGTGTCCAGCTTCCATTCGTGTGGATCTGACAGGTTTCTGCTCAGACTGTCTGCCAGGAAGTTTTGCTTCCCTGGTAGAAACTGAGCTTGAAGGTCCAGTTTGTAAGCTAGGGTTGTGTTCCATAGATTCATGGCTAGTCTGCAAAGGGGGTAGGAATGAGATCCCCCATGCTTGTTTATGTACCACATAACTGTGGTGTTGTCTGTCCGTATCAGTAGCTGTCCTGGTTGTAGAAGATTCCTGAAAGCCAATAGAGCGTTCTGTATGGCTAACATTTCCTTTAAATTGATATGCAGGAGCTTCTGATTCTTTGTCCAAAGGCCCTGCAGACAGTTGCCCTGATAATGGGCTCCCCATGCATAATCTGAAGCGTCCGTGGTTAGTATTTGAGTGGCTGGAGGCAGACTGAAGGGTTTTCCTATGTTTAGAGTACATGCCTTGGACCACCAAAGGAATTCCTTTTGGAGACAAGGCAGGACGGTTATCTGTATGTCCAAACTGTGGCAATGCTGAGACCATACACTTTTTAGGTACCACTGGATTTTCCTCATATGTAGTCTTGCATGTGGTACGAGAAGGATGCAGGAGGCCATGTAACCCAAAGCCTGCAGGAATTTCCTTGCAGAAAGCTGAGTTAAAGTTGCCAAGGTTTTGAAAGTTGAAGCCAGCTGCAATTGTTTTTCGGATGTCAGAAATGCCATCTGGGTTTTGGTGTTTAGAAGAGCACCCAGAAAAGTTATCTGTTGAGAGGGTGTCAAATTTGACTTTATGTTTACAGAGAATCCCAGGAACTTGAGAAGGTTTTGAACAAATTCTAGATGCTGGAGTAAGACATCCTTGCTGTCTGCCTGAATTAGACAATCGTCCAGATAAGGGTAAATTTGAATTCCCTTGAGTCTGCAATAAGCTACTACTGGAGCCAGGCATTTCGTAAAGACCCTGGGTGCAGTAGACAATCCAAAGGGCAGCGCAGAGAATTGATAGTGCCTCGATCCGGCCCTGAACCGGAGGTATTTCCTGCATTCCTGCCTGATGGGAATGTGTAAATATGCCTCCTTTGAATCCAAAGTTACCATCCATGCCTCTTTGGTCAGCATTGGAAGTAGATGCTGTAGAGTAAGCATCTTGAATTTTGGTATCTCGAGAAAAGTGTTCAAGACTGACAGATCCAGAATGGGTCTCCAAGAATTTTGCTTTCTGGGGACTAGAAAAAGCCTGGAGTAAAAACCTTGTCCCATCTCTGAAAGTGGGACCAGTTCTATGGCTTTCATAGCCAAGAGAGCCTCCACCTGGCTTAAGGCCTCTAACCATTGATGTTTTGGAAGATCCGGCCATCCGCTTGGTCTTGGTAGGGTATGAAAATGGAATTTGTAACCTCTTGAAACCACATCCAGAACCCACTTGTCTTGGGTTATAAGAGTCCAATTTAGGTGAAAAAGGGAAAGTTTTCCTCCGAGTGGGGCTTCCAGGCAAGAAGTTCCTGCAGCCCAACAGAGGGAGTCATTGAGCCTGTTTTCTATGAGCTTGCGACCTGTCCTCTCCTCCCCTAGGGGTGGAAGCAGTCCTCTGTCTTGGGAGGAAGCAGTCCTCTGTCTTGGTCTATAAGAGTCTTGCGTTTGAGGCCTTCCTCGGGAGCATCTGTATCTACCCCTCTGAGGCCTGTCTGAATTGGGAAAGGACCAATTTTTTGTACGCCAATTCCTACTAAATCTGGGTGGCTGTACTTGTAAGAAATCTGTTTGCATGGATTTTGCCTTGTCCTCCATCTTCTTTATCACCTCTTCAGCCTTAGGTCCAAACAAAACATTATGTTCAACAGGAGCATCCAATAACTTAGCTTTTACTTGATCAGGCAAGTTTTGTTCCTTTAACCAAGCATGCCTTCTAATGACTGTACCAGAGGCAGCAGCCCTACAAGAAGCCTCCAAGGCATCAAATCCACAGTGTAAACCCATGCTTCCCAACTTGTTCAGTGGCATGCATTAAGTCATGTAATTCCTTATCATCTGCACAGGCAGAAATGGAAGTTAGCTTTTGTTTCAAAACAGACAGAAGAAATTGCTGGTATTTCAGCATATGAAATTGGCAGTTTAAAGCCCTAACAGATAAAGTAGCAGAAGTGTACACTTTTTTGCCCCATCTTTCTAAAGATCTTGAATCCTTCTCAGTGGGAATGGGGTTTTTAGCAGTAGCGGCATTAACCCCCTTAGGACCTTGAGAAATGGTTTCAGGATCAGCAGTAGGATTCTTGTATAAAAACTGGCGGGAATCAGGAACCCTATAATATCTGTCTGGCTTAACAGGAGCTGGAGGAAAAGAGTCCGGAGTTAAGTTAGCCTCCGAAAAAGCATCATCCACAATATCCAGAATAGGAGGAATAGCCAGGGGTCTATGTTGGGGAAGAAGAAGAAAATCCCTAAGTCTTTTCTTAGATTCTGAGTACTCCTGTCCTTCCCAGTGAAAATGTTCCCTCATTTCATGTAAAGTTTCCCCAAAAGAGAAATCCTCAGGGGGAGAAGCTGAAGGAATGGATTCCTCAGCATCAGAGTCCTCATAAGGAGGGAAAGAATAATCCTGGTCAGAAGAAGAAACTGAAGAAACAAAAGCCTGATCAGAGGAGTCATAATACACTTCCTGCCTTGGCCTTTTATCTGGAGGGGGATGTGAACCCCTAATCATAGTAAGCAAGTCCTCCACCATCTTAAGTAACTGTTTGAGACTTGGGTGCCAGATCAGAAGAGGCCTGAGCTGTAGTCTTTGCTTTGGAAGGAGTCTTTGCCTTTGTCTTTGGCTTTGCCTTTATTAGAAGCTGAGTAGGCCTGAAAACCCCTTCGGAAGCCGGTACCTGCACAGCGGCTCCGGATCCATCCGAAGGAGCATTGTCCGAAGGTCCTGCAACAGAAATATTCAAAGGCCTAGTTGGCTCCTCGTGGGAGTCCGTTTCGGCCATCGGTTCCGAAATGGCCGATGACAGGGGCTGCAAAAGCGCCTCACTGACGACCGCCGAACCTGAAGCTGGCTCTGCTTGTACAATATCATCCGATTTGGACCTCGGAGGCCTGTCTTTATCCTTGCGTCGTTTGTGAACTCCGGTAGCCGGAACCAAATCCGACGACATTTTGTAATTAAAGCACCTACCGAAGTAATGAAATGCAAAATCGTACCTTCGTTTAATCGTACGTTGATTGAATCTAGCACAAAACCGACAACTAGCTACATCGTGGTCAGGGCCTAAGCAAGGAATACAGTAAGAATGAAAATCCTTATGAGGTATTTGCTTCCCACAAGAAATACAATTATTAACTTTTTCTGACATCGGACTGGAGCAAGAAAAAAATTTCCCCAACGGGGTACTTAGCTTTGAGTAGGAGAAGAAAGTCTTCGAACTGAAGTACAATTAGTAAAAATTGTCAGGAGTCAGCCGACCGGCAAATGCGAACTGCTATCACCGCACGGCAAGAAAGACTGGAGAACATGGCGTCGGCTGTCAGCTTTGTACTCCTGGCGCTCTGACGTCAGGGAGCATGGCTGAACAGCCGACGCCGGACCCAGACTTTGCGATTCTGGCCGACCGAGGACTGCCTGCCGGCAGGGGAGAACCCTACAGTCATGACTGCAACAGTGAAACACGATGAACATCTGCAATTTCACAACTGTGGAAGAGTCTGACTGAGGACAAATTTCATCTGGCAAACATCCACGACACATTACTGAATCCTGCAGCAATGGCCCTATTGATGCATATTAATGACTTTTTTAGGGAAAGGATGGCGCACTTGCATTTACTTACTGATGGGATTCTGAAGAAGCTTACAAGATTTTGCTTGGGCCACAGTCCAAAATCACATACAGCCAGTAACTTAGGGTAGGCACTCTAATAAGTATATACATTCTAATTATGCATTTATTTATTTATAAGGAACCAAAGACGGTCTCTAACACCCAAGATTATGTGAAGTATCAAGTTCAGGCTTTAAGGCTGCAACAAAGGTAGATCCAGAAGAAATAAAATGAACTACAAGAAGCAGCTATATAGTGCTAAAACCCCTGAACTTAACTTCTCACTGTCATTGTCCACTAAAACAAAGACTGAGACACAGCCTGTGAAAAACCAGAGACAAATAAAACATGCTTACACTGCATGCAAAAGATGCTAAGGTAGAAATGTGTTTTCAGTTTATTATAGGCTCTTACCAAAAGAGAAGTCCTTTTTGTTTTACATGTTCTTGAGACAATGTAGAGTGCACTAATCTGGAATCTTAAATGAAAAATAATGGCTTTAGTGACCTCTTCCAATCTGGTTTTGTAATTACACATAGTACGGAAATGGGTCTCAGAGTTTTTGATGCTCAACTAGTTGCATGAGATCAGAGTCATTATTCTGTCTTTGTCCATTTGGATATGTTGCCAGCATCTGATACAGTGGATTGTTCCAGTCTTCACAATCATTTGCAGAACTGCTGCAGCATCCCCAGTGCTGTCCTAGATTACTTTGTTCCCTACCTCTGTGTGCACTCAGAAAATGGCATCCAGGGGAGACTCTTCATCCTCCACCCTGTTGACTGTGTGGAGCCACAGGACTCTATTGTTGGTCCTCTTTAGATACCTATACTGCAGCTGGGAGGTGTTACTCTAACTTAAAAAAGTTATGCACTTACCATAGCGTTCCATCTGTGTAGTTCATTTTCATTCTTCAATGGATGGATTCAGATCTGACACTCTAATCTAACTCTGCCATTACACTAGCTCGTGGCCTCTGACAAACGCTCAAACATCTTTCCTACCCATAACGTACCATCCCTAACGTCCCTCAGACCCTATTTACAGCTTGAGAGAGCACAAAACTATAAAATAATTGTCATGGTGTCCCTGAGAGAGTCTCATTCCTCCAGAAGTCATTTGTGAGAAATGGATGGGGATGGAGGGTAGGGAGTTGAAGAATGAAAATGGACAACACATAAGGAGCATTATGGTAAGTACATAACTTTAAGAAGCACAAAATAAGCATGTTGCCTTGATAAACCACAACACAAGGAGGCCAACGAAACCAAAAGATTACTTTAATAAAACACCAAAAGAAACAAACATTACATATCTCTAGCGCCTTGGCTCTACGAGCCTTTTACAGAGTATAATTTTACCCCTACTCTACACCACTTATATACATTCATTACTTGTTAATTAAATAATTAAGCAATTAAAACCCTTAAAAATTTAAAAGAACTTTTTATATCAAACATTTACAATTGCATTCCTTATTCAAACCCATAGGAAAAAAGTGTATTAAATTTCAAAACAAAAACTGACTCCTTTCTTTTCAGTTGTTTCTTTACATCATTTAACAGTTTTTTCGTTAAACACGTGTTACAGAATTGTTGCTTGTAACCCAAAAGGACAGCAATTATGTACTTGTTGGAAGTCTGTAGCTATTGAACTAGCATCACTGCCTCTCCTAATACATGTTCCTTCAACCTAGCTGAAAAACCTCTTTTGCTTTCCCCAATGTAATATTTTTCGTAGGGACATCTCAAGGCATAAATTACCCCTTCACTTCTACAACTAAATCAACCTTGCTCCTGAAATTTTTTACTATTAATCTAGGAAAAACTTATCACTATATATTGACATCCTATACATTTACCACATGGAAAGTTGCCCTTCTGACACACCATATTATGTCTTGTCATAATAGGTAAACTAAACTTTCCATGAAGTAAAACATCTTATGTTTCTCCCTCTCATATAAGAAAACATTAATTTCTTACTGTTCAAAAAATCCAACCAAGCATCCCTTTCTAAAATACCTCAATAATATCTTACCAAATCTGTACTTTTTTTCTGAAAACAGGGTAAATTTTGTAACAAAACAAAAAAAAAATTTTTTTAGACAGTTTTAGCAATCTCCCGTCAGTTAGTAATACTGGAACAGAGATCTGTGGAAGGATGTAGTACAGTTGTATAAAATCTTACCATAACAGTAGATGTCCAACTGATAAATGTTTCAGTATTGTACCTTCCCCCCTTTTCTTCTTGTTCAGCAGACGTGAATTCATATATGTTCCTCCCTTCCTTTTTGTCCAGTATGCATGTATGTAGTTGCCTCTACTTCTGCTTCAGTTCCTTGGTTGGGTCTGAGTCAAGAAAGTCCTGAGGTAATTCCCACCCATATGTCCCTTATGTACCTCCTGTGCCTTCTTCCCGATGAAGTCATATCTTGAACTTACAGTGTGAGAGAAGGGTGCCCAGGCTGGCAGTCCCTGATCTAGCCCTAATGAGAATGTTACACATTCGTAAATCAAACGGCATACAGATCCCTCACTCCAGAGACCTTAACCTGGTTTCAGATATGAATAAATCATATGGGACAGATAGCTATGCATCTCGGAGACTACCCCTACTCTGAAGCAGGCTTCCCATCCAAGTGAAGCAGAGCCCTTCACTGATCCTCTTCAAGCTCAACCTAGATCAATGGATGGGTAATGACAAATTTACACCTGGGGTAGTACCCTTGTCCCTCATGGAGAGTAGATTAATAAAAAATTACAAATTTTTATTCAGCCAAGATTCCATAGCAGCCACTGTGGGTCAGGGAGTGGTTCACTCATTTAAAAAGGTGTAACTGTATGGAACAGACACCAAACTTGCTTTCCAAGCATGTATGATAGCGGTGCGGGCATGTATCCACCCAAATGATGTTCCAGATGTTTACAGATTGCTGGTACACATCATGGCAGGCTTGGTAGAATCCTTTCATTCCATGGAAAGAATTGTGTAGTAGCTAAACCAAAGTAGTATGACACACAGCATGCCCTGCAGTTGAGTGTATACCCGCATCCTTGGTATCTCATTACTTTCTGGAATATTCATGACCTGGTGGAAGATAAATTGGCAAATACTCAAAATGTTGTGCAGTCATGGCATAGATGCTCGAGTCTACTGCTATCCAAGGAAGTAATCACTGTCAGATAAGGTGAGGAGGACTGTGTGGACACTTTCAAAGAGGGCATCAACTGTGGCCAGTTTCCATCTCCAAAGCATAGGAAGGTATGTGAGAAAAGCAGACAGTCTTCAGCAAGTCAATGTGGGTGTGGAGTGGCAGATGACATGGAGGCATACATACATACAATTGTTCACAATTTGTTACTAAGAAACAAGACTCCAGTCTGTGGTGACACTGGCCTGAATAATTCCACATGTATTAATGCAGTATCAGCTTTCCAATGTATGGATACCATTTAATGTATTGCATTACTAAACATTACTGTTACTTTTCACAGTATAGCCACACTTTTGTTTTATATTTAATATTTGCTCCACAGAAATGTGTGGTTTTGATATTTTATTTGCATATATATATATATATATATATATATATATATATATATATATATATATATACACACACACACACACACACGCGTCTGTATCAGTTGATCGAGTTACCATAAACAGCGAGATGACAAGATCTATAGAACAAACGTTTACGAATCCAAAACACAAGATGCCGAAAAAACAGCTGCAGATGTTGCACAATTTTTTTCTGAAACCTTGTAGCTTTTGAATGGAGTTCATAGTACAGTGAGGATTAGGAAATTCACACTTTTCCTCACAGTACTGTGATGTCGGAGTTGGTATATATAAATTGCAGGGGGTATGGTGGGTGTAGGAGGGCTTGCCTCCCTGCATAATCTTAAAAAAAGGTAGCTAGCTTGTTGGTGTTACACATAAGAACGTATATACAGTTGTGGATGTCATCATATCTTGAGAAGTGTTGCTGTAGCTTTAAAATCTCCATCCACCATAGTGTTATGCTGGTACTTAATATGAAATGATGGTTCGATCTTGTAAATTTTGGTTTTGTTAACCACCATTCTTGTCTGTTCAATGTTTTTGTATCAATCTTTTCAGTTTATATATAGACACACACACACACACTGTAGGCCATGTATTGTGAACAGCAGTATTACTGCTTCTCTCTGATAAATTCATACCTGCTTTATTTTTTATTGTATATAGTTTGCTATGCATTGGCTATATCTTTGCAGCCACTGCTGACCATGTGTTTTTTGTTGCTGACAACACACAGTCATGCACACTGTTATGTCAGCATACCAATTTTTTTGATTGGTTTTGTGTTTAGATTTTATATCATCGGTGCTTCTTTACTGGAATACATTTCTATCTTCATGTATTTTGATATTAAGTACAAAATTCTCTATTCTATATATATTCTATATATTTTAAGTAAAAAATCCTCTATTCACACAGAATTGCCAAACTCTGGAACACCCTTCAAGACAAAATAACAAAAAATCCAGTACATAAGTTAAAATCACTCCTAAAGGAACACCTCACCAGTCACTGGCTGTGCTCCTGCCTTTCCCTAGGTTAATCTACTTCCCCACCCTTAGTTACCTACCTCACCTGTCCATCTACCATCCATTTTGGAAACTAACTTGTATTCTATCTACTGTTTTACTCTTGTACAGTCCTACTGATTGTATTATATTTACTGCTACTAGATTGTCTCTGCAACTGTAATTGTATAACTCTAGTGATTGTATTATATTTACTACTACTTGTTTGTACTATACTACTGTGGAGTTTTTCCCCTGGGTCTCCACTAGTTAAAAGGACCTTGATTTTTTTACTGTTTCTAGATGCTGTAAAATAATTCTATTGTACTAATGTCTGCTATGTTACTATGTTTCTTTATTGTCATATATTACTGTGGAGCTTTCCTCCCTGGGTCTGTGCTGAAAAAGGGCCTCTGGTCCAGTCAGACATACCCGGTAAACAAATGTAATAAATAAATATAAAATTTGGGGTATTATTGCCTTCCTGCATGTCATTCCTACTCTTATACCTTTGTTGACAGGGCCTTACCCTCTCATGTTCACTTTCTTCACAGCCTCATTAATTAAACTTCTCTTATAGCCCCTGTTGATGAACATTTGAACCACTTCATCCAATTCTTGTTTATATTCATTTACATCACTAGACAATCTTCCAGTTCTTAGAAAGTCACCATAAGTAACTGATTCTATGGTATGAGGTGGGTGGCAACCAGTTCCATGTAAAATAAAATCACACTGCTCAAATTTTCTATATATTTCACTCATACCCTCAACTGTTATATATCCACGGTGGTGCAGCGGTAGCATTGTTGCCTCACAGCAAGAGGTTCTCCCATTCGATTCTCAGCTGGAGTGTGGGGAGTGCCTTCTGTGTGGAGTCTGCATGTCCTCCCCGCGGTTGGGTGGGCATTCGAAAGACATGCGTAAATGGGCGTGCTTTCGGTGAAGGTTGAACGTCGAGCTGGCACCTCGGCATTCGTCAAAATCTACTGCCAATCATTAGCGGACCGGAGTTCCGCTGTGGCGACCCCTAACCGGGAAAAGCCGAAAGACAACAACAACCCTCAACTGTTATATCCAAATAATTACCCTTTTTTCCTTGTTGCAGGCCATTAAAGCCTATGCCAAATCTATTCTTATGTAGGCTTTGAATAAATTCAGTTACCTTATACCTTATTATACCCACCTTCACAAATAAAATATAAATCATCAATGTACCTAAATATTTCACTACATGTTTAATAAAAAAACTCCTTGTTGTAGATATATAAATTCTCAAAATAACCCATACACAAGTTTGCATACATGGGGGGCAAATGCTGCCCCCATGGCTGTTACCTGTAATTGTTTAAATAGTTCACCACTGAACTCAAACATGTTGTTCTCCAAACAAAATAAAATAAGTTCCAATATATAATGGGTGCTAGGGCTGTCACCTAAAAAATGTAATACAGTCTTTAACCTACGTACATGTTTGATACTGGTATACGGATTTTTAACATTTACTACTATAAAATATCTCTCCCCTTCCCATCTTATATCTTTTTATCTTTTCTTTGAAATCAAAAACATCCTTGATGTAAGATGGTAAAACTTGATTACTTTAGTTAACAAGTACTGATGTAAAAAGCATGAATTATTGTGTGTAAAATACCGACAGGTTGATGCAATCAACCTTTTATGTATGTTAGAAACACACAAAAAGTGAGCAATGGAACACTCTGCTATCAAATACATATTGTACATCTCTTTTTTCCCCAAAAAATCTCTTTATCTGAATTTTCAGATATTAACAGTGATACATCCAAACACACAAAACAAACAGTACATACAAAAAGGAAACATTCAAAAAACTAACACAAGAAATATATATACACTATATACAATAGAAGTCACTACATCATCAAATGGAGAATAAAAAGGTTTTAACATCACATAAAGTGAGGAATAGTATAATCATGGTGTGTGCCCTCATTAAATTTTATATAATTAAAAATTGGAATATCACATCTCCAATTACATGGGAAGGCTTTAGTAACCTTGCTATTAAATAGATCTAATCTTGCAAGCTAGTTTATATAAAAACAAAAAAGAAACATCAGAAATATTGGGGTTCCTTACTAGATGTAATTTTTAACAAGGAAAGATAGTCTATACACTGACATAAGACAAATTTATATTATGCAATAACTGCATTATAACCAGTTTTTATTTTTTTATTTTTTTTTTCTCTTCTTTCCCTTTTTCCTCTTTATATATCTAATTGTATTCCCTAATTACATTAAGTATAATAAGTGGTTGAATTTCTATACTTATCTTCTTCACATTGTACATCTCTAAGAGAAAAAAATTGTTCAACCTAAGACATTTATTTAAAAGGGCTTTATATTCCTCCATGGGCTTATAATAAACATTTGTATCCACCCTCTCATATATTTCCTTATTATCCAAATTGTTATAACACATTTGCAAATATTGAGTAAAATGTAGGACTACTAACTTTCCCCCCTTTATCTGCTGGTTTAAATTTCTTTCTTCCTTTTATAAAATAAATTATATTCGCTTTCAACACTATATTTTAAAAAGGAAGAAAATTGCTGGATAGTATCATTTTTAAACAGAGGAATAAAGTTGCTCCTGCATAATATAACTTCCATGTTAAATTTACAATACGCAATAGTTTCAAAATCTGAATTACAAGAAAAATAACTTTCATTGCTATAGTCTGAGTCAATATCACTACACAAATTCTGAATATTCATTTCATTTTCCTGAAAATAATTAAATAACTGTAACTTCTGTATAAATTTGAATATTTCCTCCTTCAGTTCATATAATCTTGGCAATGCAGTTGGAACAAATATTAAAACCCCTTTTTAATACCTCATTTCATAACATGTAACTCATAACCCAACAAATTGACTACATAATCAGAACTACATTTTGAAAGTCTCATTTTGTCCATAAGTTACAGAGACAGTCTCTTGTACTGAAAGTTCAATTCCATTTACCTTGTTTAAAGGAACAGGGACTCTCTCTAATTATCTGGTCCATTCCACAATCTTTTGGGGATGTCCTTGGGCCCCATTTGGTTTCGAAAAGTTCTCTGCATATATCCTTCATTCCCCACCCTTGGTAAATTCGGATATTCTTTGTAGTCCTCCCTGTCATATTCTATGGAGGAAGCTGTACTGTCCGTTTGCTGTAGACGTTGACGTCCTCCCATTTCCTGTTCACCTTGGAACCTCACCTTCCAACATTTTTGTTGCCTGGATACCAAAACAAACACTTGATTGTGTTCGCAGTCTCTCAAATCATGAATTAACTTGTGTTTTTTTTCTCTCCCCTAATTCTTTTTCATGAATAGACAACTTTTCTTTGACACTCTTAAGACATTTTTCCAAGATATCTGTGTTATGTTGAAGAATATCTTTACATACTGTTTTGGTTTCTTCTTTTAATTTTTGCCTTTTTAGTGGATCTCTTTTCACCAAAACCATTACCCAGTCGATGCTGCATTTATGAGCTGTCGCTATCCAGCGTGCATGGAACTGTTTATCCTCATTCAGGCTAAGGTCAAAAGGTGTGGAGAGATCCTTCACACCCCGCAGCCACCTAGGTGTTGTATTTAATTGAAGGTACTCTTGGAGACTTTGTAAATTTAAGAATACTGTTGTCTCCTTAAAAAAAAAGTCTCTCTATTCTATTGAACAGTACCTGAATTTTCGGAGTTACCGCCAACCTGGTACTATTTCCAGTAGCTGCAAACGGATTGTTACATTGTTTTCTTCTTTCCTCTTCCCAGTTGTTTAATATATTTGGGACCACATCCCTTCGACTAGCTAATTCACCTTCACGATTTTCCAATTTTGCTGAAGTCCCTGCACCAACTGCGGGCTGGATATGAAAAGTACAGTTGTGTACACTTACCATAAATGTAGATGTTCAAGTGTATTCACTGTTGCAGTCATTACATTTGGGTAATCTGCTGGCAGGTTGCCCTCAGTCGGCCTGATTAACAAAGTCTTGGGTCCTGCATCATTTGCTGTCCCTTCTTCCATGACATCAGGTCGTCAGGGGTATAAAACATGCAGCCGATGCCATTACATCAGTTTTTCTTGCCCCAGATGTCAGGTGCCCCCCAAATGGGGAGAAAAATATATAAATATATATATATATATATATATATATATATATATATATATATATATATATATACATACATATATGTAGAATAAAAAACACAAAACATATATCTCCAAACAAAAGCAAATACACCAAAAAGGCTTTTAAAGATAGTAACAGAAATGAGAGGTATAGTTAGAGAAAAAACAGGGGGCTGGAGGCAGAGTAACCAGGACTGCAACAGTGAATACACTCGAACATCTACATTTATTACATTTATGGTAAGTGTACACAACTGTACTATGTTCTTCGTGTTTCACTGTTGCAGTCATTACACTTGGGTAGAATCCCAAAGCTATGGTTGGGAGGATGGATTTACACAGCATTAAGAGCAGCTGTAAGGCCCTGCAGGACAACAGTGGCAAAGCCTGCTCTGGATTTAGAGAAGAGAGGTAAATGGTAATGTTTGGTGAACGTATGAACTGAGCTCCAGGTAGCAGCTTCTAGAATGCGTCTGGTAGGAACCCCTCTGAGAAAGACTGCAGCAGTAGATGCAGCCCTGGTGGAATGAGATCTGATCCCCTTGGGGACAGGTTTACCATGGTGCATATAGCAGAAATTAATACAATGGCTTATCCATTTGAAAATAGTCTGCTTTGAAATAGCCTTTCCCTCTGCCCCTGCAGAAAATGCCACCAGTAATTGCTCAGATTTTCTTAGAGATTTTGTCCTGTTTAAGTAGAATCTTAGTTGTCTGTGCACATCCAATGAATGCAGAATCCGCTCACCCTTGTTCTGTGGATTTGGGAAGAAAGTTGGCATATGAATGGTCTGAAGGGCCACACTAGATACCACTTTAGGCATAAAGGATGGATTGGTCCTGAGGGCCACCCTATCCGGGTAAAAAATAATGAAAGGCTCCACTGCCATAACAGCCTGTCATTCTGAAATCCTTATAGCTGAAGTGACTGCTAAAAGAAAAGCTGTTTTCCAAGAGAGAAATCTTAGGTCTGCAGTAGCAGCTGGCTCAAAAGGAGGTAGAGTGAGTTTTTCCAAAACAAAATTGAGGTCCCATGCAGGAGTTGGTGCTCTCCTGGGAGGTCTTAAATTTTTGGCCCCTCTGAGGTACTGCTTTAGCAGAGGATGAGAAAAGAGGGGAGGCTCTGTGTTGTAATGAGCTGAAATGGCAGATGCGTGGATTTTTATGGAAGAAAAACATAGGCTCTTGTGAAGCATCTCAGTTAAGTATTGCAGAATCTGAGGCATATTGGGCATTGCTGTTTATTCCTTGTGCTTGGTTCCAGGCACAGAATATTTTCCATTTGTCAGCATAAGATTTTCTAGTACTAGGCCTTCTAGCCACCAGAATGACACCCATCACAGGTTTGCTGAGAGATGTAACTGGTGAAATTAGTTGATTAGCCATGCTGCAAGATTCAGAGTTTGGAGCTGTGTGTGTAGAATTTGATAGTTCTGTTGAGACAGTAGGTAAGGTCTCTGAGGCAGGTACCACGGAGGAAGGTGCGACACATTGAAGCGGGTACCAATGTTGGTGAGGCCAGTCTGGAGCAATCAGAATCATTTTTGGTTTTTCCTGTCTGACTTGTAGTAAGACATTGGAGAGCAGAGGCAGAGGGGGAAAGGCATAGACTGATAGATATTTCCAGCTGAAGGATAGAGCATCCACTTTCCATGCTTTTTTGTGATGAATTCTTGTGCAGAATTTGTCCAACTGATAGTTTTGGGGTGAGGCAAAAAGATCTATGTCTGGGCTCCCCCATTTGCGTGTCAACATGCTGTGGATTTGTGGATCCAGTTTCCATTCATGTGGGTCCATAAGATTTCTGCTTAGGTCGTCTGCTAGAGTATTTTGCTTTTCTGGCAGGAATTGAGCTTGTAGATGTATCTGATAAGTCAAGGCCATGTTCCACAATTTCATGGCTAGTCTGCAAAGGGGATAGGAATGGGTACCCCCCGCCCAGCTTGTTTATGTACCACATGACTGTGGTGTTGTCTGTCTTTATCAGTAGTTGTCTTGGATGAAGATAGTCCTTGAAGGCTGTCAGAGCATTCTGTACAGCTAGCATCTCTTTCTGATTGATATGTAGGTGCATTTGATTTGGGATCCATTGGCCCTGAATGCATCTCCCTGCCAGATGCGCCCCCCCCATGCATAATCTGATGCGTCTGTAGTCAGGGTTTGGGTGGCAGGGGGTGGAATGAATGACAGTCCCTTGTTTTGGTGGCAGGCCTCTGCCCACCATAGGAACTCTAGCTGCAGGCAAGGTATGATAGGAATCATTGTTTCCAGACTGTGACAATGTTGACTCCATAAGCTTTTTAGGTACCACTGAAGTTTTCTCATATGCAGTCTTGCATACGGAATTAGAAGAATGCAAGAGGCCATGAACCCCAAGGCCTGCAGAATTTGTCTTGCAGATAACTGGGTTTTTGTGGCATAAGGAAGTTTTTCTGGCATAAGGTAAGTCACCTGGGCAGTTGTATTCAAGCTTGCACCCAGGAATGTAATTATTTGAGAGGGTACCAGTTGTTATTTCTTTTCGTTTATGGTGTAGCCTAGACAAGTTAGAAGTCTTTTTATAAACGCCAGACGTTTTAGAAGAGTGTCCTTGTTTTCTGCCTGAATTACACAATCGTCCAGGTATGGATAAATTTGAATATTTCTTTGCCTGCAAAAAGCAATTACTGGTGCGGCACTTTGTGAAGACCCTGGGCGCAGTAGATAAGCCAAAGGGCAGCGCAGAGAACTGGTAATGCAAATAGCCTGCTTTGAAGCGGAGGTATGTTCTGCAAGATTCCCTGATTGGGATATGCAGGTAAGCCTCTTAAGTCTAGAGTTACCAACCAGGCATCCTTGCCTAGCATAGGTAGTAACTGTTGGAGAGTCAGCAGCTTGAATTTTGGAATGTCCAGAAATGTATTTAGAATGGATAAGTCCAGAATTGGACACCATGATTTGTCTTTTCTGGGTACCAGGAAAAGTCTTGAATAAAAACCTTGTCCCTTTTCCTTTTCTGAGGCTGGTTGAATAGCCCCCATACTCATGAGGGACATAACTTGTTTCTGGGCCTCTGCCCACTGATTTGGAGGCAGATCTGGCCATCCGTTTGGCATTGGCAATGGGTGGAAATGAAATCTGTACCCCTGGGATACTATATTTAAAACCCATTTGTCCTGGGTAATCAGTTGCCAGTTTCATGCATGAAGTGCCAGTTTTCCCCCCAAATGGGTGGCCAAAAGATAAGTGCTTGGTAATTGCAGTGGAAAGTCAAAGAGACCATTTTCCATAGGAAGCTGCCTTGTTACTACCAGATTTGGAGGTGGAGGCACCCCATTGCTTTGTTCTACAAGTTCCTTGCGACTGAAATCTGGAGCTTTTGGAATGCCTGGGTTTGACCTGAGTGGCTCTAGTGGGTACTGGAAAGGACCAGTTCTTAGTAGGCCAGTGCCTACTGAACCTGGGTGGCTGCACGTATACAAAATATTTTACAGTTTGCATAGTTTTAGCTTTATCTTCCATCTTTTTCAAAACTTCTTCAGCTTTATTACCAAATAGACTGTCATGTTGCAAAGGGGCATCCAACAATTTTGCTTTAACATTGTCAGGCAGATTTTACTCCTTGAGCCAAGCATGCCTTCTTATCACAGATCCAGTTACAGCAGCCCTGCAAGAGGCCTCCAAGGAATCAAAACCACATTGCAAAGTAGGTTTTCCAACTTGCTTAGCTGAATGCAATAAATCCTGCAACTCTATTTTCCACACAGTCAGAAATCAACATCATTTTCTGTTTAAGTAAACCCATGACATGCTGTTGATATTTAAGCATATGAAATTGACAGTTTAAAACCCTGATTGCCAAGGTTGCAGACGTGCAAACCTTCTTACCCCATCTATCCAGCGCCCTGGAATCTCTATCAGAAGGGATAGGATTTTAAGCAGTAGAAGCCTTAACACCCTTGGGACCCTGAGAAATGGTTTCAGGGTCAGCAGTAGGATTTTTAAAAAGGAATTTGTGGGAGTCAGGAACCCTGTAATATCTGTCTGGCTTACTAGGAGCCGAAAGCAGGGAATCCGGAGTCATACTGGACTCTGAGAAAACATCATCAACAATGTCTAGAACAGAAAGTATAGCCAAAGGCCTATGCTGAGGAAAAAGAAAGAAATCCCTAATTCTCTTTTTAGATTCTGAGAAATCCTGACTCTCCCAATCAAAGTGTTCCCTTAAGGTATGCAAAGTTTCTCCAAAAGAAAAATCCTCAGGAGGAGAAGCAGAAGGGATGGAATCTTCTGCATCAGAGTCCTCATAAGTGGGAATAGATAATTCCTGATCAGAAGAGGAATCAGAAGAAATGGAAACCTGATTTGAAGATTCATAGTCAGTGCCTTGCCTAGGCCTCTTAGCAGGAGGGGGATGGGTACCTCTGATCAAGGTAATTAAATCCTCAGCCACTTTGATCATTTGCTTTTTAGGCATTGGGGCCTGTACACGTGGCCCAAGCGTCGCTTTTTTTAGACATAGAAGTAGCTTTTGGCCTTAGTCTTGAAGATGGTATTGGTTTAATATACAAATCTTTAGGCCTGAAATCACCCTCAGAAACCGGTGCCTGTGCAGCGGCTCTGAACCCATCTAAGGTAGAGACATCCGCTGGTTCAATACTTAAAGTATCTCGTGGCATACCGGACTCCAAATGGGTCTCAGTAGAGGCCTGCGAATCAAAAGTAGCGGGTATCAGGGGCTGCGAAAGCACCTCACTGAGTACCGGTGACTGGCTTAGGAGAAGTTTCGTCATCGGTTTTGGAACTCGACGGTCTGGCTCTTTTTCTTTGTGTTTTTTAGGTATTCCTGTAGTCAGATTGCTAACAGACACTATTTCTGAATAGTTAAATCTCGAGCCAAAATATTTAAAACAAAAATATACCGATGTTTAATAGTGCGTTGATTAAATTTAGAACAAAACCGACAGCAAGGCATGTTGTGGTCAGGGCTTGGGCAAGGAATACAGTACAAATGGAAATCCTTATGAGGTATTTGCTTCCCACAAGTAATACAATTATTAACTTTTACTGACATCGGTAAGGAGCAAGAAAAAGTTTCCCCAACGAGGTACTTCACTTTTAGTTGAAGACTTTGGTTCTGAAACTCGAAAACGAAAATTTCAGGAGGCGGCCGACCGGCATTTGTGAACTGCTTCTGCTTCGGTGAACGTGCAGCAAGAAAGACTGATGTAATGCTGATGTAATGGCGTCGGTTGCATGTTAACCCCTGATGGCCTGACGTCATTGAAGAAGGGACAGCAACCGATGCAGGACCCAAGACTTCAGGCCGACTGAGGGTAACCTGCCAGCAGATTACCCAAATGCAATGACTGCAACAGTGAAACACGAAGAACATCCTCTCTATAGACCTTTGAAAGGAGTCAGCACCCGTTTCTCTAAATAAATGCGGCAAGGCTGTAAATGAATCATTGGCCATCCCTTACTTCTTTAAGAAACACAAAATAAGGATGTTGCCTTGATAAACCATAACACAAGGAGGCCAACGAAACTAAAAAATTACTTTATTAAAACACCAAAAGAAATGAATATTACATATCTCTTGTGCCTCAGCTCTAAAAGACTTTTACAGAGTACATCTTACCCCTACTCTACACCACTTATACACATTCATAAGTACATAACTTATTTATCTGATGTTGCCATTTTTCATTCATTTCTCAACAGATGGGACAGAGTCCCCAGTTACCTGAATTCCTGGGTGGACTCTAAGAAAGGATATTTCCAAGTACGGTTCAGCCAAAGGCTGCTCTTTCCCTCAATAACAGATCTTGTTTGTAATGAATGATAAAGATATGTGGATTTGACCAAGATGCAGCCACACATATATTATCCATGGATGTGCTAGACTGGAATACAGTGGAAGTAGCCACAGATCTGGTTGAATGAATTTAGTGGTTTAGGTAATGTGGGATTCAATTTGCTACAGAAAAATGAAATGCAATCTGTCAACCATCTAGATGGAGTTAACTTTGTTCACCCAACTTATCTGCAAAGGATACAAACAGCTGGTCTGTCTAATTTCTTTTGTTCTGTACAGGTAGAAATGTAACAGTCTATAAACATCCAGTAACTGCAGCATATATTCTCCTTTAATTGTAAAGTTTGGGAAGAATATGGGCAGGTTAATGGCCTGGTTAATGTTGGGCTCTGACACCACCTTAGGTAGGAAGGAAGCACTGGTACTTAAGGTGACCCTATCCTCACAGAAAATCAGGTATGGGAGCTTAGAAGATAAAGCTTGAAGCTCTGAAATTCTTCTAGCAGAGGTAATTGTAACTAAAAAGACAGTTTTCCAGGTCAAAAATTTGAAATCGCATTTGAATGCAGGTTCAAAGGGGGAATGTGTTAAGTCTTGTAGTAAGAAATTTAAATCCTATGGTGATACAGGATCTTTATATGAGGGTCGGAGTAGAAGGGTACCTTTTCAAAAGGCTTTGCAGAGTTTAGAGGAAGCCAGGGACAAATTCTGAAACTCCTGATAGAAGGTTAATAAAGTGATAAATCAAAAGTTAGAGGATGAGAGCTCAATAAAAAGTCAATCCAACTTCAGGAACGCCAATATTGCAAAGCTTTCGGATATAGATCCTTCTTCAGTGCATAATACATTCTGTATCACACTTTCAGTTTTTATAAAATTAAGTTAAAATCATGTGAGCACAGCCAACTAATCACATAATTTCTACAATAATTCAATTAACTATCTAAATTTAAAGACCTAGCATTTCTTTAGGAAATGTTTAAGAAAGTACACTTAATTTTTTAAAACCATATAAAAAAAGCAAAATGTAATAGAACCTTGTCTAGCTAATAAATCATAACTAACATTTTGCAAGTTATGATTTATTAGTTAGACAAGGTTCTATTACATTTATGCTTTTTTATATGGTTTTAAAAGTGTACTTTCTAAACATTTCCTAAGGAAATGCTGTCTTTACATTTAGATAAGTTAATTGAATTATTGTAGAAATGATGTGATCAGCTGGCCGTGCCCACATGATTTTAACTTAGTTTTATAAAAACTGAAAGAGCTTTACAGAATGCATTATGCACTGAAGAAGGATCTATATCCGAAACCTTTGCAATAAAGTATTGGCATTCTTGAAGCTGGATTGATTTTTTAACGAATTCTGAAACCCCACATGAAAGTTACAGATGGCTGCAAGTTGAATTTTAATAGTCTATGAACTAACACCCTCATTAAATAAAATTGCTAAAAATTCACGAACAGAATGAATTGGGGCTGAGAATGGGGTATATCTGATTCTGCTCTGCCCAATAAACACATCTTCTCCATTTACTTCTGCAAAGTTTCCTTGTAGAGTGTTTATGGGAAGATAAAGTACAGTTTTGTACCTACCATAAATGTAGATGTCCGAACAGGATAGCATCTGCAGTCATAACAAATGGGTTGTCCTGTCGTCAGGCAGCCCTTCGGTCGGCCGGATTCCAAAGTCTGGGTCCGGCTTCGGCTGATGTCGCACTTCACCCGACGTCATCTCTGCTGGTCTTCGGGTATAAAGGCACCAGCCGACGCCATTTTCCTCAGTGTTTCTTGCCCCAGATGCCAGTTGCCCACTTGGAAAGCTAAATTTTGGATAAATGCCAATGTTTCCAAAATAGTAGAAGGCAAACACAAAAAATAAGCATGTATGTACATATATACAAACAAATACACCATAAGAGACTCCCCAGCTAGCTATTAGGAGGGTAAATACCTAGGAGTACCACAGAGGGAAGGAGGGTGGGTAATCCTGACTGCAGATGCTATCCTGTTCGACATCTACATTTATGGTAGGTACAAAACTGTACTATGTCCTTCAAGGATGCATCTGCAGTCATAACAAATGGGTAGAATACCATAGCCAAACTAGGGGAGGAGGAAGAAGAATTATGGTGTAGTTAGGATCCCTTGTAATACAGCAGTGGCAAACCCTGCTCGGGATCTAGAGTATAGAGGTAAATTATAATGCTTGGCAAATGTATGCACGGAGGTCCAAGTAGCCACCTCAATAATGTCCTTGGTTGCCACTCCTCGTAAGAAAGCTGTGGTAGTGGCTGTAGCCCTTGTAGAATGAGGTCTTATGTTCTGTGGAACTGGTTTTCCATGGTAGGAGTAACAGAATCTTATGCAATTTCCTATCCATTTGGAGATTGTCTGTTTGGAAATTGCTTTTCCTTCCCTCCCTGTTGCATAGGCTACTAAAAGCTGGTCAGTTTTTCTGTTACCTTTGGTTCTGTCCAGGTAGTAGCGTAACTGTCTATGTACATCCAAGGTATGCAGCAGTCTTTCCCCCTGTTCTGTGGATTGGGAAAGAAGGTAGGTAGGTGGATTGCCTGGTTTAGAGACACTCTGGATACCACCTTAGGCATAAATGTAGGATTAGTTCTCATGGACACTCAATCTTGATGGAAGATTAGGAAGGGTTGTACTGCCATTAAGGCCTGTAGTTCCGAAACCCTCCTTGCTGAAGTAATTGCCAGTAGGAAAGCAGTTTTCCATGATAGGTGTTGAAGATCTGCTGTTGCTGCTGGTTCAAATGGAGGGAGTGTCAATTTTTCTAGCACAAAGTTCAAGTCCCATGCTGGTAATGGTGGTTTCCTAGGAGGTTTTACATTCTTGATCCCTCTGAGGAACTGCCTGAGAAGAGGATGCGAAAAGACAGGTGGATCGAAGCTGTATTCTGCTGAAATAGCTGATGCATGTATCTTGATGGAGGAATAGGACAGGCCTGTATGTAGAAGCTCTGCCAAGTACTCCAGGATGTTAGCAATATCTATGTTCGACACATCTTTTCCTCTTTCAGTACTCCAAATGACAAACCTTTTCCATTTTCCTGCATAGTTCCTTCTTGTTGAAGGTCTGCGGGCTTCAAGGATAATGTCTTTAACCCTTTGGGATAAGTCTGGGTTAGTTGCTGTTATGTGATGTTCCAGGCAGTCAGTTGCAAGGTTTTTAGGTTTGGGTGCATGATGTTGTACTTGTTCTGAGTTAACATCAAAGGCATCAGGGGTATTGACCACATTCTCCCCTGAGACATGCTCCTCAGCAATGGATACCAGTGTTGTCTTGGCCAATTCGGAGCTATCAGAATTATCCTTGGACATTCCTCTTTGATTTTCAGTAGTACCTTGTGCATCAAAGGAAGAGGTGGAAATGCATATGCTGTCAGGCCTTTCCATCTGAAGGATAGAGAGTCCACCTTCCATGCAAGTGGGTGGTATGTCCTTGTGCAGAATTTTTTGAGCTGGTGATTGAGTGGGGATGCGAAAAGGTCTATTTGTGGCATTCCCCATTTCTTTGTGACGGCCTTGAAGATGTCCGGGTGTAGCATCCATTCGTGAGCATCCGAGGTGGTTCTGCTTAACATGTCTGCTAGGGTGTTTTATTTTCCTGGCACAAATATTGCCTGTAACTGGATGTTGTAGCTCAGAGCCATATTCCAAAGGTCCAGAGTCATCCTGCATAGGGGATATGAATGAGTGCCTCCCTGTTTGTTGATGTACCACATGACTGTGGTGTTGTCTGTCCTTATCATTAAATGGCCTTCTTTGAGGAATGGTCTGAATTTCTGGATTGCTAGTTTTATTGCCAGCATTTCTTTTTGGTTTATGTGCAGGTGCAGCTGGTCTGGAGTCCACAATCCTTGTATGCATTTGTCCAACATGTGCCCCCAGCCTAGGTCTGAGGCGTCCGTTGTGATGGTTTGGCTTGCTTGAAAGTTGTGGAAGGGCAAGCCTGGGTTTGACTGGCATGCTTGAGCCCACCATAGGAACTCTTGTTTCAGGCTTGGGATTAGTGGAATTTCGGTTTCTAAGCTGTGACTGTGTTGAGACCATAAATTCTTTAGGTACCACTGTAGCTTTCTCATATGCAGTCTGGCATGGGGGACCAGGATTATGCATGATGCCATGAAGCCCAAGGCCTGCAGTACTTTTCTTGCTGTTAGTTTGTTCTGCTTTGTTAATGCCAAGAAGTAGAGGTAGTTGTTCTTGTTTTTCTGCAGTTAGGAATGCCATTTGTTTTACTGTGCCCAATTCCGCACCCAAGAATGTTCTTGTCTGGGATGGTATCAGTCTTGACTTTTTTAAATTGACTGTGTATCCCAGGGCTTGTAGTAAGCAAATGACTCTTTGTAAATCTGTTGTCAGCTTGCTTTTGTTGTCCGCTTGTAACAGGCAGTCGTCCAGGTATGGATAAATTTGGATTCCCTGTAGCCTGCAATGAGCGATTACTGATGCCAGGCATTTTGTGAATACTCTGGGCGCAGTAGATAAGCCAAAGGGCAATGCTGAGAATTGATAATGCTCTGATCCTGCAAGAAATCTGAGGTATCTTCTACAATTTGGTCGTATGGGGACGTGCAGGTATGCCTCCTTGAGATCTAGAGTTACCAGCCAACACTCCTTGCCCAGCATGGGAAGAAGTTGCTGTAGGGTCAGCATTTTGAATTTTGGGACAATGATGTATGTGTTTAAGACGGACAGGTCGAGAATAGGTCTCAAACTTTTCTCTTTTCTTGGTACTAGGAAGAGTCTGGAGTAGAATCCTTTGCCCTGTTCTGTTATTGGTACTCTTTCCACAGCTCTCATCTTTGTTAATTGAGCTATCTGCTTTAGAGCTTCTGTTTTTTGATTTGGAGGGTTTTTTGCTGAGGTCGAGGCTACTGCCTTAGGCCCCTGGGATATAGTCTCAGGATCTGCAAGTGGGGCCTTGAATAGGTGGTGATGAGTGTCTGGCACCCTGTAAGATCTATCTGGTTTGGCAGGGGCTGGAGGTAAAGTATCAGGAGCAGTGCAAACATCATTAAATGCATCATCCACAACAGGCAGAACTGGAGGTATAGCTAAGGGCCTATGTTGTGGTAAGTGCAGAAAGGTCCTAAGCCTTTTTCTTGAATCTGAGAAATCTTGTCCCTGCCATTGGAATTGATCTCTCATGGCATGTAAGGTTTCCCCAAAGGAAAATTCCTCTGGTGGAGAGGCAGATGGAATGGATTCATCAGCATCGGAATCTTCATAAGTAGAAAAAGGAGCCTCTGGCTGATCTGTAATGTCGGAGTAATCCGAAGAATCATCAGAGGACACTGGCTCGGGAGGCTCTGCTCTAGGTCTCTTTTCTGGAGGCTGAGAGGCCCTGTCTGGGTGAGATTGGGATCCCCTAATTAAGGATATTAAATCCTCTGCCAGAGTAAGCATTTGTGAACTAGAAGTGGGCCTGTGTGAGGGGGGATTAACAGGCACTGATTTAACAGTTTTGGCTGCTTTAGCCCTGGCAAAGGCCTTAATAGACATGGCTGCAGGAGGCCTAGCAGCACCACGTGCTGGGGTAGAGACATCCAAAGGGATGGTGTCTGATAATTCACTAGGAACCACAGTAGTAGGCAAAACTTCAGAGGCCGATTCAACTAAGGTAGCAGGAGCCTCGGTAGTAGTCGTGGATTCGGCTGAAGAATGACCCGTTTTCTCAGTTTCGGCCGAAACCGAGACACTCGCGGCTTGCTTAACCGTGGTTTCGGCCGAAACCGCGGACCGCGAGTGTCGGTCTTTTTCTTTGCGTTTTTTAACAATTTGGGTAGTCGGAGGATCCGACGGCATAATGTACGCAAAATCTGAGCCGAAAAACTGTTCAGCAAACTCCGACCAACGCCTAAGCGTTCGTCGGTTGAAGGAAGCACAGGCTAAACATGCTGCTACGTCGTGGTCTGGGCCTAAACAAGGTAGGCAGTAAGAGTGGAAATCTTTATGAGGTATTTGTTTCCCACAAGTTAAACAGTTATTTACTTTTTCTGACATCGGCTGAGGCAAGAAAGAGTCCCCAACGGGGTACTTAGCTTTTTAGAAGTCTTTGAAGTAGTATTCGGTAGTAGTAATCTCTGGATCTGACCGACCGGCACTTGCGAACAGCTTCTGCTTCGGGCGCCACGCGGCAAGAAAGACTGAGGAAAATGGCGTCGGCTGATGCCTTTATACCCGAAGACCAGCAGAGATGACGTCGGGTGAAGTGCGACATCAGCCGAAGCCGGACCCAGACTTTGGAATCCGGCCGACCGAAGGGCTGCCTGATGACAGGACAACCCATTTGTTATGACTGCAGATGCATCCTTGAAGGACATCAGTATAGAACGGACAGGCAAAGAGAACATGGGTTGCCTGGCTATTAATGAAATTGAAGAAACCAGTTTCAGATTTGAGATATCTGAGGGAACCATACCTGTCGGGTGAGATAGAAGGTCTGAAGTTGGAACAAGAATTCAAGGTGGGTACAGAAGATGAGGCCAAAGGTTGGGGTACCAAATTTATCAAGGCCAGTAAGGTGCAATGAGAATGACTTTGCTCTTTAACCTGGCTGCTTTCTGAAGGAATTTGGGAATTAAAGGAGTCAGGGATAAGCATACAGAAAACCGGGAGGTGGGGGTCAATCGTGGAGTAGTGCCTCCCCCGGTGGGGGGGATAAGAGCAAAGAAGCTGCTGCACTTGTTTAGGGGAGATGCAAAAACATTGCAGCAAGGCTGGCCATAATGACAGAAAATTATGTCCATCATTTTGTTCTTGAGAGACCACACATGAGGTGGTAAGATGGACCTGCTCAATTTGTCTGCTATCACAATGGACTTCCCCAGAATGTTTTGCAATTAGAAAGAGGTTAAAAGAAATCACCCACTGCCACACCCTTAGGCTTCTTGACAAAGGGGATAAGATCTGTCCCCCCTTGTTTGTTGATGTACCAAAATACTGACATGTTGTCCGTTTGGACAGCAATTGTTCCAAGAGGGAGAGAGTTTTGGAATGCTTGCAACACCAAAAGAACCACTCTCATTTCCAGACCACTGATATACAAGTTGGCCTCTTCAGGGGACCACGTGCCTTGGACCATCTTCCCCAGAAAATGCCACCATCCTCACCTAATCTGGAAAGTGTCTGTGGTCACTATGGTGTTGGGCTGAGGGAGACAAAGGACAACCTTGCAACACTTGCGACTGCATCCACCAGGAAAAAATAACATTTGCAAACCTGAGTTATTCTTATTTTTATCGACATGGGTTGACAGAGAAGTGACCATTATGTTTGGAGCATCCATTGCAGAATTCACATGTGATACCTTGCTAAGGGAACTGAAATTATTGCTGCTGACACTGATCCCAGGGCTTGCACAATCAACCGGGCTGAAATTTTGGTATTGCAAATTATTTTCCTGACCTGATTCCTTATCGTCTGTACTCTTGAAAGAGGGAGAGATGCTACCATAGATACTGTGTTGAACATTGCTCCTGTGAAGTCCAATGTCTGGGTTGGTTGTAGGTGTGACTTGTAATTTATGGTTATTCCAAGATTTGAACAAGTCTTCCAACACTTGGTCTCATGCCTGTACCACCAGCTGATGTGTGGTTCAAGCGGGAATAAGCCAGTCATCCCAAACACCTGGAATCCCTGCAGTGTTAAGTGAGCTGCTACTACTGTCATTCACTTGGTGAACACTCTGGGGGCCAAAGGACTGTGCTCTGAAGTGGTAATGATTGGCTCACAGCCAGAAGCATAAGTACCAGTCATCCTTGTACAGAAACGGCAGAATGGATTGAACGGTGACCATCCAGAACTTGATGTGTCACACCAATTTGTTCAACACACTGAGATCTAAAATCAGTCTCCAGGTCCCCTGTCTCCTTTGGCATTAAAAAGAATCTTGAGTAAGTCCCGGATTCTATTTGGTCTGAAGGAGACCTCTTGGATGACTCTTTCTAGCAGCTTTTGGATTTCTAGTGCTGCTGCTTCCCTCTGATTGGGTGGAACATTGGGGATTTTCCTGGGTAATGGAGGTGGTAGGGAAAAGGGAATAATCTAACTTCTGGAAATGATTTTCTGCACCCAAGTGTCCTTTATGTTTAGCCGGGCATCCAGGTGCCAAGATAAGCGACCCCCGACTGCCTCCAGAGGAAGGCTATCAGGTCTCATAGGTTCATAGATTAGTACTAAGCTAACTGCCCTTGCGAGCCATTTTAAGCCTAGCCAATTATCCTTTGTGAGACTCAAACCCTGCACCTTGTGCTTGCAAGGCAATCACCTTAACCATTAGGCCACCCTCCCAATCCCAGTCTCCCTTCAAAAGCGCTGAAAGGGCCTGTCATAAATGTATCTTTAGACACTCATTTTTTGAAGAATTCCTCTGCCACAGGGGGAGGGGGGACTTCTGCCATTATCGCTCCTCCCTCTGCCTCTGGGGGAACTATCTCCACATGTGTACTGGAAAGACCCTGAGATTTTCTAAACCACATCATTCAACCTCCCTGTTGATTCCTGGAAAAGATCCATTTTGGGGTTGAAAAACATACGCCAAATGCAGATAGGATCTTTTCCATTTTTCTTACATCTGGAGAGTGCGTCTTTTACTGTGGGGCCAAAGAACTGTCAAAGGAGCATTGATGAAAGATGACTTGAAGGGCTCCACAAAATCACACACGTGCATCCAGGCATAAACCCGTGGCCCTTGAGTCACTTTCTGCAGCACACAAGATGAGCCTCATTGACTAATTTGCATTAGATTGAAGGGTAGCCAACTGTGAGGCCACAGAACTTTAAATCTTTGCAGTAGTGGCCCCAGAAAGGGAGTTTAAAAGTTCCTTAATCAAATCCATTTGCAGTCTTGTGAAGTGTGCCAAGTAGTTCAGCGACTGGACAGCAAATGTCACTGAAGCATAAACCTTCTTCCCAAATCTGTCTAGCGCCCTAGATTCTCTATTAGGGGGATGGACAGTGGAACTTTTTTCCGTGAGTTCCTTCTTTGTAGTTGCCATCACGACCATTACATAAACTGGTACCCCTTTACTTTAATGTTCTCTTTCTACTGGTGGAGCCAGAATCTTGTCTGGTCTCTTGGGGATCGGCTCAATCATATCAGGTCCCTTCCACTCTTGCTTAGAAACCAGATCAATAAGTTCATCAACAGGCAGAATAACCCAGGAGGTAGACGAGCCAGTCCTGAAAACTTCCAGAAATGCTGACTCCTCAGGATTAGGGATTTGGGCAGACCAACCACCCTTCTGTTTAAAGGTCTCAAGGATGCGTCCAAATGAGACATCATTGGGTCATGATTTGGGAGACCCTTCTCTCTCTTCAAAATTAGTATTCATTGGTGACGGACTCCTGAGGAGAGTCCAAGTGCCTGCTATCGCACATCCTCTTCCTAGAGGCTTCTTTGGTGGGATAATCCAGAGAAGTATTAGAAGAGATGACAATACCCGGCTGTGTGGTCTGGAAGTTTTGGGCTGGCTGTCCCCATAGAGTAGAACGCTAAGGGTCACAGTGCAAAGTCAGCTGAGATGTTGATGGTGGATCTGAGGGGGAAGGACCTGTCTGACTTGCCGTAGTGGAGAAAACCCTCTTTACAACCCTGAAAGTAGACCACTCAGGACAGAAGGAAGCCAACAGAGCCAAGAAAGTGATTTTCTGGCCCACCACTTCCTTTTGCTCCGACAGCAATCCATCCTTGGCATAAGCTGGAGCCGAGCTGTCCAAAGCCGAAGCTTCAAGAGAAAGACTGCTCCAAAAACCTTGGAGTTGATCCTAGCCCCTCGGATCCAACCTGGAAGGTTCGGCTCCAAGAGTCATCAGGATCAGATGATGTTGGGGCCAGCGCACTCAGAGTAGCAGTCAGATCAGAAGACAAAGCTCTCTTTGGATCTGACCCAGAAGGGCTCAGAACATTCGGATACAACCCAGAAAGGCCTGGAAAGCCCAGATCTAAGGAATCTAACACCACAGAAGGAGCTTTCATCGGTGGAGTGGTAGATTGATGGTGTTCCTGACCCAAAGAGGTAGGAATCATGACGACTCCCTTCTGAATTTGCTCCATGAATAATCTCATCATTTCCACATACGTCTCCATGAAACTTCTGGAGAAACGAGAGACCACCACCAAAGGAGACAGAGTGCCCTCTAAAAATAGGGAGGACACCCTGGAAGGGACCGCATCCACGTTAGGTGAATATACAGTACGTGGCAATGGTTTTAGATCAGAGGACTTCAGATCCAGAGTACATTTTGCTGGATCTGAGGTACTTGGTCGGATATGAGGATGGTCGGATCCCAGGAGACTTTGCATCCAGTTTTTCCTTCTTTTTGTTCAGCCATAAGGACATAGAAGCACAAGAATCCAAAGGTCTGTACCTTTTTGAAAGGTCCTTCGTTTTAATTTTAGGGCAATAAACTCCAGATAAGGCTTCAGAGAATGGAGTTGACAACAAACCCTTTAAGATAAATTTATTCTTTCTTTCAGATAAAGCTTGTGGAATGAAACTGCTGCAAATGCCTCAATCTTGGTTAAGATTTTCTGGCCCTAAACAATAAACATACAGAGTGTGGCCATCTGAAAAAGGCATTTTATGCCCACAGCTCTCTTTTTAAATCCTTTCTCAGACAATGTATGAAACAGTTATACCCATCAGCAGTAACTGGAACGAACACCACTAAAAATCTTATGCCCAACAACAGTAAGCAGAAGAAAAAGCCAGCAAAAAAAAAAAAAAAACTGAGAATTTCAGAAACTAAAGGAGTATAACACCCCTGTCAGTAAAAGATAAACAGGGATAGGAAAGGCCTACCAACAATGGTAGCGTAGAATACACTAGCAAGAATAAAGGTGAATAAGGGCAGCAAAAACTCTTAAGATATAAAGTATCTAACAAAAAATAGCATTTAAAGATAAAGATTTTAGAAATTTCACTTATTAATTAGCTTGAGAGCTGCAGTCAACCACATCTAGTAGCAAAAGAGGCAAATGAGATCTGGGGGATGTTAGGGATGGTGCATTACAGGTAGGAAAGGCGCTCAAGAGTTTGTCAGAGGCCATAAGCTAGTGTAACTGCCGAGTCACATCAGAGTGTCAGATCTGAACCCATCCATTGAGATAGAATGAAAATTGACATCAGATCAATATCACTATTATTATTATTATGCTGACAATGCCCAGCTTTACCTCTTGGACCCCATGGATTCTATGTCTGCTTTAAACCATTTAGCTTGTGATCTGAAAAATATTCACGACTGGTTAGTAACTGGTTTAAGCTTAACACATCAAAGGGTGGCAACAGCAGTTCATGTAACTTATAAGGGTTCTAACATACCAGCCTTGTTCCCCAATATTTTTACAGTGAGGACAAGCTGAGTTGTGTGTCAAGGGTACATGACCTCGGGTGATTATTGATGTTGTGCTGTCTATGAAGAACTAAATACCTAATGTCATCATATTTTGCTTCTATCTTTGGAATATCTTTGTGATCAGGCATCTTGTACTGCTCTTCTGACATCTCTTTGGTACATGGCTTGTCCCCCTCCTAGATGGACTACTGCATTGCCGAACCTTGTTTGCTGGAACCTGGTTTAAAACTCCACAGCTCAGCTAATAACCAGTGATGGGAGTAACAAGTTACTCTAATACATTACATTGTTTACTAACTGGTAATATTAGGCGTTACTTTTCAATATAGTAATCAGTTACTTTTTTTAGTAACAAGCAATGGAAATGTGTATTACTTTTTGCGTTACTTAGTTCTGCTTAATCAGGTAGGACTTGGTAGGAGCACGGACACCGGAACCATAGAGCACCTTGTCTAGCCGACATGGCAGAACAAAAACAAATGTTTTACAGGGAAACATAGCTCTCAACCTTCTATCTCCAAAATGAGGAGCACTAGACCTCCTAATGTGGAACAAAAGGGCAAATGTGGAACACATACTAACAGCTTACTAACAACTTCAACTAGGAAGGTCATGGAATGGTTAAAATATGCTGGTTTTACTTATAAAAAAGATCTTTAAATGTATTAATATGATTTGTTTCTATTTACCATGGATATTAGTTAAAAAATTACTAACACTAAATGTGTGACTGACCCTTTAAATGAGGAACTTCAAGGAAAATGAACTTAAGACCCTAAATGAGGTATGTTCCTTATAATGAGGTACACTTGAGAGGTATGCAGAGAAAGTACTGAGCTTTACCATACTGTAATGGTTTCACTTTGGAAAACCAAGTCTTGCACTGTGCAAAAGCTTGCTATAGACTCCAAAATGGGAGCGGGAAATGAGAGTGAAGCCTTCAGTGTGGGGATTGCAGGTGGCTTATTCCGTTACAAAGGTCACTGGTGTATTGTTAAGAGGTTGGCTATTTCTGGAATGCAGTACATTTATTTTACAAATGGGTAAGTGGTTGCCTAAAGAGGACTGCCCAAAAGAAAGGGCTAATTACAGTACTTATATTCTGTTGGCAGTCTTCTTTAGGCAACCGTTCACCAGTTTGGAGTCTTTCGTTTTTGTTCTAAGCTACTTTGTGATTATTAGTTGTACAATGTAGATATAATCGATCTGCTTTCAGGAAATGTACACATACAAGCTGACTTGATTTAACAGCAGGTAACACTGGAGTGCACACCTTTCAAATGTACTGTTTTCACAGAATAACCAAAATTTTACTTCGTATTTTTGATCCGATTTTCATAAAATTGCAGTATACTTGCAAATTAGTGTCAAATCATTAAAGACTGAAGTTAGGAATAAATGTAATAATATAATAATACAGGAATAGCGGATACTATTAAAGCTGTGGAACAAGGATGTGCTTAGGTGTGCAGTTTCTTTTACTGTTATAGCTTTCCAACTAGCCTTTGATGAAGAGCTAGAAGAGGTTATCCTACTGGTACTTGAAGGAGCTTGAACTGAAAGAAAAAATGTAATGTCCTCCATTATTTTCCTCTCACTAAGCAGCACTTTTGCTATTTAGCGAGTGTGAAATAAGAAAAAAAAAATGTGAGTGCATGTGTGAAACAGTGTGTGCATGTATGAGAGAGACAGATTGATCAAGATGTTATCTTACATTTGCTAAGGAACGCTTTTGCTATTTAGAGTGTGTAAAAAATTAAAAAGTAGTGTGTGTGTGTGTGTGTGTGTGTGTGTGTGTGCGTGTGTGTAAGAGTGGCAGCAAAGAATTTCATATAGTAATAAACACTGACAAATAACATCAAACCACAAAAATGGATAGTGCACAGTTGGTGATGGCAAGAGCTTTTAAAAGCAATGGGTGGTGTATGGTAAAAACACAGTTAGTTGGTCTACTTATTTATGCAATAAAAGGAACCAGTATTCTATTTTAGGACAGGTACATCATCCTTATCAGCAGGGTCCTTGTCTACTTTCATATTTGGGAGTCAGATAACTTATTGTTTCATTCCACGGTAGGGATTCCAAACGCTTCATAAACTTTTCTGACAACCTATACAAAAAAAATCTAAAAATGTAATCTCTCCATAATCTGTATGTAGCATTCAGTGTCTGTAAAAAGAATAAAGTTAAACCCTAAGGTCATGGGGGAAGGTTCATCCTTTCCTAAGACTGCATGGACAGTTCACAGTTTAGTGGTGACAGGAACTTTAAATCAGAGGAACAATTTTAAGAATCATGAGATATGTGTACACAGCTTTTCTACTCATTTATGTGATGAAATTGTTTTCAGCTCTTGTTTGAGGTGCGGGCTGTGGTGTTATCATACCTCTCAACTTCTTACAGGAAGAAATCTGGACAAAGCCACAAATAAAAGTGGGGAAAGGCCAAAAAAGGGTCAATTTTTAAATACTGCTCTTAAAAATTAGAAAGTTGATTAGACCAACAGGTTTTACATTAGCAGGAATTTTCAGAAGGGTAGAAAGTCTGAAACACAAATGTATGTCATTATGTTCTAGCTTGACATGTCACTGGAAGGAAGGGAGGGCTATTTTTTGTTGGGTAGAGGTCTCCATTTGCAACATATAAAGAAGAAGGTGTGGTGGGGTGGCTCAAGATGAACGTTTGGGAAAGAGGGAGAACAGCGAATAGAGGAGCAAAACTAACCTATATAAACCGCGAACACAGAAATAGACATGGTGGCATATACACAAAAGATATGAATGACAGTGGAGTGACAGACTGGCAGAGGGTAGGCAGCTGAACATGGGGACAGTTGGACAATGCACAAGGTATGAGGAATGGCACAATAAGGAGAAGAGTACCTGAATGGAATAGGGCAGGGGGTCATTGCCAAATGTCAGTCCAGTCCAAAAGACAAAACCCAGCCATCAGTCACTTCTATGGTGGACACCATGGTCAGACTGCACCTTTGGTGGCCTAATGCTTAGGACCTGACACTTCTGTGACTTGGTAATTTGTGCCTTTCACAGTTCTGGAAGGGGGCAGGCATTTGTTGACGGACATCAGATAACACCAGCCTCTGCAACTGATATTGGGAAATGATGGGACATCCCTTTAGGCTACCTTCAGACGAGGATCCTATGTCTCCTGCTAGGATGTGGCTACAAAGGCCACCACCAATCCTTTCAGGTCACCTAAGGTGACTTCCAATGCCTATGCTGAGAGGCAGACCTGATGATCACTGGTTTAATGTAACATAGGCAATTTATTCTTCAAGGGCAACAGGCACTTTATTTCTAGATGAAACAATGAAATATAAAGTTGTTTGCTAGCAGCAACCTCTTCATTAGTTACATATATCCTTTTAATGTGGAATTATTTAGATGAGTTTACTTCTGCAGAGATTTTGCATATTTACTGATATTGGTGGATTGTAATGACAGAAGTTTGAGTGTCCTTTTTATGGTAGAAATTTTCTGAAACTGGTAGTTTGTCGTCATTGGTTCATACATTTTGTTTTATTGCTTACTAAAAGACTGTTCAAAACTACAAATTTAAAACACCCCAGAAGTAATCTTAGTCTTCCACTGGTCAGATGCAAAATTAATCTAGGTTTTCCTGCCCTTTCAATGAATGTGAGTTTCAAGGGGAGGGAAGTTTACAGCTCATGCTAAGTCTGTTTTCATTGCGAGACTGTATTGTTTGTTTAGCAAATGGCTCAGCGTTTGTGATATTTTATTTCAATTTCTATAATTATTGTAGAAATAAATAAGAAAACAGGTAGGTCTGCTCTGAGGGGGGACCCTGATGCCGACTGGCAATAATTGTGGTATACGAACCAATCAAAAGCTGTGTAGTGGAGCCAAAGCTGTTCAATGTGGAACAGTGGGTTCATTTATGGTCGAATGCAGAGAGTTCTGCATAATCCGGAGCACTTGGTTTCTCTTTTATACTTTAAATGTTTGTGGGCTGACAGGTACTATGATCGGAAAAATCCCCACAAAAGGTATATTTTATTTTGAGAAGGGGAGGGACAGCACAAACTCTAGCTACTCCATTGGTTCTTAGAGTGAGTAGTCGCCCACCATTAATTCAGTTATGATATTTATATTTTTCTGGAACACCCACTTTGTTTGCTGTTTAAGCAGTCGTTAATATATAATTAGTGAGTTGGTATGAAACAGTTATTTAAAGCAACAAAGTCCAGCAGAAAAGCCTTTTAAAGAATGATTGCCTTGTCATTTTACTTCCCACTGGGTGACAGGTAGTTGGATTCCTCCACTGGTTGTCTTTAGGGAAGGAAGTGGCCACTGTTGATTTGAAGTGGTACAATAAAGGTGGCTTTTTCTGCGTATGGCCATCTTTGATCTGCTTTACTGTTAACACAGTTGTAATATGTATTGTGTTAAACATCACACATTCCTTGGCGCAAAAGAATTTGGATATTTGGTTATATGTAGATATATTTTTGAAATTGAGGCTACAGACAGAGTAAGTAATATGTTTGCCAATTTTTCAAATGCCCAAAGAGGGACGTTTTTTGTAGATAAAAGTTTTTGCAGGACAAATCATACCCATGGCCAGTGCAAAGGATAGGACTTCACTTTTTTTCGAAAGTAACAGCTTAGTCTTGCAGCATTTCAGTTGTTTATGCTGCTCCATATACTATTTAAGTGTTTCAAATACAAAATCAGTGCTTTATTTAGCTATTAAAAGAAAATTTAGAAAATTCATTCACTGTAGGATTTTTTTTTTTGAAAACATGAAAGTTCTATACAGATAAAGTTAAGTTAATTTTTTTTTTTGTGTTTCTGGCACTCTCTTAATTTTAAGCTTCAGCCAATCAGAGACGCATTTTGACAGAGGTTATGAAAGATTAAACGTAGTTTCTATTTGCAATTACAATATATAGATATTCCACATGCATCCATTTATTTTTCTTAGTGCTTTCACTCAAAGATGGAAAGTCCACTGACAAAGAAGACCTGCAGAAATTCAGTATGTCGAATTTAAAAAAGCATCTTCAGACATCACATCCTATCGCACTTGGAAAGCTAAATAGTCTGAAAAGGAAAGCAGTTGATTCTGGGGCTGACAAGTTGGACAAGAAATCGTTGACACAGCCGTCTATTGCAGCATTCATTGGTTCTGGTCATGTCACACAGTCCAAGGTGGATAGTTTGATAATTGACTTCGTGATGAATGACATGCAGTGTTTCAGCATTATCGAGCAGCCCATCCTTCATCAACCTTGCAACTGGCCTGCAGCCAGAAAAGGTGGTCATGGGCAGGAAAACTCTTGCTGAACAGGTGGAGAAACAGTTCAGTGATATGGAGAATCTGATAGAAACTTTAGCAAGTGTTTCATCTGTCTGCACTACAGCTTGACATTTGGACCCCTTGGAATCATGGTTTCTTTGGCAGCACCACACACTGGATCAACTTTGACACACTTCAATGAAAGTCAGCTGCTTTGTCATGCTGCAGAATACAGGGGAGGCATACATACGATCTCCGTGTCAACTCTTGTCAAGTTAGCAGCAATGTTGTAAAGGCTTTCAATGTCTTTGCGGAATATGAGAGACCTCAGACTACAAGCATTCTGTCCCAAGATGAGGATGATGATGGTGAAGTGATTTACAACAGTGTGACAACCATGCTGAGTCAGTCAGGGCCAAGTAAGAGCACCTATTCACTGCCTCCCCATCTGAGATGTGCAGCACATACATTGAATCTAGCTGCCGTGCACGATGCTGAATCTGCTTGTGATGATGCACAGTATAAAAAGATCATGTGAAGTACCATGGCCAAATGTTATGCTGCTTGGAACAAGGCTAGTCGCAGCACCAAAGCTGCTGAGGTGGTTCGCAATAAGTGTGATCTGGCATTGATTGTTGCCAATATGACACAATGGAATTCCACTTTCTACGTGACGGAGAGAATTCACTGCATTGCAACTCAGGGTGAAGGCTTGCTAAATGAGACATGTGAACAGATTGGAATTACCATATTCAGGCCTGCTGAAATTACCTTTGTTGCTGAGTTTGTGCCAGCAATGCAGCCCTTGGCAATGTCTCTGCACATCCTGCAGTCAGAGCTGAAAAGCTTCATGGGAATCCTGATCCCAACCATTATGTACCTGAAAAACAAGTTGTCTGAAGTTATGCAGTCTGTGAAGCAAGTTGTGCCGCTAGTTGATGCTATTCTTAAAGGCAGTGAGGCTCAGTTCAATCACTTTCTGGAGCGGGAAGAGCTCATTCTGGCTAGCATAGTGCATCCGCAGTTCCGTTTGCGATGGATGGACAGAGAAGAGCAGAAACTCAGAGGCAAGGCTCTGCTCCTTGATGCCATGCAGTAGCTGGATGAACCTGAGCATGGGTAATCTGAAGCTTCTGCACTAACTGCTGAAGACAGGTTTTTCAGTTTCAAAGAGTTGACGCCAGCCAATGTCAGCATATTTTCTCAGATGGATATGTATCTGGCTGACCCTTCCAGAGAAATATCTTTTCTCAACAGTTACCCTATAGTCAATAAGATATTTCTGAACACTAACACACCTCTGCCACTTAGTGCACCCATTGAATGCCTGTTCAGTCTTGGTGGACAAGTGCAAGAAGAAACAGACTCACCGACTAACACTTCGAAAAGTTGCTCCTTTGAGCCAACAAAAATGTTTAGTGATTGTTTAGTCATCATGAATAGTTATATATGGTGATATTTTGGTTGACTTTCTTGTGATAGTAGTCTTGTTAGACCTATATGACATTCTGTAAGCATTTTTGTGTCCTCTGGATCAGTTTTGGCAGATTAGCCTAATGCACATTGTTAAAACTTGTTATGGGTCTTGTGTTGCTGGCTGTGTGTACTTTGGTTTAAGTATTAAATTGTGACTCTCTGACTATAAAGACTGGTGTGTGGGACTTTGTAAACTGTAAAATGCTATTTATCTTTATTGTAATACAGTGTATACAGCTTTAATACACTCATATCCATGTGCAGTATAAGCATGTACTCCTTAAACACAAGTAACATGTTAATAAATCAGAATATGACAATTGATAAACTTTACTTATGTAAAAGTAACTCAAAAGTAACAAGTTACTTCAGTTAGTAACTAGTAATAGTAAAATATTACTTTAGAAAAGTAATAAGTTGTTGTTGTTGTATCTTTCGGCTTTTCTCGGTTAGGGGTCGCCACAGTGGAACTCTGGTCCACTAATGATTGGCAGTAGATTTTTACGTACCGACTTGCCAGGCCTGACGCACAACCTTCAACGAAGGTACGCCCATTCACACATGTCTCCACGCAGAAGACGCTTTAGCTGAGAATCGAACAGGACGTCTTACTGTGAGGCGACAACGCTACCGCAGCACCACCAGAAAAGTAATAAGTACTAGTAATATATTACTTTTACTTAAAAGTAACTAACAATAGTAACTTATTACTTTTATAAGTAACTAGCACAACACTGCTACTAACTGGGGTACTGAAGTCTCAGTTCTGTGGAGCTTGCAGTGTCTATAAAACAGTAAATTATACACAAGGTTCTGGGTCTGGTCTATCTAGTCCTTCACGAACAGTCTTCACCATTTGTGGGAGATTTTTGCTTCATTACAGTCCTACTCTCTCTCTCTCTTATCAGACTTCCAGGGGCTGCTGACAGTTCCCTCGTAACATCAAGCCTATTTGTGAATTACAACTCAGTTAGCTGAGGGAGCTCCCAACTCTTGCTGGTATCAAATGTATACTCGTCACACCTTTTTCAGCTAGCTTACAGCTAGCCCCATTACAGATGCCGAAGGGTATAATTTGCTTGGTTTTACTGTTTATACATTCACATTATTATTTTACTTCATTTATTAATGTTAATAAATTAGTAATTTACACATCTTATATTCATTTTAATCTTAGTTTACTGTTATTTTTCCCTATTTTTATACATTTCAATTTTGAATAGTGCTTGAAGCAGCCCATTCAGAAGACTGAAAAGAAAGGAAAAGTTTTAACAGCATTCCATGATGATTCAGTACTAGTACACTACATAGGATTCGTATGAGTGCTGCTGTTTTACACAGTATCTTCTCTGCTTCATCACTTTACCTTTGCACTTTGAATGTGTTTCCATAATGCACTGTACACCATTGCTAGGGAATGGAATAACTTTCCCCAAAGTATCTCCTCTGCATCATCCATCTCACTTTTCAAGAAATCGCTAAAGTCACACCTCTTGCGATCATGGCTCTGACCCTGTATCACAAAATCTTTTCTGCTCTCCTCCTAACTTGCCACATCTCATCTCCTCTGCTTACCTCAGCTATTCTGTACTCCCTATCAGGAAATACTATCCTACAAACTATTTCTCATGCTATGACATATCTCCTGAATAGCATTATTTTCCAGATTCCATTCCTTCATTTTTATGCGTTGCACTGCCAATAGGGAATTCAAAGTTTTTGCTATCTATATACCAAACTTGCTCAAATCAAACTAAGGTATGTAAAATCTCCTAGACTGTACATATGCCACTGTATAGAATTTTTCTGTCATTTGTGGATTGTGTTGTCATATAAAGACATGGAGCTCTGATTGTTTATATACCTCTGTACAGAATTTTTTTTGCTATTTGTTGTATTTGTACCATTATGTTATGGAGCTTTTCTCCCCGGGCGTCCACTGTAAATGGACCTTGTTCAAGTCGGACTTTCCCAGTAAACAAATGTAAAATAAAAATAAAAAAACTGCAAATTTCATTTACTTGGTAGTCACAGGTAGTATTACTTCATACAGTTTGGATAACATAACAACAGAGGTCCATGTGAATCACTACACTTACCTGGTTATCAAATGAGTAATGTATCTATGCACATTAAACAGGTTTGTACCAAATGATTTGCATTCACAGTTTAAGGTGTGAAACTCAACCTATGCACCTGAAAACTTAAAGGTTTCCCAGGAGGCCACAGTTAATTATAATTTTTAATAAATTAGTTTGTTTACTGATTTATTTGAATTGATCTGTTGGCAGCTGCCCAGGCAAACTAATTTTTAGTTTTACTTACTTGTCAGCTAGGGATGTAAACAAAGCATAAGTGTCTGTCTTTGGCAGTAAACTGGGAGTAAAGTCTGGTTAATGTGACTTACTCAGAGTCAAACAGTAAGCAGAAGGAGACCGACAGAATCAACAAGAGGACTAGTGGATGAAGCGCATTAGGAGCTTACAGCTGAATCCTCCACAGTAAACGGCCAAACAATTCCAATTTATGCAGCTGAAAGTGCTAAAGTTTGGGGAGAGATGCAACACATTTTTATAACAATATGCTAAAAGACGAAACTGTTAACAAACCACTCCTTTTACTCCTCTTAAAGAAATCTTACCTTTACACTGCATGCCCTGACGAAACAGCCCTTTGAGGAGGCGTTTGCAGTACTGACAAATTGTAGGACGAGTATACGAGTGAATAACAAACGTGTGAGGGACTTTCACCCTTCCGAGTACCATTTTTTCCATCCATATGGGTCGACCACTCCAAGAAGGTATCCTTTTACTTGGCTCTAGCAGAGGACGCTGGAAGAGCAACAAAACATACAGGATTATAAGTATTTCTGGACCTTGGATGTCCACGTTTCCCAAACATTTATCCTTCTGGTGTAACTAGGACACACAAGCAGCTAATAAGCAAAATTCTTCCACAGACTTTGGTAGATTAAAACAAAACAAAAATATCTGCACTATTCCGTACATTTTTTGTTGCTGTTTCTGCAGGCCATCAAGCCTTCCCCAACTCTACTGGGACCATCATCCAGGCAACTATAAATGCTGCTTTGTGCACTCATCAACATCCTAGCAATGAAGATATAAGTCCCCAAGCCTTAAGCTAAGGAAAGGGACACATGGCCTGCATTACCGGTGCTCCTACGCCTCCTCCCACATGTGTACACTTCTGTACATATGCTGAGAAAAGCTACTGTACTCATTATTTAATGAGTCAAACACACACCCCAGGACCACCCTAAAGTATCAGCATCCTCCCTCTAAGGGACTGCTGCATAGGACAGCACTACTCTGCCTCCTCCCCCTGAAGGTAAACATGCCTATCCTCACTAAGCTGGCTCCAAAAGCACCTCTACTGATAATCAAACAAGAGTCATCTGGGTCATAGTTAAGTCTTCATCCCTCTACAGCAACGAAGTTGGTAAAATACTGTAGGCATCCTCGATTAGATGGCACACTAGTAACCCATTTTATTCATCGATTCATGCTACAGCTTCAGAGTACTACCACACTTTGGAGGAATGCCTCCCATACCAACAAGCTAGATGGCTTTAGCAGACCCATCAAACAAAACATTCTCCTGGCATGATAAAAAGAGAGTGCTCCACCACTGGAACAGAAGAAATCTATTCAAGGCTCTTCCTAGTACACTAAGGAAGGCTGCACCCTGGAGTTCCATTGTAGATCTCTCCAAACTGAAGAAGTTTTTTGATGATAAAAAGAAAATTCATCCATGTTAACTCCTCAATCCTTCATTTCCTTGCTTCAATAAGATTCCCACATTGTAAATCTGGATATGAAAAATACTTGTTTGAATGGTCTCATCTACATGGAGCACAAAACATGCCTATGATTTATATTAGGAAAAATGCACTTCTACTTAGCCTTACCCTTTGCCTGTCCACTGCTCACCATGGTACTCATAAAATGTTTACTTCCAGCTTTTGATCATTTTAACATCAATGGTACTCATTTACCCTTACCTAGATGGCAGGCAGTTGTCCAATCCAAGTAAAGTCCTAGGAGGAAAGCAGAATTATGTAAATAAACTTAATCATAACAGTAGACATTTGAATGACACTGCTGCATTAGCCATAGCTCTTTTGGGTTATATCAGCTGGTCAGACTACAATGCTTAAGGGCACCTTCCATGCACCCAGACCATTGAGAGCTTTTGCAGAGATGGAAAAAAAATCAGAGTCTGGGAGCCAAGCCCTTCAGAGCTGTCATGCCAACTGAACCTGGGTGGCTAAAACTCTGAAAAAGGTCAGTATTAGGTAAATTAATGCCCTCACGCAGGAAGACAAACAAATCATACAAAAAAAAGGGGGGTGGGGTGGCTACTGCAGCAGAGATCATTTGAACATATATTGTATGTTAAGTTTGCTTACACAACTGTGCTATGTTCATCATTTGATCATTGCTGCAGTAGCCTTAGCTGCATGGGTAGAATACTTACAAGATTTGGGAGTAGGAAGGATTAGAGCCCAGGAGTCCTTGGAGAATGGTCCTAGCAAAGCCTGCTCTAGATCTGGAAAAGGAATTTAATTTGTAGTGCTATGAAAAACCATGTACAGAGGACCAAGTTGCTGCCTCTAGAATACTTCAAGTCTATTCCTTTCCAAAAAGCAAACTGATAAAGACGAGGCTCAAGTATTGACCCTGCCTAGAATTTACTTGCTGCGGTAGGAATAACAAAATGAGATAGCATGGGGTGATCATTTAGACAGAGTCTGCTTTGGCATAGGATGCCCTTTTTTACCTTCTTAAGAAATGAATAACTGATCATCATTTCTGAAGGTTTTAGTCCTATCAAGACAGTACCAGAGTTGCCTGTGGACATCTTAAAGTATGAAAACTCCTCTCTCCATCATTTTTAGGTTCTGCTAAGAACATGGGGAGATGGACAGCTTGGCTTAAAGTAAATTCTGATACCACTTTAGGCATAAATGAAGGATTAGTTCTCACAGAAACCCTATCTTTGGGGAAAAAAATGAGAAAGCTGACCCACCATGAGAAATTGCAACTCAGATACTCTTCTTGCAGAAGTCAGAGCAATCAGCAAAACAGTTTTTTTCCATGTAAAGAACCTCAAAATAAGTCTGATAAGTGGGTTCAAATGAAGCAAGAATTATTTTTTTCAAAAACAAAATTAAGATCTAAAGGAGGAGCGACCTGTTTTCCAGGGGGATGAGTATGTAGAACCCCTTTCTAAAACATCTCAATATGTAAATGCAATGAAAGAGGGAGATTCAAGGGCAGACATACTGAAATGGATGACAAATGAACCTTGACAGAGGAGTAAGACCAGAGGATAACTCACACAAAGATTGTAGAGCCATAGAAATGACTAGCCTTAAAAGGGTCTTGTTCTTAGTAGGATACTGACTAGAAAATCTTTTCCATTTGCCAACATATGATTCTGTTGTAGCATGTTTCTTTGCCTTTTCTAATATATGCTGCACATACTACGAAAAGTGTCTAATATTAAAATTGAAGTCCATCATCAAGAAAAAGGTGGGGTGTATAAAACAACCACTCTTATGTGAGGTTGAGTTAGCGAGGAAGCCGGTGTTAATTACCATTGGCTATTTCCAGAAGGGAGAAAGTACAGTTGTGTACACTTATCATAAATGTAGATGTTCAAGTGTATTCACTGTTGCAGTCCTCACTTTTGGGTTATCTGCTTGCAGTAGCCCTCAAGCTGGCCTGATTAACAAAGTCTTGGGTCCTGTGTCACTTGCTGTCCCTTCTTCCAAGACGTCAGGTCATCAGGGGTATAAAACATGCATCCGACGTCATTACATCAGCTTTTCTTGCCCCAGATATCAGGTGCTCCCTTAATGGGAAGCAATTAAATCTATAAATATACAAGGTTATATCTCCAACAAAAAATCAAATACACCAAAAAGTTTTTGAAGACAGCAAAAGAAAGTAGAGGTATATCCAAAAAAAAAAAAGAAGGGGGCTGAAGGGGAGGATAACCAGGACTGCAACAGTGAATACACTCGAACATCTACATTTATGGTAAGTGTACATAACTGTACTATGTTCTTCGTGTTTCACTTTTGCCGTCATCACTTTTGGGTAAATTCCCAAAGCTAAGAATGGGAGGAGGAATTTAAATAGAATTAGGACCAGCTAAAAGGCCCTGCAAGACTGCAGTGGCAAAGCCAGCTCTGGATTTAGAGAAAATTGGCAGATGGTAATGCTTGGTGAAAGTATGTACAGAACTCCAGGTAGCAGCTTCTAGGATGTCCCTGGTAGGGAAGCCTCTGAGAAAGGATGTAGAGGTAGATGCAGCCCTGGTAGAGTGGGGTTTGATCCCCTGTGGGATAGGTTTTCCATGGTGCTTGTAACAGAAATGAATGCAATGGCCTATCCATTTGGAAATAGTTTGCTTTGAAATAGCCTTTCCCTCTGCCCCTGCAGCAAATGCCACCAGCAGTTGATCAGATTTCCTTTGAGGTTTAGTTCTGTCCAAGTAGAATCTAAGTTGTCCGTGCACATCTAAGGAGTGCAGAATCTGTTCCCCTTTGTTCTGTGGATTAGGAAAGAAGGTTGGCAAATGTATGGACTGATTAAGGGCCACACTGGACACCACCTTGGGCATGAAGGGGGGATTGGTCCTAAGGGACACCCTGTCCGCATGAAAGATGATGAAAGGCTCCACTGCCATGAGGGCCTGTAATTCAGATACCCTTCTTGCTGAAGTGATTGCTAAAAGGAAAGCTGTTTTCCAAGAAAGGAATTTTAAGTCTACAGTGGCAGCTGGCTCGAAAAGAAGGGTGAGCTTTTCCAATACAAAGTTGAGGTCCCAGGCTGGAGTTGGAGCTCTCCTGGGTAGTCATAGATTTTTGGCCCCTCTGAGGAACTGCTTAAGCAGTGGATGAGAGAAGAGGGGTGGTTCTGTGTTATAATGAGCTGAGATGGCTGAGGTGTGAATTTTGATGGAGGAGAAAGACAGGCCCTTATGAAGCATCTCAGTTAAGTATTGTAAAATCTGAGGTAAATTGAGCACTGTTGTGCTCATCCCTTGAGATTGGTTCCAGGCACAGAATCTTTTCCATTTTTCAGAGTAAGACTTTCTGGTACTAGCCCTCCTTACCTCTAAAATGATATCCATCACTGGTTTACTGAGGGATGGTAAAGGAGAGATTATGTAATTAGCCAGTGTTTGAAGTTGGCGGTGCAGAATTTGGTTCTCCTGCTGAGACAACAGAGTACGAGTCGGAGGCAGGTGTCATGGAGCCCACAGAGACACACTGCTCAAGAGCGGGTACCAGTGTTGGCGTGGCCAGTCTGGTGCAATCAAAATCGTCCTTGGTTTCTCTTGTTTGAGCTTTAGCAGTACTTTAGAGAGCAGAGGCAGAGGAGGAAAGGCATAAACTGATAGGTTTTTCCAGCTGAAGGACAGAGCATCCACTTTCCAAGCTTGTTTGTGGGGAGTCCTTGTGTAGAATTTCTCCAACTGATAGTTTTGCAGGGAGGCAAACAGGTCTATATCTGGGCTCCCCCATTTGCTTGTCAACATGTTGAAAATCCTTGGTTCCAGTTTCCACTCATGTGGGTCCATGAGGTTTCTGCTTAGTTCGTCTGTCAGTGTATTTCGTTTTCCTGGCAGGAACTGAGCTTGTAAATGTACTTGACAGCTCAAGACTGTGTTCCACAATGCCATGGCTAGTCTGCAGAGGGAGTAAGAATGTGTACCCCCCTGCTTATGTACCACATAACAGTGGTGTTGTGCGTCTTTATCATTAATTCTCCTGGAAGAATGTGGTACTTGAAGGCTGTCAGAGCATTCTGTACAGCTAACATTTCTTTTTGATTGATATGCAGGTGCATTTGACTCGGGTTCCATTTGCCCTGAATGCACTTCCCTGGCAGGTGGGCCCCCCCATGCATAGTCTGATGCGTCTGTTGTTAAGGTTTGGGTGGCAGGGGTAGTGTGAATGGTTAGTCTCCTGTTTTGGTGGCAGGCCTCTGCCCACCAAAGGAACTCTAGGCGTTGGCAAGGTATGATAGGAATCATTGCTTCTAGATCCTGTGAATGTTGACACCATAGGCTTTTGAGATACCATTACAGTTTCCTCATATGCAGCCTTGCATATGGAATTAGAAGAATTCAGAAGGCCATGAACCCCAAGGCTTGCAGTATTTGCCTTGCAGATAACTTGTTTTTTGTGGTCACTTGTTTGAGTAGGTTGTCAAATGAATCCATTTCTCTGGCATGAGGAAAGCCATCTGGGAAGTTGTAGTCAAGCTTGCTCCCAGGAATATAATTTGTTGACAGGGTACCAGGTGTAGTACCCTTTGAACAAAGGCCAGATGATTCAAAAGTATGTCCTGGCTTTCTGCCTGGATTAGGCAATCATCCATATATGGGTATATTTGAATATTTCTTTGCCTGAAGAATGCAATGACTGGCGCTAGGCACTTTGTGAATACCCTGAGCACAGCAGATAAGCCAAAGGGCAGTGCAGAGAACTGATAGTGCATGTAGCCTGCTTTGAAGCATAGGTGTTTTCTTCAAGACTCCCTGATAGGGATGTGCAGGTATGCTTCTTTTAAGTCTAGTGTTGCCAACCATGCATCTTTGCCTAGCATAGGAAGCAGCTGGTGAAGAGTCAGCATCTTGAATTTTGGAATCACCAGAAAGGTATTTAGAGTAGAAAGTCCAGGATAGGACGCCATGTATTGCCTTTTCTGGGTACCAGGAAAAGTCTCGAAAAGAACCCTTGCCCCTTTTCCTCTTCTGGTACCAACTGAATAGCCCCCATACTTAAGAGAGAGAGTACTTGATTTTGGGCCTCTGCCCACTGATTTGGGGGTAGATCTGGCCACCAGCTTGGTGTTGGTAAGGTGTGGAAGTGAAATCTGTATCCTTCGGACACTATATTTAAAACCCATTTGTCCTGGGTAATGAGTTCCCAAGTTTTTGGCCTGCAGACCAATTTTTACGCCTAAAGGAGCATTCAGTTGGGAAGTGCTTGGAAGTTTTAAAAGCAAGTCATTGAGACTGTTTTCCATAGGGGAAGTCTTACTATTCCCTGATTTGGGTGCAGAAACCCCTTACTGCTTAGTCTTGTGTGTCCCCTGGGACTGAAACCTGGGGTTTCTGCTATGTCTGGGTTTGGCTTGAGAAGACCTTGAAGAGGCTGGAAAGGACCAATTCTTAGATGACCAGTGCCTATTAAATCTAAGAGGCTGAACTTGTAAGAAATCTTTAACAGTTTGCATAGATTTAGCTTTATCTTCCATCTTTTTAAGAACTTCCTTAGCCTTGTTGCCAAACAGGCGGTCCTGATTTAAGGGAGCATCCAAAAATTTAGCTTTAACACGGTCAGGTAATGATTGCTCCTTAAGCCAATCATGCCTTCTGAGCACAGAAACAGTAAGAGCAGCCCTGCAAGAGGTCTCTAAAGAATCAAATCCACACTGCAAAGTGTTTTCCAACCTGTTCAGCAGAATGCATTAAATCCTGTAATTCTTTATTTTCCACACAGTCAGGAATCAACATTTTCTGTTTAAGCAATCCAATAACATGTTATTGATACTTTAACATAAGAAACTGGCAGTTTAAAGCCCTAATGGCCAAGGTTGCAGAAGTGTAAACCTTCTTACCCTATCTATCCAGCGCCCTGGAGTCTCTATCAGAAGGGGTAGGATTTTCAGCAGTAGAAGCCTTAATGCCCTTGGGTCCCTGTGAAATAGTCTCTGGAGCTGCAGTAGGATTTTTAAAAAGGAACTTGTGTGAATCAGGAACCCTGTAATATGTGTCAGGTTTTCTGGGAGCAGGAGGCAGAGAATCAGGGGCCAAACTAGATTCCGAAAAGGCATCATCAACAATGTCTAGTACATGAGGAATAGCTAAAGGCCTGAGGCAGGAGTAAGAAATCCCTAAGCCTCTTTTTGGAATCAGAAAAATCCTGGCTTTCCCAGTGGAAATGCTCCATTAGAGTATGTAAGGCTTCACCAAAAGAAAAATCCTCTGGAGGGGAAGCAGAGGGTATAGAGTCCTCTGCATCAGAATCCTCGTAAGTAGAGAAGGGCAAATCCAGATCATCAGAAGAATCAGAAAAATCAGAATCCTGGTCAGAAGATTTATAAACAACTTCAGTCCTAGGTCTCTTCGAAGGGGGAGGCTGGCTTCCCCTGATTAGAGTTATAAGATCTTCAGCCATTCTTTCTTGTTTTCTAGGCATAGAGGCCTGCGCATGTGGCCTGGGCGTTGTTTTTTTAGGCATGGTTCGAGATTTAGGCCTAAAAGAAGAAGGAGGTGTCTGTTTAATATGCAAGTCCGTAGGCCTGAATACACCCTCAGAAGCCGGTGCCTGCACAGTGGCTCCAGACCCATCCAAGGTAGAGACATCCGCAGGTTCCATAGTTGAAGCATCTCGGGGCATAGCGGACTCCGAATGGGTCTCAGTAGAGGCCTGCGAATCAGATGTAGCAGGTATCGGGGCTGAGAAAGCGCCTTCACTGAGTACCGGTGAACTGGCGACTGGCTTAGGAGAAGCGTTGTCAGCAGTTTTGGACCTCGGCGGCCTGTCTTTATCCTTGCGTTTTTTCAGAATCCCAGTAGTCGGATGGCTAAACGACATTTCTGGATAATTAAACCGAGAACCAAAATATTTAGAGGTGAAAATATACAGACACCAGATAGTGCGCTGATTACATAAAGCACAAAACTGACAGCATGGTATGTCGTGGTCAGGGCCTAGGCAAAGAATACAGTACGAATGAAAATCTTTATGAGGTATTTGCTTTCCACAAGTAATGCAATTATTAACTTTTACTGACATTGGTAAGGAGCAAGAAAAAGTTTCCCCAATGGGATACTTCGCTTTAGTTGAAGACTTAGGTTCTGAAACTCGAAAATGATAATTTCAGGAGTCAGACGATTGGCACTTGCGAACTGCTTCTGCTTCGGGCACCGCACAGCAAGAAAGACTGATGTAATGGCGTCGGCTGCATGTTTTATACCCCTGATGACCTGACGTCATGGAAGAAGGGACAGCAACCGACGCAGGACCCAAGACTTTGTTAATCAGGCCAACTGAGGGCTACTGCAAGCAGATAACCCAAAAGTGATGACTGCAACAGTGAAACAAGAAGAACATCCACTGCTGCACAGACCAGAAGGGGAAATGAGAAAGCATCTGCTTCCCAAGCCTGCTTGCAAGGAATCTAGGAACAGAACTACACTGGCTATTTGTTGTGAATGGAGCCAAAAAGATCTATCTGATGTGTTCTTCTACAGCTGTACCAACATCCTGGAAGACACCCCCCCCCCAATTCAAATTCTATTTATGAGGGTCTGTCCAGGTCCTACTCAGCCCTGTCTGCTACAATATTTTGTTGTGACAGAATCTAAGATGCCAGAAGAGTGAGATTGTGCTGAACAGCTATATCCAAGGCTATGGCCAATCTGCACAGAGGGTATTATCTGGGGCCACCCTGTTTATACTACATCACTGAGGTGTTGTCTATAATCATTTGCAGTAATCCTGGGGACCACATATGACTCAAGGCAGTTCAGTGCATTTATAAACACAAGCACCTCTTTATGTTTGTGTGCACTGTTGTCTGTCTTTTTTGTTCCAAAGATCTGTCCTTTAAGCCCTAAAGATGAAACTCACTAAGCAAAGTCTAAGGTACATGTTACAGACTATGAACTGGAAAAGAGAATGGGAGTTCCTGCATGCAGATAAAACTAATCTCTACACCAAAGCAGTTCCCTTTTTACAAATCCCAAAACTGAAATTTGAAACAGGTGACGATACTGGGACCATTCAGAATTTAAGTACCACTGAATCTTTCTCATATGGAGTCTGGATAGAATCACAGACACCAAGAATCCTAGTATCTTGAGAAATCCCCTTGCTGAAGTCCAGGACTGAGTGGAAAAACGCAAGAATAGCTATAGATGTAGATCTATTTTTTTTTCCTGTGGAAGAAAAGCTCTTTGAACTTAAGTATCTAGATGACAATCCAGGAATACAAGGCCGTGGGAATGAATCGAACAAGATTTGTGAATATTCTTCTGGAAACCCAATGTGCAAAGGAGATCTCTTCCTGAAGTGACAGATTCCTGACACTTTGAAAAAGACTCTGCAAAGATAACCAAGCCATCTAAATAAGGAAACCGCAAATACTTTGCAGTTGGCTATCACTGGAGCTAGACACTTTGTAAACACCTTTGGAGCAGTGGATAACCAAAGGGTAATGCAAAAAAGATGCAGTGTAATCCATAACAGAAAACATTTAAAACATCTGCAATCTGAGGCTATAGGATATGGTAAGCATTCTTCATGCACTAAGTTACTAACAAAAAAAATGAAAAGGGAAAGAAGTGGTAAATAGGTGTGAGGGATAACATTCTGAACTCTAAACTTTTATAAACCAATAATGAAAGGACTGAACTAGGACTGGTCTTCATAGGCCTTCCTTCTTTGGTACCAGAAACATTCTTGAGTAAAAACAAACACTTTCCTTGTCAGAAAGAGAGGAACAGGCTCTATGACCCAACAAGTGCTGAATGACAGGAAGAAGATTTGATTTGATATGGTGGATGAGGAGGGATCCCATGAAAAAGAGGGAGTGACTCCCACTGCCATATGTACCAGTGTTGGAGCGCACACTCAGAATACATTTGTCTGATATCTGTCGCAAAGAGAAAAATGGAGAACCAGATTTGAGGGGAGATTTAAAGGCTTGCCAAGGTGGGTACTATTTGATGACAGTTATTCAGAATTTTGGGGATGCCCTGGTTCCTGGGAGGCTCCTCTTTTTTTCTTGAACCTCACTGCCATTGTTTTTCGAATATCCGTATGCCAAAAGTTCGCAGACTCGGCTTATTTTGCTTTCTATAAAAAGATCCTAAGTTAATGATGAAACCTTGAACACATTTGGAAAAGGAAGGTTGAAAAACCTGAGTCACCCCTTCAATTAGTTTCTCTCTCTCATCATACTTTTTTTCAGGACATCAGCAGCAGATGGTTCAAAAGCCACCTCCTTTATCAAGGGGAGAATTCAAAACATATCAAGCTTTAACATCCTCAAGTAAATTTTGAGAATATAACCACGTAGACTGTCTCATAACAGATCCAACAGCTTTAGCTCTGGAAGATGCATCATCGGAGTCATAAGCACACCTCAAAGAATGTATGGCTGCTTGTGGCACAAAATCAATATGTGTATTTAGAGAAGATTTTCTCCCAAAGAAAGAAATGTGTCATTAATTTTCCAAAGAAAAAAGCAAGTCTTTTAACATGTGAGCTTGAAAATTCAGAATTCTAGAAACTGTGGCAAAAGAAAGGTACAGTTGGGTAAGCTGAACTTACCAGAACAGTAGATGTTTGAATGATCACTGCTGCAGTAGCCTTAGCTATATGGGTTATATCCAGCCAAGGATATAACTGCCGGCCAAGCTTCCAAAGCTTCAGGGCACTTTCCATGCACCCAAACTGTCAAGCAGCTGGAGCTGAGCTGACTAAAAGGCAAATTTTGTTGAGAAGCCCTTCAGAGCTTTCTACTAGCAGACAAGAGGTAGGCTAAGCCCTGAAAGAACAAGACCAGGAATAAAAATGTCCACACCCTGGCATAAAAGAAGCACCAAAAATGAGAGATAGGAGTGACTACTGCAGTAGTGATCAAACAAACATCTACTGTTATGGTATGCTCAACTTACATGACTGTACCAGGTCCTTCATATTAATCATTGTTGCAGTAGCCTTAGCTATATGGGTAGATTACCATAGCTAACTATATTTGGGAGATGAAAGGAGAATGGTGCAGAAGCCTCTGGAGAATGGTCCTAAGAAAGCACAATGAGAAGGAATCCAACTTATAGTGCTTTGCAAAAGTGTGTACAGAGGACCAAGTAGCAGCTTCTGGAGCATTTCTAGAATCCAACCCTTTCCAAAAAGCCATATATGAAGCCAAGGGCCTTGTAGAGTAGGCTTTGACCCTGCCTGGAATAGATTTTTCACGATAAGTATGACAAAAGGTAATAGCCTTAGACAACCATTTGGGGATATATTGTAAAGCACCATGACAATAAACCACTACACCTCCTCAATAGACACACCTAACACAACAACTTGGATCCAAATAAAAGTTTACATCCAACTGCTACTTAAATTGTAAAGAAAAAAACATGTAGTAAAACAGGTTCAGTTTATTCTAGCGCCTCAGTGTTACCACCTTCAAGGAATTAAAAAAGTTACAAAAACCATGTCTTTTATATTACAATACAAATGACATTCAATTAATCAATTAAACAATCAATAAAATAGGTTCCCATTTTAAAGCAACACTTCCAGTTTAAATCATTGTTCAAACCCTTAGGAACCAGTGTCTTATATTTTAAAATATAAATACTCTCTTTATATAATAATTTTTGTTTCAATATGTTTTCATTACCTTCTATCCACTCTATTTGTTCCAAAATAGTGCCATGCAACAAATTAACATCATTATTACAGTACATTTTAAAATGTGAGGCAATTATTTTATCTTCCCTGGAATTTTCTATCTCTCTCATATGCTCCATAAATCTAACAAGAAACTTTCTTTTTGTCTCTCCTATATAATACAGGTGACATGGATAGCTTAAAGCATATATAATCCCTTTACTTTCAAAAGAAAATGTGCCCCCAGGTTCAAATTTAACATTATTCATACTGTGAAATATATTGACAATGTGTGCGCACACACTACATTTGCCACATTTAGAAGTCCCTTTAAATGACAAAGGTCTTCTTAACTCCATAGTTGGCATACTAAACATACCACGTACTACCATGTCCCTTATATTCTTGCCTCTATTATATGAAAAAAAGTTTTTTTTTTGGTAGAAAATTTGCCAAAATTTATCTTGTACCAAATACTTCCAGTAATAATCAATTCTACCGTTTCTTTACTTTTAACATTATAAACTGATACATAATATACTGGATCTATAATATGCTGTTTATTTAGATTATTTCCCTCACAATTTTGATGTACCCTATTTCTTCCCCTCTTTCTATTTGTTTCCCTTAATTCACTCAATATCTTGGTTTGGGCTTCCTGTATATTACCCGGGTCATACCCTCTTCTCAAAAACATATTTGTAGTTTGTTTTATCTCCTGCATCAATAAGTCTTTTCACTACATAACCTAGATATTCGTAATAATTCCCCATAAGTTAAAGCTTTCAACACTTGGGGGATGGCAACTGGTAGCATCATGTGTATACCTGTTGTAATACTTCCATTTTCCTTCCAAACTAAGGTCTAAATATATAATCTTTGCACCTTTCTGTAGGCCGTCAAACGACAGACCAAATTAATTATTATGCAACTCAAGTATAAAATTCTCAACTTCTTCCCAATCATCCTCACATACAAATATCAAATCATCTATATATTGAAAATAAAAATCTACATATTTTTTCATAAAACCTAATTTAAATAAAGTAATTTAAAAAACGACAAAGATTGGCATACATGGGGGCAAAAGCGGCCCCCATGGCTGTACCTTGTTTTTGCCTGTTCATTTGGTTATCAAAATAAAAATAATTTATTTTTTAAACAAAAATCTACCATATCAACAATAAAATTAGAAAAAGGACCATCTCCCAGCAAATACTTGGCCTCTATTCCATCCTTATGTGTGATCATTGTATATAAGCTTTTGACATCAAGTACTAGCCAATACTTGCGCCTATTCCAAACTATAGGGGACATTTTTTCAGGAGATCAAAACTATCCTGTGCATATACAGGTGACTTTTGGACATAAGGCAACAGTACCAACTCCTGTGCTCAACGTTTTCTGGAATTCATAAATTCCAATGCCATGGATCAACTTATCCACACCCCCACCAGGGGCAGCAATATCCTAGACCTGGTTATTACCAACATGGGCAACCGGTGCTCCACACCAGAGGTCAATTCCTCGTTGGTCAGATCAGACCACAAGCTAATCACCCTAGACATCCACATCCCTCCCCCACCCCCCATTAGGGAAACCACAGTAAAAGATTTCTCCAAAGCCAACTTCATGCTTCTTAAGACAGAAGTGGCAAACTTCACGACACCCATGCTGATGGACAATAGAGGTATGACTGCTGAATCCTACACAAATGTACTTTTTAAGCACTTACATGAGTGCATGGATCGTGCAATCCCTAACAGAACCAAGATGCTATCTTCTAAAAAAAGGAAGCCAATCTGGTGGTCCCCTGCCATAAACAAACTCCACAACAGAAGAAAGAAACTGTTGCAAAAAAGAGTAAAATCCCATGATTGGAGAAACTCCCTGGTCAGCCTCAGTAAGAAGCTGAGATACCTCATAAAATCCTCCAAAGCTAGTTATGAAAACAAAATCGCCATTGACTCTTAAGACAACTACTATAGCTATGTCAAGAATCTCAATGGCAACACTCAGATCTGCTCTGAGTTACAGCACAATGGCACTAAATATACAGAACCAACTGATATTGCCAACATCCTGGCAGACAGGTCCAGTGCTAACTTTACCCCTCTGTCATCCCCTAAAGGGCCCATCTCTATACCAGAAGAATGCAAAGTTCCTGTAATCACGGCTGCACAGGTAAAAAACACACTATCCAAAGCCAAGAACACAGCATCCATGGGACCTGACAACATCCCAGGCTATGTTCTACATGAACTACAGAATGAACTGGCACCCCACCTAAGTACCATGTTCAATTATAGCCTCACCTCAGGCTATGTGCCCACTGAATGGCACACAGCAACAGTTATCACACTCCACAAAGGGGGAGCCACCACAGACCCTGGAAACTACCGCCACATTAGCCTAACGAGCCTGGTCTGCAAGGCTATGGAGCGCATCATGGAACTTATAAACAATGACATTGGTAATCTCCAAGGTCAGGACCCCACCCAGTTCAGGTTTGTAAAAGGCAGATCATGTCTCCTAAACCTGATAGACTTCTTTGAAGCAGTCACCAAAGCCGTAAATGAGGGTAAGGTGGTTCACACAGCCTATCTAGATCTCGCCAAGGCTTTCAACACCATCCCCCACTCTGGAATTATAGATAAACTCACTAAACTAGGTATAAATCCCTATGTCACAAGATGGGTTGCCAACTGGCTCACTGACAGAACCCATACTGTGAAAGTAGCAGACTCCAAATTCAACTTCAGACCAGTGACAAGTGGAGTACCACAGGGTTCAGTCCTGGGTCCTATCCTGTTTGATATCTACTTCTCTGAAGTACAGGCCAACACAGAAGGTCTTTGGCTAACCAAGTTCACAGATGACTGCACACTAGCAGCCATAATCAAAACTCCAAAAGATGTGGACATCCTACAAAAGGGCCATGCTGATACAGATGCCTGGTGTCAAAGCCATGGCCTCAACTCAATGCCAAAAAGTGCATTGTTATCCCTTTTGGTAAAAACTCAGTACCCATGAACTACCACATAGGTGGTAGTCTACTTAACACCGAAAGTGTGATAAGAGACCTTGGGACACAGGTGTACTGTAGTCTTTCCTTTGATAATCACATTGCCACAGTAGTCAGGAAATCCTTCTATGTGGCACACCTCTTCACAAAAGGTTTCTCATCCAGGAAAAGAGGTCATTGTTCCCCTCTACTCGTCACTCATTAGACCCATTATAGAGTACAATGCCCCTTTTGGTATGTACCTCACAAGACATCTACAACAACTGGAAAGGCCACAGAAATACCTCACAATGAGGATTACCGGCCTCAAAAAGATGCCCTATGCAGACCGTCTCAAAAAACTCCAGCTTTACTCCGTTGCATATCGCCTCCTCAGTGGCGATCTTTGGTTTGCCTAACACACAAAGCTATGTTAAACCCAGAGCTTTAAGACATGCTCCACTTAAGGAAATCCCAATCCCTACGAGCTACACGCTCTAGGGACCTAAACCTCGTCACCACAATAAACAGAACATGCTGGTGGGATAGATTCCTGTCCCAGAGACTTCCCATACTCTGGAACAAAACTACCTATCTATATCAAACAAAGCTCCTCATTAGCATTCAAGAAAAATCTTGATGATTGGATGGGAGATAGGAAATTCACCCCAGGTATCACTTCTGTGGCTCTGCTCGACAGTGGCACGGGAAAATAATTTTCTTGGGTGGCGAGAGCTTTTTCACTATTTCTGTTAAACAACCTGTCTCTTGTATCCTTTTCAGTAAAATAACTTAAGATTACACTTTTTTCCAGCATTTTTTCATAATCGATTAAAACTTGTTCATATACTTTCTTATCACATTTCTCATACACCTCATCATTCTCCAGGTGATCCATGCACATTCTATAATACTGTGTTACATTTATTACCTTTATCTGCCGGTTTTATTAAATCCTTTCTCTTCTGTAATGTTTTTAAAGCCTGCCATTCTCTTTGTGTTAAATTATAACATACTTTTTCTCTATTTTTTAGAGCATTTTCACAGTTACCTCCCCCCCACCAAATCCGATCATAGAACTGAAATGTGATATGCAAACATTGTCAAATTGGGGAATGTATTTATTTATTACAGGAATTGTAAACACCCAAGAAAAATATTCTCCTGTGCCCCTCTCGAGCAGAGCCACAGAGGTGATCCACGGGTGAATTTCCTATTTCCCATCCAATCATCAAGATTTTTCTTGAAGTGTGCTAATGAGGAGTTTTGTTCGATATAGACAGGTAGTTTTGTTCCAGAGTATGGGAAGTCTCTGGGACAGGAATCTATCCCTCCAGTATGTTCTGTTTATTGTGGAGACAAGGTTTAGGTCCCTAGAACGTGTAGCTCGGAGGGATTTCTTTAAGTGGAGCATGTACAACAGCTCTAGGTTTGACACAGCTTTGTATGTTAGGCAGAGATCGCGTCCAAGCAGGCGATATGTGACGGAGTAAAGCTGGAGTTTTTTGAGACAGTCTGCATAGGGCATCTGTTTGAGGCTGGTAATCCTCTTTGTGAGGTATTTCTGTGGCCTTTCCAGTTGTTGTAGATTTCTTGTGAGGTACATACCAAAAGGGGCGTTGTACTCTATAATGGGTCTAATGAGTGACGAATAGAGAGGAACAATGACCTTTTTTTTTCCTGGATGAGAAACCTTTTGTGATGAGGTGTGCCATGTAGAAGGATTTCCTGACTACTGTGGCGATGTGATTATCAAAGGAGAGATTACTGTCCACCTGTGTCCTAAGGTCTCTTATCACACTTTTGGTGACTACCATCTATGTGGTAGCTCACGGGTACAGAGTTTTTACCAAAGGGGATGACAATGCACTTTTTGGCATTGAGCTTGAGGCCATGGCTTTGACACCAGGCATCTGTCTCTGTGAGGCCCTTTTGAAGGATGTTCACATCGTTAGGAGATTCGATTATGGCTCCTAGTTTGCAGTCATCTGTGACCTTCATTAGCCAAAGACCTTCTGTGGTAACCTGTACTTCAGAAAAGTAGATATCAAACAGGAGAGGACCCAGGACTGAACCCTGTGGTACTCCACTTGTCATGGGTCTGAAGTTGGATTTGGAGTCTGCTATCCACTTGTCACTGGTCTGAAGTCGGATTTGGAGTCTGCTACTTTCACAGTTTGGGTTCTGTCAGTAAGCAAGTTGGCAACTCATCTTATGACATAGGGATTTATACCTAGTTTAGTGAGTTTATCTATAATTCCAGAGTGGGGATGGTGTCAAAAGCCTTGGTGAGATCTAGATAGGCTGTGTGAACCACGTTACTCTTGTCTACGGCTTTGGTAACTGCTTCAAAGAAGTCTATTAGGTTTAGGAGACATGATCTGCCTTTTACAAACCCAAACTGGGTGGGGTCCAGAGTTTGGAGATTACTAATGTCTTTGTTTATAAGTCGCTTGAAGATACGTTCCATGGCCTTGCAGACCTGGCTCGTTAGGCTAATAGGGCGGTAGTTCCTGAGGCCCATGGTGGCTCCCCCTTTGTGAAGTGGGATAACTGTCGCTGTGTGCCATTCAGTGGGCACAAAGACTGAGGTGAGGCTATGACTGAACATGATGCTTAGGTGGGGTGCCAGTTCATTATGTAGTTCGTGTAGAACGCAGCCTGGGATGTTGTCAGGTCCCATGGATGCTGTGGTCTTGGCTTTGGAGAGTGTGGTTTTTACCTGTGCAGCCCTGATTACAAGAACTTTGCATTCTTCCGGTATAGAGATGAGCCCTATAGGGGGTGAGAGGGGGAGTAAAGTTAGCACTGAACCTATCTGCCCAGACGTTGGCAATATCAGTTAGTTTTGTATATATATAGTGCTATTGTGCTGTAACTCAGAATAGATCTGAATGTTGCCATTAGGATTCTTGACATAGCTATAGAATGCTTTGTGGCTGTCTTTAGAATCAGTGGTGATTTTGTTTTCATAACTAGCTTTGGAGGACTTTATGAGTGATCTCTGCTCCTTATTAAGGCTGACCAGAGAGTTCCCTCCAATCATGGGATTTTTCTCTTTTTTGCAACAGTTTCTTTCTTCTGTTGTAGAGTTTGTTTATGGCAGGGGACCACCTGATTGGCTTCCTTTTTTTGGAGGATAGCATCTTGGCTCTGTTAGGGATAGCATGATCCATGCACTCGTGTAAGTGCTTATAAAGTGCAGTTGTGTAGGATTCAGCAGTCGTACCTCTATTGTCTGTCTGCATGGGTGTCGTGAAGTTTGTCACTTCTGTCTTAAGAAGCGTGAAAGTTGGCTTTGGAGAAATTTTTTACGGTGGTTTCCCTAATGGGGGGTGTACAAATGGGATATGGATGTCTATGGTGATTAGCTTGTGGTCGGATCTGACCAACGAAAAATTAACCTCTGGTGTGGAACACCATAAGCCCATGTTGGCAATGATCAGGTCTAGGATATTGCTGCCCAGGTGAGGGTGTGGATAAGTTGATCCAAGGCGCTGGAATTTATGAATTGCAGAAAACGTTGAGCAAAAGAGTTGGTACAGGAGTAGTTTTCCCAGTTAATGGTGGGGTAGTTGAAATCACCCATTATTAGGGTGTTGGAGTGTACACTAATATTTTCCAGTGTATCAAGAAATGAGGAGTGGGAATCCTGGAGCATGGTGGGGGATCTGTAGCAAGTTACAATTTGGACTGCAGTCTTGCCCAGAGTTAGTTGCCTTGGATACTCTTGGATGCATTTTGCTGAGCAACTAGCCTGGAGTTGTGGATATCCTTAATGAATATGGACACGCCTCCACCTTTAGTGTTTCAGTCCAGGTTAGGTGGCCGAAAGGTGTGGTATGAATTACAGCCTGGTAATGCAGGGGTGCTCTCTGGAGCCTTGAACCAGGTCTCTGTCACTGCACAGATGTCGATGTTCTCCATTTTAAGAAGTGCCTCGAGTGAATGCATTTTGAGGTTTAGACTTCTAGCACTGAGTAGCATTACCCTCAGGTTTTGCTTGCTTGTACATGTTAAGTTGGTGAATTTGTCATTTGAACCTTGCCTAAAAAAGGCACTATAGGGCTGGCAAGAGCCTTAGCCAATATCCAGAATCTCAAGGACGACAGGTGCAGTCCATTTCTGGCAAAGCATAGTGGTCTGTCGATTATGTCATCCCAGGCAGACAGATACTGGATCCCTTTAGAATGACACCAGAAGCTTAGCCAATTTATTGTATTGCTGTCTCTTACTCTGCCCCTGCTTAAAGTCTCTTCTTTGGCCTTCATATGAGTTATTTCCATTTGTGCCATAATTCCGACTCAGTTTCTGTCCTTGCCGGTACTGATTTTGCTCCCCCTAGTTCCGAAATGCTCGCCGGTGTTCTTCTGGACTTTGCGGTTGAGGTAAATCTGGAAACTCCTCACTGTCATCCATTGCATGGTAGCTGGCTCCCTCCAACTACGCAAATGAAACAGAGGAGGCCCTTTTGAAGCTTACGTTCTGACGTTGCTGGCTCCTTGGCTTCCGAATCGACTAGGGCACAAATGCTCACCCTCCTTCATAATCATTGATGTCCCAGTGTCTTTTTGTACTCTATCAGGTCTGATTCTAAAGAAGACAACTTCTTATTAACTTTTTCTAAGTTGTTGTTCATGTTCTAGACCCCTACAAAGTTACTAATTGTATGGGAAAGGGTAGCTAATTGTTGCTTCAAGCTCCTGTGTTTCACTTGATCTCTCTCTAACAGGATATGTAGCCACTCCATTACACATTTATGTGAAGCATTGATCCAACAAACTGTTTCTCTGTTGGGCAGCTCAAATCAAAAGGTGTACTAAGATTTTTTTATAAAATCCAGACCTCTAGGTGTTATATTGGGGTCTATATAATGTTGCAGACCCAACATATTGAAACAGATCTTTGTTTCTTTTTCTAAGAGTCTTTCAAACTTATCACACATTTCCCTTTTATCTGTGGGTATCATATTCAATGTTTGGCCCGCAGAAATAAAAGGTTCAGTCACTCTTTTAGACCTTTCATTTATGAACACATCAAAGAGAGGACCAATACCTTGGCTCATTGGACAAATCTCCATAGCCTGGCCAGACGTATGTAAAGAACCATTCATATATCTTTGGGATCCCACCTGGGACCCCAATCCTCCAGCTGCATGCAAAGCAGATGTAGAATCTTCACAAAGGGCTAGGAACATCAACATTTGGATCTGAAGACGTATTGCAAAGCACCACGACAAGAAACCACTACACCTCCTCAATAGATATACCTAACACAACGACCTGGATCCAAACAAAGTTTACATCCAACTGCTACTTAAATTGTAAAGAAAAAAAACACGTAGTAAAACAGGTTCAGTTTACTCTAGTGCCTCGGTGTTACCACCTTCAAGGAATAAAAAAAGTTACAAAAACCATGTCTTTTATATTACAATACAAATTACATTCAATTAATCAATTAAACAATCAATAAAATAGGTTCCCATTTTAAAGCAAACACATAGTTTAATTCATTGTTCAAACCCTTAGGAACCAGTGTCTTATATTTTAAAATATAATTACTCTCTTTATGTCACCGAGGCGCTAGAATAAACTGAACCTGTTTTATTACATGTTTTTTTATTTACAATTTAAGTAGCAGTTGGATGTAAACTTTTATTTGGATCCAGATCATTGTGTTAACCATTTGGAGATGGTCTGTTTTGACACCAGCTGTCTCCTTTTTACCTTCACAAGAAATGAACTGATCCGATGATATGAAATATTTAGTTCAGTCAAGACAGTACCCAAGTTGTCTGCAGATATCCAAAGTATGGGGGAATCCTTTCTCCCTCATTTTTTGGTTCAGGAAAGAAAACTGGGAGATAGTCTGACAAAGTAAACTTGGACACCACTATAGGCATAAAAGACGGATTAGTTCTCAAAGAAATCCTGTCCTTGGGGAAAATGAGGTGGGGTTGACCCCACCATAAGTGCCTGCAACTCAGATACCCTTTCTTGCAGAGGTCAGAGCAATCAGTAAAACCGATTTCCATGTTAAGAACCTCTATTCATCCAGAATAGCTGGTTCAAATGGCGCAAATGTTGGTTTCTTTAACACAAAATTAAACTCCCAAGGATGGGCCAACAGTTTACTTGGAGGCCTCTTATGAAAAAACCCTTTCAAGAACATTCCAACATGCAAAACCCTTTTCAAGAACATTCTGACATGCAACTGCCTTGAAAGAGGAGGATCAATGGGCAGATAAGCTGAAATGGCCGAAAAATGAACCTTGACAGAGGAATAAGTAAGGCCATAGGATAATAACTCACACAAATATTGTAAAACCAGAGAACAACAACCCCGAATGGATGCTGGTTATGTTGCTGGCACCAACTAGAAAATCTTTTCCATTTTGTAATGTATGATTTTCTAGCAGCAGGCTTTTTTGCCTCCATTAGTAACTGCTGCACATCCTCAGAAAACAGGTGCCTAAAAGGAATTAAGGCTATCATCCAGGCAGTCTATTGAAGATGACTGATATCAGGGTGGATCAAACACCCATGTTCTTGTGCGAGTACATCCATTCTGTGAGGAAGGTTGTGGTAATTGCCTCTGGTCATTTTCAAAAGAAGGGAGAACCATGGCTGCCTGGGCCAGAAGGGATTCACCACAATGATCTTGGGGAATTCTTTTTGAATCTTCAGAAGTACCCTGTACATTAGTGGAAAGCCATGCAGAAACATTCCTATCCAAAGACAAAAAAAGGCATCTGTCTTCCAGGGCTTCTTGCATGGAGTCCTGGAACAGACTTTTGCCAGTTGATTGTTCAGGAGGAATCAAAGAGGTCTATTTGAGGAACTCCACACAAATGGATCAAATCTTGGAAGACCCCCAGATCTAGTTTCCATTCATGAGTGTATGTCCTGGTCCTGCTCAGTTTGTCTGCCACACAATTCTGCAATGATGGAATGCAATATGCCTGCAGAGTGAAACTGTGCTGTGAAGCTATATCCCAAGCTAACAGGGCTAGTCTGCAAAGGGGATACACATCAACAGGCAAGGGGGAACCAGGTTGTAACACATCACTGTGGTATTGTCTGTAACCACTTGAAGTGGTCCCGGGGACCAAAGATAGTTCAGATAACTGAGTGTTTCAATCAGGGCAAATATCTCCTTGATATTTATGGACTTGCATCTGTCCTTAGTGTCCCACACCCCGTGAATTTTTAAGTCTCTCCTGAAACTGCTCACCAAGAAAGTTTGAAGCATCTGTGGTGAGTGACTGCTTTGGAGAAGGGGAGGCTTTGATTTAAGGATATCTGTTGTCTCTACCAAGTGATTTCTCTTCTGACAAATCCCAGTACTGGGATATGAAAATATAAAGGGTGTTGATACTAGGACCAAAGATATTTCTGATACTATATCTTTCTCATGTGGAGTCTTGCCAGGGGTATCATGAGAATCTTAGATGCCATGAGGCCCAAAATCCTGAGGTATTCCCCCACAGTGACCAAAGTCTGAGTGGAAAAACTTAGAAATATATCTAAATAACGATCTATTTTTTTTCCTGTAGAAGAAAAGCTCTTTGAACTGAGGTGTCTAGCTGACATCCCAGGGACACAATCCTGTGCGAGGGAGTCAAGAAAGGCTTTTGAATGTTCTCTTGGAATCTCAGCTTGTGCAAGAGATCTCTCACTTTTTAATTTCTCCAAATCTTTTGGGTTTCTAATACCATGATGGGAACGGACCCCATTCCTAAGTCAAAGTATGATTAAAGTTCATGAAATTAGTATTGTTTCACTCTTTGATGTTAGCCAAAAGTGCTCTTGGCAGCATCCACAACGTGCCCAGTAATGACTCCTTCTGCAATTCATACGGAGTTACAAATTCATACGGGAATTGGTAGCATATCTAAATATGATGGTAGACTCTTTTATAAGACCCATTGCTCCTACTACTAGTGGAACTATCTGGGTAACTTTCTTCCACACTGCTCTCATTTCTGCTTGCAAATCCTGATATTTTATAACTTTGTGCCTCCGAATGCAGGACACTATAGTCACTCTGTGTGGCAATTTCAATGATCAGTGCTATTTTTGTCTTCTTTTCTTGGACCACTAAATCCAGTTTTCTAGCATCTGTCTTTTGAACTGTTGATAATGGATGATCCCATGTGATGCTGACTTCATAATTTTCTTTCATGATGCTTTGTGGCTCATGTTTCCAATGTTTTTCAGGCACTTCAATACCATAATGTTTGCATAATCCCCAGCGCAGCAGTCTTGCCGCATTATTATGCCTTTCAGTATGCAGTCCTTCTGCCATTAGTATGTCGCAACCAGCAAAGAGGTGTGCAACAGTTTCCAATTCAGTTTTACCCAAGAGATTCCTGACATGTTTGAAAAAGACACTGCAAAGATAACCAAGTCAACTAAATATGGAAATATGTGGACATCCTGCAGCCGGCAATGAGCTATAAACGGAGTTAGACACTTTGTGAACACTCTTGGTGCAGCGGATAGTCCAAAGGGTAAGGCAGAGAATTGACAATGTCATCTAGACACAAAACCATAAAAAACACCTGAAGCGTGGATGAATAGGAATGTGATAAGCATCTTTTAAGTCTAGATCACTACTGTGGTGCAGCGGTTAGCATTGTCACCTCACAGCAAGAGGTTCTTTGGTTCGATTCTCAGCTGGACCGCCTTCTGTGCAGAGTCTGCATGTCCTCCCTGCTGTCGACGGAACTTGAAGACATGCATGTAGGTGCGTAAGTGTGTGTGTGTGTGTGTGTGTGTGTGTGTGTGTGTGTGTGTGTGTGTGTGTGTGTGTGTGTGTGTGTGTGTGTGTGCGCGCGCCTTCTGTGAAGGTTGGGTGGCAGGCTGGCAAACCGATACAGTAAAAATCCACTGCCAATCGATAGCGGACCGGTGATCTGCTACGGCAACCCCTAACTGGGAAAAGCCAAAAGACTAATTACCAAGAAACGTGAAAGAGGAAGAACAGGAAACAGGTCATGAAGTGACATTTTATATATGGCCACTATTACAAGCAGGTTTAGGAAAGAAAGACCCAGAACTGGTCTCAAAGCATTTTCTTTCTTTGGAACTAAGAACATCCTTGAATAAAACTTGCTTCCCACCTTGGAAAGAGGAAAGTACAGTTTTGTACCTACCATAAATGTAATGTTCGAGTGTATACACTGCTGCAGTCATTACACTTGGGTTATCCTGCCATCAGGCGGTTCCCCAGTCGGCCTACGTTCCAAAGTCTTGGTCTGGCGTTGGTTGCTGTCGCCTCCTCCCTGACGTCAGTGCGACAGGGGTATATAAGATGCAGCCGACGCCATTTTCTTCAGTTTTTCTTGCCCCAGATGTCAGCCTCTAAATAGGTAGGCAATTCCAACTGCTAATAAAACATACATAAGAAGAGCAAAAACAACTTACAGCTACCAGCAAATACTCCCCATGGGTAGAAGACATAGGTACGTACCAACCAGGAAGAGGGGAAGGAGGGAGGGTAACCTGGACTGCAGCAGTGTATACACTCAAACATCTACATTTATGGTAGGTACAAAACTGTATTATGTTCATCGTGTTACACTGCTGCAGTCATTACACTTGGGTAGAATCCCAAAGCTGAGGAAGGGTGGCTGGTTCTATAAGGCATTAGGGGTGGCTATAAGGCCCTGCAGCACTGCAGTGGCAAAGCCAGCTCTGGATTTAGAGTATAGAGGCAGATGGTAATGCTTGGTGAAGGTATGTACAGAACTCCAAGTTGCTGCTTCCAAAATATCCTTGGTAGGTACTCCCCTGAGGTAGGCAGTTGAAGTGGCTGTTGCCCTGGTGGAGTGAGATCTAATGCTGCTAGGTACAGGTTTTCCATGGCATGTGTAGCAGAAACGTATACAACGTCCTATCCATTTTGAAACAGTCTGTTTTGAAATGGCTTTTCCCTATGCTCCTGCAGCATATGCTACCAATAATTACTCAGATTTTCTGAAAGCTTTGGTTTTGTCCAAGTAGAAGCATAACTGCCTGTGAATGTCCAAAGAGTGCAGTAGTCTCTCCCCTTTACTCTGTGGTTTAGGATAAAAAGTTGGCAGGTGAATAGTTTGGTTTAGAGCCACATTGGATACCACCTTTGGCATAAAAGTAGGGTTAGTTCTTAAAGACATCCTGTCCTGGTGTAAAATGAGGAAAGGTTCCACTGCCATTAGTGCCTGTAATTCTGAAACTCTTCATGCTGATGTTATTGCCAGGAGCAGAGCAGTTTTTCAAGAGATATATTTTAATGTTGCTGTGTTGGCTGGCTCAAAAGGAGGTAAAGTTAGCTTCTCCAAAACAAAGTTGAGGTCCCAAGTTGGAGTAGGTGCTCTATGGGGCGGTCTTATGTTTTTAGCCCCTCTGAGGTACTGTTTTAAAAGAGGATGTGAGAAAATTGGTGGATCCATGTTGTAATGAGCAGAGATGGCAGAGGCATGGATCTTGATGGATGAGAAGGAGAGTCCTTTGTCCAGCCTCTCAGTTAAGTATTGCAGTATCTGAGGAATGTTTGGGACAACAGGGTCAAGGCTGTGAGCTTGGTTCCAGGCACAGAATCTCTTCCATTTATCCGAATAGGCTTTCCTGGTACTAGGCCTTCTGGCCTCCAGAATGACATCCATAACAGCTTTGGAGACAGGCATTGCTTGCTTGACTAAGGAATCTTCCATGCAGCTAGGTTTAAGGTCTTTAGCTGGCTGTGTAGTATTTGTTTGTTGTGCTGAGTCAGCAGATGTGGGATTTGAAGCAAAATCCAGGGTGGTGGTTGTGCTAAGCTCTTTAAGATTGTGTACCAGTGCTGGCGTGGCCAGTCTGGTGCAATCAGGATCATCTTTGGCTCTTCCTGCCTGGCTTTTATGAGTACCTTTGGCAGGAGAGGTAGTGGTGGAAAAGCGTATATTTGTAGGTTCTCCCAGCTGAATGAGAGGGCATCCACTTTCCATGCTTGTGGATGGTAACTCCTTGTGCAAAATTTTTGTAGCTGGCAGTTTATTGGGGATGCAAACAGATCTATGTCCAGGCTCCACCATTTCTGTGTTATAATTCTGAATATTTGTGGATTCAACTCCCATTCGTGGGGATCCATGATGTTTCTGCTTAAATCGTCTGCCAGTGTGTTTTTGTCTCCTGGCAGGAATTGTGCTTGCAGATGAACTTGAAGATTTATAGCTGTGTTCCACAAGGTCATAGCTTGTCTGCAGTGAGTGCCCCCTTGCTTGTGTATGTACCACATAACTGTGGTGTTGTCTGTCTTTAGTAGTAGTTGTCCTGGATGCAGCAGGTCCTTGAAAGCTATATGCACATTTTGTACAGCTAGCATCTATTTTTGATTGATGAGAAAATGCCTTTGTTCTGTGGGCCACGTGCCCTGAATACATTTGCCTGCCATGTGTGCTCCCCAGGCGTAATCTGATGCATCTGTTGTCAGTGTTTGCCTGGCTGTGGGTTGTGTAAAAGGCTGCCCCTTGTTGAGGTGACAAGCTTGATTCCACCATTGAAACTCCTGTTGAAAGCAAGGGATTAGTGGTATAACTGTTTCCAAACTTTGACAGTGTTGAGACCATACATTCTTTAGGTACCATTGTAGTTTCCTCATATGCAGTCTGGCATATGGAATTAATAGTATGCAAGATGCCATGTAACCCAAGGCCTGCAGAATTTTTCTTGCAGGGAGTTGGGTCTTTGTTGCCATCAATTGAAAGTATCGAGTCAGTTGTCCTTGTTTGTCTGGCATGAGATAAGCCATCTGGGCCGTTGTGTTCAAGCTGGCACCCAGGAATATAATCTCTTGTGAGGGCACTAGTTTTGATTTCTTTTCGTTTACTGTGTACCCCAGGCAACTTAACTTTTTTACAAATGCCAGATGCTTTAGAAGAATGTCCTTGCTCTCTGCTTGAATCAGGCAGTCGTCCAGGTACGGATAAATTTGAATTCCTTTCTGTCTGCAAAATGCAATTACTGGTGCCAGGCACTTTGCGAAGACCCTGGGTGTAGTAGATAAGCCAAATGGCAGTGCAGAGAATTGGTAGTGCATTGAACCCGCTATGAATCTGAGGTATCTTCTGCAGTTTTGTCTGATAGGGACATCCAGGTATGCCTCTTTGAGGTCCAAAGTCACAAGCCAAGCTTTCTTGCCCAGCATGGGAAGAAGCTGCTGTAATGTCAACATTTTGAATTTTGGAACATCCAGGTAAGTGTTTAGAGATGAAAGATCCAGAATGGGTCTCCAGGCTTTGTCCTTTCTGGGTACCAGAAAGAGTCTTGAGTAAAATCCTTGTCCTTGCTCCAGTGATGGTACCTTCTGAATAGCTCTCATATCCATGAGTGCTGTAACTTGTTTTTGAGCCTCTGCCCATTGACTTGGTGGCAGATTTGGCATTCCTTTTAACCTTGGCAGAGTGTGAAAGTGGAACCTGTAACCTTGAAATACAATGTTGAGAACCCATTTGTCTTTGGTGATTATTTGCCAATTGTGGTAGAAGAGTGCCAGTTTTCCTCCCAAGGGGGCTGCCAAGAAGGATTTGTTTGGCAGCTGTAGTGGGAAGTCATTGGAGCTGTTTTTTATATGGTTGGGGCCTTGTCTTCCCCTGATGCAACCCATTGTCGAGGCCTGTTAAGTACCTTGTGTTTGACCTCTACCTCTTGGACGTCTGTATCTTCCCCTTTGAGGTCTGTCTGTAATTGGAAAGGACCAATTCTTAGTTGGCCAGTTTCAGCTAAATCTAGGAGGCTGAACCTGTAAGAAATCCTTCACCGTTTGCATAGATTTTGCCTTATCCTCCATTTTCTTTAGTACCTCTTCTGCCTTAACTCCAAATAACACATCCTGCTGCAAAGGTGCATCCAATATTTTTGCTTTAACATGACCTGGTAACGTATGATCTGAAGTAGTTACTTCATTTGCTGTGCAACCTGTGGGTATCGGATCCGACTTCGGATCCGAGCCGGCAGCTTACCAAGCTCCAAGATCCGAGCTCCTCCCCCCTACCCATAATCCCCTGCTACCAACCACATTACCCCAGATCGTTTTTTGCCATGGCTGAAGAAGCTTTCCCTTTGAAGAGCTCCTGGCTGGGTGAGATCGTTTCTATCATAACTTCATCCTAAAGTTTCAAAAATCGTGTGTGTGTGGTAGTAAACCTTTTTTCTACCCCGTTTTAGTGCTAGTTTAATTTTTTCTGGTACAGTTAGTTAGTTTTCTTTAGTCACTCCCCCTCCCCCTTAGCGTTTGGGTATGTGTGTGTGTGTTTAACATGGTGGAAGGGCCTAAGGCTATTTTTTCCAAATGTACTGAGTGTGGCCACAAGCTTTCCCCAGCTGATGGCCACACAGTGCGTTTTGTGCCTGGGGGTAGCCCATCTTTCAGAGGCCTGCCAGATCTGTGCGGCCTTTAACCCCCGGGCACTTCGGGATAGGAAAAACAAGCTGATCCTGGTGGGAAAGCTCCCCCAGGAGTCAGCTTCTTCTTCCTCTCCCATTCGGGCTCCAGCTGCCTCAGCGGCCTCGGCGCCCTCTGTTCCCTCAGCTCAACCCGGGACTCAACCTCCCTCTTCGGGTTTGAGCTCTGGGGAAAATAGTGCCTCCTCAACTAAGGAGAAGAGGCACAAGGATAAGGAGGGACATAGATCCCCATAAAAGGCAGGCCGAGTCTCACCCCTCGGCTCCACCAGCAAAAATAGCTAAGTCTCCTTCGGGGGTCTCCGGATCCTTCTCCTCTCTGCTCCATTCACCTAGCTTCTCGCCAGAGCCAGAGGAGGAAGATCGGTTTCCCTCGAGGTCATCGAGGCGGCCCTCCCGGCCCGCCTCGACTACCTCTTCCAGGTCAACCAAAAGCATCTCCGAAGCGGATATGGATCGGATGATGCATCGGTTCTTGCAGACCCAAATGCAGATGGGGGTGCTCTTGCCTCCCCCACTCTGGGGGGGGGGGGAGTGCGGCCCCTATGTTTGCCCCGATCACTCCTTCTCTGACTCGTTTTCGGATCTCGGAGTCATCGGATCCGGGCCCATTCGGACCCAGGGATTTGTCGGCACCAATAGCGCTGGTCTCTCTGACGCCGACTATGCCCTCGAGCTTGTCGGATCCGAGCTCTCGGGGCAGAGGGCTGAGCGTTGGATCCGAGGGAGTTGTTGTATCTTCGGAGCTGTTGGCTTCAGAGCGCACCTCTCTCTCTCTGCGCTGACTGCTTCGGCTCCGACCCCGATCCCTTCCTCGGAGCCGAGGAGATTGCTCTGAGGCTGGCGAGGGTGATTCTCCTTCGGCTTTTGAGGTAGTGGAGAGGGTACTGTCGAGATCCTCCAGATCCCCGGTTCGGGCTTCGGATCCACCCGTACCCCCTCCGACCATCGGGACAGCCTGCCCAAGCCCTCCAGCTAGTTCCTGTGGAGGAACAACAACCCGTGGACGAGCCCTCTTCGGATAGCCCCACCGAGGAGGTTCCTCGGAAACGTCGGTGTAAAAGGAGGCACCTGGACTCCCTCGAGTCCGTTACCACCGACAGGGACTTAGATGATAGGGAGGGTTCCCCAAGGTCACCCCCTGAAGATGTCTCCTTTGGAGACATCATGGAAATGTTGCGTACCCCGTGGTGGACTTAATTACCACCAGGGCGTGGAAGGAGCCTGACACCGTGGAGCCAATTCCTAGGCGTCCCGATAAAATACTGAGTCCCCCCACAGATAGGCAATCATGGGCCAAAGGATTCCCCTGTTGATGCCATGTTAGTGGCAGCGGCCACCAAGAAAGAACTCGCTCAGGAGAGTTCTCTGGTCTACCCGCCAGATAAAGAATCTCGAGCGTTGGACCGGATTGGGAAGCGGATGTTTGCTTCAGCAACCTTTTCTTTAAGGGCGCTGAACTATATGGCACATACCATCAGGCTACAGCGAGACTTGATCAAGGAATACGCTGCAGCCCCCCTGGAGTCCATGTCGGTCGGAGACAGGAATGTGTTTACGACACGAATGGCCACTCTGAAATCCATCTCCAATACGTCTATGCGGCTCCTCTCTCATGCTTCGGAGGGAGCCGCTAGAGCCAGCGGAGCAGGGGTCGTCTTACGACGTCACGCCTGGCTCCGTCTTTGCGATTTCGCGGATCCCTTCAAGGCATCCTTCGCGAACGCCCCCTTTGAAGGTTCTGCTCTTTTCGGCAAGACCATTTGCGATACGCTGGTCCAAAGTGAAAAGGACGGGAAGACGCTGTCTGCCGTCGGAGTCTGCTTCTCTAGTCCCCAAAGATCCTTCTCCAGGAATCAGATGGGACAAAAGAAGCTGTGGTTCCGCAAGTCTCAGCAAACCCATCCAGCTGCGGACCACTCGTCCTCTAGAGGCAGAGGAGGACAAGGTGGACTCCGGCCCAGAGGCAGAGGGGGGCCACGTAATTTCGGGTCTAGAGAACCTTTCTCAGACAGACCCGCGCAACAGCCCTGAGGGCTTGCCCGACTGTCCCGCTCTGGAGGCAGTCGGGGGGTGGTTGACGGAGCACCTGTCAAACTGGGAGTCCCTTACAACGGATCGATGGGTGTTCCTTATCATTTCCAGAGGTTATTTCATTCCTTTCCTAAATCTTCCCCCCAAAACCAGACACCTCCCCGATGTCCCACCCGATCAGAGGGAGGCAGCGGCTTCAGAGATTTTGAAACTGCTAAGAAAAACAGCCATCCAGCCCGTCCCCCCAGATCAGTCCAGATTGGGTTATTACTCAAGGTTCTTTTTGGTGCCAAAGAAAACGGGGGACCTCAGACCCATCTTAGACCTTTCCGCTCTGAACCTGTTTATACCCAAGGAAAAGTTCCGGATGGTCACTCTTCAATCTATCCTCCCCCTTCTGCGGGAGAACGACTGGATGTGCTCCATAGACCTCAAGGATGCGTACTACCACATCTTGATGGACAGACGATCCAGGAGGTTTCTCCAATTCCGGCTCGGAGCCAGTCATTATCAATTCAGGGTTCTTCCATTCGGCCTCACCTCAGCCCCCAGAGTGTTCACCAAAGTCATGGCGGTGGTTGCAGCCCACCTGAGAACTTCAGGGCATACAGGTCTTCCTGTACCTAGACGACTGGCTCCTTACCGCGACCAACAGGCATCAGCTCTCTGTAGCGAGAGATTACACACTGACTCTAGCCCACAACCTAGGCATTTCAGTAAACCTGCAGAAGTCCTGCCTGTGCCCCACTCAAGCCCTGGAATTCATAGGGGCCAGGTTGGATACTCGAATCTCTCGAGCTACTCTAACATCAGTCAATCTGAACAGTTTTGTCTTATCAGGTGTTAGCCCTTCTCCGGAGTCCTCCTCCTCCAGCGGAGTTAGTCCTGAGGGCACTAGGGTCTATGGCAGCAGCGATCGGTCTTTCCCTCCATGCCCGTCTGTGAATGCGAATATTACAATGGACCCTTCAAGTCCAATGGTCCCTCTTGCTCCACCCATTGAACACGCCGATACCGCTGAGCAGAGTTTGCAGGGACTCCCTTCTTTGGTGGTTGCATGCGCGGGAACTCAGAGAAGGGAGGCCTTTTGTGATCCCCCCAGTCGAAGCCACGTTGACCATGGACGCTTCTCGCCTCGGGTGGGGGGGGCATTGTTCAGGCAGATCCGTTCAAGGCACGTGGACTTCCCTAGAGACCGCATTGCATATCAATGTCCTAGAGATGAGGGCGGTGCTTTTGGCGTTGCAAGCTCTCCACGACCTTCTTCCCCTGGGGACTATTGCGATCCAGACAGACAACATTTCTGCAGTCTGGTATATAAACAAACAGGGAGGAACCAGATCCTACCCCCTGTGTCGAGAGGCCATGAGTGTTTGGGAATGGGCGATCTCCACCAACAGTTTTCTGGTAGCAACGCACATCCCGGGACGATCCAACATATTAGCGGACAAGCTAAGTCGGGTGCTTCTCACTCCGTACAAGTGGTCTCTGAATCCATCTGTTGCGAAGCAGATCTTCCACAAATGGGGTCAGCCTCGCTGTGATCTTTTTGCTTCTCCTTTAAACACAAAATGCAGCGAGTACTTCGCAATAATTCCCCCCAGAGGGGAAACCCCCAGAGACGCTCTAGTCCATGCTTGGCCTCCCGGGCTCCTTTATGCTTATCCCCCCCCTTCCACTCATGATGAAATTCATTCAGAAAGCCTGTCGGTTGGGGAGCAGAGTTATCCTCATAGCCCCATTCTGGCCTCGGCAGATCTGGTTCCCCTTTCTGTGGTCTCACAGTGTGGCTCCTCCGTGGATTCTGGATCCCAGTCCAGAACTGATCTCTCATCCCGCGGATTGCCCAACACCGAACCTGAAGCTTGCGGCTTGGCTGATCCAGTTCCATTAATGGCTAGGACTCCCGGTATCTCATCTCCCGTTAAGGCCATTCTGGTTGCGGCTCATAAGCCATCTACCAGAAAACTTTACAACAGTAAATGGAAACGTTTTTCCATTTGGGCCAAAGATAAGGGCTTGGACCCATTTATTGTCCCTATTCCGACCATCCTGGACTTCCTCTCGTTGATCTTTCGACAGGGAGCAAGTGCTTCTATGGTTAAGGTGCAATTGGCGGCCATCTCCCATTTTCATGTGGGTGATGGCATAGGTTCCTTAGCATCTACAAAGTTGTGCAAAACCTTCTTACGAGGCATCTTCCTTTTAAATCCACCGATAAAGTCTGTGGTTCCCCCATGGGATCTCACTCTAGTCTTGCAAGCCTTGACGAGTCCACCTTTCGAACCTGCGGCCTCAATTCCATTGAAGTTCTTGTCATGGAAAACAGCCTTCTTAGTGGCTATTACTTCGGCCAAAAGGGTTTCAGAATTACAAGCCTTGTGTATGGAACCTCCTTACCTTATCTTTCACAAAGATAGAGTGTCCCTCAGGACTAACCCGTCTTTCTTGCCTAAGGTTGCTTCAGAAGCAAATATAAATCAATCGATAAATCTACCAGTGTTTTTTCCAACATTTCAGAACAAGGGAGAATACACATTACACAAATTGGATGTACACAGATAGCTGCGTTTCTACTTGCATAGGACTAGAGAGTTTCGCAAGTCGGACCAGTTGTTTGTATGCAAAATCAACCATGGGTAAAGCCATTTCCAAAGTCACTGTAGCAAATTGGATCCGTCAGTGTATTATTCAGGGGTATATATCGTCTGGCAAACCAGCCCCGGTTAGTATCCGTGCTCATTCTACAAGATCTGTAGCCACCTCAACAGCCTTCTGGTCTACGGTTCCAGTGGACGACATATGTTCAGCAGCTACTTGGCCCTCTTCCCATACGTTCATTTCTCATTATAAATTAGATGTGATTTCGAGAAGTAGGGCTTCTTTTGGCTCCGCGGTGCTTTGGAATATCCTTCCGTAAGGACCACCCAGGTTCTTATAAGGTAGCTGGGGACTCTGTCCCACAGGTTGCAGAGCAAATGAAGTAACTACTTCAGATAAAGAAGTTATGTACTCACCATAAAGTACAGTTTTGTACCTACCATAAATGTAGATGTTCGAAGATCCACATTGCTGCAGTCCTTACACTTGGGTAGTCCGCTGTCCTCGGTCGGCCCGAATATCAAAGTATAAGGCTGACGTCGGTCAAGGCGCATTAGACTGACATCAGGACGTCAGGGTACAAATGCGCATGACCGACGTCATATCCTCAGTCTTTTCTTGCCCCAGATGTCAGAAGACCCTAACAAGAAAGGTCAAAAACCCAAAGACAACAAACAACCAACCAACCACCCTAGCAGTAATAAAAAGTACAATATATACAATATACACAATATGTACAATCCAACCCACACAACCACCTCTAACCACAGAGGGGAAGGAGGGAGGGTAAATTGGACTGCAGCAATGTGGATCTTCAAACATCTACATTTATGGTAGGTACAAAACTGTACTATGTTCTTCATCTCACATTGCTGCAGTCCTTACACTTGGGTAGAATCCCAAAGCAGAGGTAAGGAAGGATGGCACAACTATAAAGAAGCAGTGGCTGCCAAAATGCCCTGTAAAATAGCAGTGGCAAAACCAGCCCTAGATTTAGAGTAAAGTGGAAGGTGATAATGCTTAGAGAAAGTATGCACTGAACTCCAGGTAGCTGCCTCCAAGATATCTTTAGTTGCTACCCCCCTTAAAAAAGCTGTTGAAGTGGCAGTAGCCCTAGTGGAATGAGGCCTAATCCCAGCTGGAACCTCCTTGCCATGATGGGAATAACAGAAAGCAATGCAACACCCAATCCACCTAGAAATAGTTTGTTTTGACACAGGCTTGCCCTGAGAACTCAAAGCAAAAGAAACAAATAACTGCTGAGACTGCCTGAACCCTTTAGTTCTGCTCAAATAATATCGCAACTGCCTGTGTATATCCAAAGTGTGCAAAATCTTTTCCCCTTTATTTTGGGGGTTTGCATAAAAGGTAGGCAAATGAAAAGTTTGGTTTAAAGCCACACTAGAAACCACTTTAGGCATAAAGGAAGGATTAGTACGCAAAGATACCCTATCCTTATGGAAAATTAAAAAAGGCTCAACTGCCATAAGGGCCTGTAATTCAGAAACCCTTCTCGCAGAGGTAATGGCTAACAAAAAAGCAATCTTCCATGATAAATATTTCAACTCAGCAGTAGCTGCAGGCTCAAAAGGTTGTAGAGTGAGTTTCTCCAACACAAAATTGAGATCCCAAGCAGGAGTAGGAGCTCTTCGTGGGGGTCTTATATTCTTTGCCCCTCTAAGGAATTGCTTAAACAAAGGATGAGAAAACAATGGTGGGTCACAATCATAGTGAGCAGAAATTGCTGCAGCATGAATCTTAATAGAAGAGAAGGACAAACCTTTGTCCAGTAACTCAGTAAGATATTGAAGAGCCACACTTAAATTAGGCTTAGAAACATCAAATGCTTTGCTGCACTCCAAAATAAAAATCTCTTCCATTTATCTGCGTACACTTTCCTTGTACTAGGCCTTCTGGCCTCCAAAATAACATTCAAAACTCGCTGTGGAAGCTGAAACCCTCCAGGGTTTAAAACAGAATATGCCAGGCTGTCAGGTGAAGAGAGTGAAGTTTGACATTGAGTAAATGACTGTTCTCCTGAGACAGCAGGTGTGGAATCAAGGTAAAGGCCATGGCGGCTCCCGTACCAGACTTCTCAGTAGTGGGTACCAATGCTGTCGAGGCCAATCTGGAGCTATTAAAATCATCTTTGGTTTGTCCTGTCTGACCTTCAGAAGTACCTTTGGGAGGAGAGGCAGAGGTGGAAAGGCATACACATGAAGATTGCTCCAATTGAATGAAAGAGCATCCACTTTCCAGGCTGTGGGATGAAAACTTTTGTGCAAAACTTTGGCAGCTGGTAGTTTAGTGGAGAAGCGAACAGATCTATGTCTGGAGTTCCCCATGACACTGTCAATTTCTGAAAAACTTGAGGATCCAATTTCCACTCGTGGGGATCCATTATTTGTCTGCTCAACACATCTGCTAAGGAGTTCTGTGCTCCCAGCAGAAACCTTGCCTGAAGATTTAGCTGTAAACTGAGAGCAGTCTCCCACAAAATCATTGCTTGTCTGCACAGAGGATAAGAATGTGTTTCCCCTTGCTTGTTGATGTACCACATGACAGTTGTGTTGTCTGTTAGAATCAACACCTGCCCTGGAAGAAGTGAATCCTTGAAAGCTATTAATGCAAATTGGACTGCTAACATCTCCTTCAGATTGATATGTAGATGTAGAAGTCTGGCAGGCCACTTGTCTTGTATCCACTTTCCATTTAGATGAGCTCCCCAAGCTTTGTCTGAGGCATCTGTCGTTAGAATCTGACTCGCCTCTGGCCGGGTCACAGAGAGTCCCTTGTTTAGGTGACAATCCTGAGCCCACCACAAAAATTCCTTTTGAATGCAAGGTATTATCTGAATGACAGTGTCCATATCCTGGCAGTGCTGTGTCCATACATTTTTGAGATACCATTGTAGCTTCCTCATATGCAGTTTGGCATTGGGAAGCACCAGAATACAAGATGCCATGAACCCCAAGGCTTGAAGGACTGTCCTTGCAGTCAGCCTGGACTGATGAGACAATTGATGGAAGTAAAGAGAAAGATTCTGTTGTTTGTCTGGGGTCAAAAAGGCCATCTGGGATGCTGTATTCAGTCTCACATCCAGAAAGCACATGTCCTGAGAGGGTACTAGACTGGACTTTATTTCGTTCACAGAATACCCCAGGCATCTTAGCACTGCTATCACATAATGTAGATGATGAAGAAGTTCGTCCTTTCCTTGAGCCAGAATCAGGCAATCGTCCAAATAAGGATAGATCTGTATTCCTCTTAGCCTGAAGAAAGCTATCACTGGAGCCAGAACCTTCGTGAACACTCTGGGCAGTAGATAAGCCAAAGGGCAATGCAGAGAACTGATAATGAGAAGTCCCAGCCCGAAAACGTAGATACTTCCTGCAACTTAGCCTGATAGGAACATGAAGGTAAGCCTCCTGGAGATCCAGAGTCACCATCCAGTGATCTTTGCCCAGCAGAGGTAAAAGCCGTTGTAACGTCAACATTTTGAACTTGGGAATGTCCAGATAAGTGTTGAGGATAGATAAATCCAAAATTGGTCTCCACATGTTCCCCTTCTTTGGTACTAGGAACAGGCAAGAATAAAATCCTAGGCCCACTTCTGACAGAGGGACCGGTTGTATGGCCCCTATTTGGAGCAGCAGAGAAATTTGTTTGTGAGCCTCTATTCTTTGCTGAGGAGGAACGTCTGGCATGCCTTTGAAAGGAGGCAAGGTATGGAAATAAAACCTGTAACCTCGGTGTATGATATCCAATACCCATCTGTCTTGGGTAATTAAACTCCAATTTTCCTTGAAAAGTGCCAACCTTCCTCCCAAAGGTGCTGCCAGACGAGAAGGCTCTGGCAGCTGAAAAGGTAGGTCATTGGGTCTGTTTACGAAAGGACTGACCCCTACCCTCACCAGAAGACTGTGCAGGTGAACTCCCTGTTCTAGGCCTGAAAGAGCCCTGAGCTCTGCCCCTACCACGTCTAGACCTACCCCTAGACTGGGAATCATAAGAAGGATACGCCCACCCCTTGGTAGGCCAATTTCTGCTAAACTTCGGAGGCTGAACCTGCAAAAAATCTTTAACAGTCTGCATAGACTTAGCCTTGTCTTCCATTTTCTTTAAGACTGCCTCAACAGGTGAACCAAACAACACATCAGATTGTAAAGGAGGCATCTAAAATCCTCGTCTTAACATGTTCAGATAAATTCTGATCCCTCAGCCAGGCGTGCCTGCGAAGAACTGACCCAGTGGCAGCCACCCTGGACAAGGCCTGTACAGCATCAAAACCACATTGCAAAGAATGCTTACCCACTTGTTCAGAGACATGTACCAAATCTTATAACTCTTTACACTCAATACCTTCCGCCAGAGCATCTACCTTAGACTTCAACTGAGAAAGTAGATAGTTTTGGTATTTCAACATGTGAAACTGGCAATTCAGAGCCCTCATAGCTAGGGTGGAAGAAGTATAGACTTTCTTTCCCCACCTATCCAAAGCCCTGGCCTCTTTATCTGGAGGAACCGGATTTTTAACAACAGAAGCCTTAACCCCCTTAGGCCCCTGACTGACAGTTTCTGGGTCCGCCCTAGGACTCTTAAATGATACTTATGAGCTTCAGGCACCCTATAGTACCTATCCGGTTTAACAGGAGCAGGAGGCAAAGAATCAGGATTAAGAGAAGCCTCTGCAAACACATCCTCCACAACATCCAGAACAGGAGGTATAGCCAAAGGCCTATGCTGGGGTAAAACAAAATTCCCTAAGCCTTTTCCTGGAATCAGAGAAGTCCTGACCTTCCCACTTAAAATGCTCCCTCATGGAATGAAGAGTCTCTGAAAAAGAAAAATCCTCAGGAGGAGAAGCAGAAGGAGTAGAATCATCCACATCAGAATCAGAATAAGGAGAATACTCCTGCAAGTCTTCAGCCGAAGACTCTGAAACATCTGAAGCCTGCTCAAAACTCCCCAACTCAGGTTCCACCCTAGGCCTCTTATCAGGAGGGGGCAAAGAACCTCTAATCAGAGTAATCAAATCTTCTGCCATTTTAAGCATATGCTTCTTGGGCACAGATCCTGAAGAAGTAGGAGTGACCCCAACTGAAGCTAAACCTGGCCTGCCTCTGGGGGAAGCCTTGGAAACAGAAGGAGAAGGCCTAACCACCCTAGGAAGGGAGGGGAGGGGAGTACAGTAACCTGAGAAGCCCCTTCAGCCTGACCTGCCTCCTGAGAGGCCACATCCTGCAATAACAAGGTCTCCCCCTGGGACTCCAGAGAAACCTCCGGTGGAACTACCGGCTCCACCGACACCTCTAAAGAACCGGCGTCCGGTACGGACGACTCATCTTGCCTGGACTTAGCTGCTTTATCCTTGCGCTTCTTGAAGAAGCCGGAGCATCCGACGGCATATTGTAATTGCACCGCTTCCCGAAGACCAACCTGGCACAGTCTAACCTTCTCTTAATAGTGCGCTTATTGAAGCACAAAAGCGACACCCAACAACGTCGTGCTCAGGCCCTAAGCAAGGAATACACAAAGTATGATAATCTCTATGCGGTATCTGTTTCCCACAAGAAATACAGTTATTCACTTTTTCTGACATCCGGTAAACCACTGAGGCAAGAAAAAACTAAAATATTCTAACGGGTACTTAGCCAACTTTGACTCGGTCTGAAACTCCGAACTCGAAAAATTTCAGAACGCCGAACGGCACTTGCAACGCTGCTTCTGCATCGGACCATGCGGCAAAAAAGACTGAGGATATGACGTCGGTCATGCGCATTTGTACCCTGTCGTCCTGATGTCAGTCTAATGCGCCTTGACCGACGTCAGCCTTATACTTTGATATTCGGGCCGACCGAGGACAGCGGACTACCCAAGTGTAAGGACTGCAGCAATGTGAGATGAAGAACATCATACGCAACCGAACCCCCCTGCCATCCCCCGAACCTTTCGGGATTTTCTGATCACCTTTGCAGTTGATTTTTCATGTTTCCAGGTTGGTAAGGCAAAAAAAAAAAAAACGATCTGAGGTAATGTGGTTGGTAGCAGGGGATTATGGGTAGGGGAGGAGCTAGGAGCTCGGATCTTGGAGCTTGGTAAGCTGCCGGCTCGGATCCGAAGTCGGATCCGATACCCACAGGTTGCAGACAAATGAAGCACTTACTCAGATGGAACGTTATGGTGAGTACATAACTTCTTTTTCTTTTAACCAAGCATGTCTTCTAATGACAGAGCCTGTAACTGCTGCTTTGCAGGAGGCCTCTAGAGAATCAAAACCACATTGCAAAGTATGCTTTCCCACTTGTTCAGCTGCATGCAATAAATCCTGCATTTCTTTAAAATTAGGAGGATCTGATTCTGGAAGCATTTTTTGTTTTAACTGAGACAGTAAAAATTGCTGACATTTTAGCATGTGAAACTGGCAATTTAAGACTCGCATTGCTAAAGTTGCAGATGTATATACTTTCTTTCCCCATCTATCTAATGCTCTAGAATCTCTGTCAGAGGGAACTGGATTCTTGGCTGATGAGGCCTTAACTCCTTTGGGTCCCTGAGAAATAGTTTCAGGATCAGCTACAGGGCTTTTATACAGAAATGTATGTGAGTCAGGGACTCTGTAGTATCTGTCAGGTTTAACAGGGGCTGGAGGTAAGGAATCAGGATTTAAGCTGGATTCAGTATACACATCATCCACAATATCTAACACTGGTGGAATAGCAAGGGGTCTGTATTGAGGTAATAAAAGGAAGTCTCTGAGCCTTTTCTTGGATTCTGAATAATCCTGGCCTTCCCAGTGGAAATGCTCCCTCATGGTATGTAGGGTTTCCCCAAAGGAGTAGTCTTCAGGCAGTGAGGCTGTTGGAATTGATTCCTCAGCATCAGAGTCCTCATAAGGGGGTAAAGAGTATCCTAGGTCTGAGGATGAATCAGAAGAGATGGACACCTAGTCGGATGAGTCATAGTCTGCATCCTGTCTAGGCCTTTTATCAGGAGGGGGATGAGACCCCCTGATCAGAGTGATTAGGTCTTCGGCCATTTTGAGCATTTGTTTCTTAGGCATGGAGGCCTGTCCTGGAGAATGCTGTATTTGTTTCTTTGACTTTAAAGGAGGCTTAGACTTAGTTGAGGGTTTAATGCTTAACTGAGTAGGTCTGAAGACACCCTCTGTAGCTGTGGATTGCTCAGCTACTCCAGATCCCTCTGAAAAGTTAGTCTCGGTAGGCTGAAGAACTTGCGTGTTCGAAGGCCCAGCCATCTCCACGTGGGAGTCAGAGGCAGCTTGTGGTTCTACAGAAGCGGTCGTCAGGGGCTGCGAAGGCGCCTCACTGAAAACCGGAGAACCGGCGACTGGCCTAGAAGAGGCTTCGTCGTCAGTTTTGGGCCTCGGATGCCTATCTTTGTCTCTGCTCTTTTTGTGTATTCTGGTCGTCGGAAGTTTCTACCAAAATAATGTCGGGCAAAATCAAACCGACGTTTAATAGTGCGCTTGTTAAACCTAGCACAAAACCGACAACCAGTGATGTCATGGTCAGGGCCTAGGCATGGGATACAATAGGAATGAAAATCCTTATGAGGTATTTGCTTCCCACAAGAAATACAGTTATTTACTTTTACTGACATCGGTCTGAGGCAAGAAAAAGTTTCCCCAACGGGGTACTTAGCTTTGTAGAAGACTTCAGTTCTGGATTTGGAATGAAAATCTCAGGAGACGGCCGACCAGCACTTGTGAACTGCTTTTGCTTCGGGCACTGCACGGCAAGAAAGACTGAAGAAAATGGCATCGACTGCATCTTGTATACCCCTGTCGCACTGACATCAAGGAGGAGGCGACAGCAACCAACGCCGGACCAAGACTTTGGAACTCAGGGCGACTGGGGAATCGCTTGATGGCAGGATAACCCAAGTGTACTGACTGCAGCAGTGTAACACGATGAACATCTGGTTATATCACTCATTGAGAAAGCATGTGATGAAAAGATGGAAACAAAATAGTCTGATCTGCAGGATAACGACTGACCTCCTCCCCCGGAAAGGAGAAATTTCCTCCCACTGCCATCTGTAACCCTGATGAATGATTTTCAGACCCAATTGTCTGAAACAGTCTGTTGCCAAAGAGAAAAATGGATATTCAGACTTTCTGGAAGAAAAAGAGGGGCGGGGAGGGAGTGTGTCAAAATGTCTCTTAAAATAGTTACACATAACTGGACTGTCCTTGGTTTTGTGAGGTTTGAAACTTCTTTTTAGAACCTCCTTGCTAATTTTTACAGGTTTGTTTACCTGAATTCTGTTGAAACTGTTTATTCTGTTTTTTGCTGAAATTGGAATAGGAGAAAGCAAATCCCTTGGACAATTTGGAAAAGGAGGAATGAAAAATCAGGGATTCTCCGGATCAGTTTGCCCTTTACATCATACTTTTTGCTCACCTCTGCAGCAGAGTGGCCAAATCCTAAATCTTTATCCAAGGGAGAATTTAAAATCTCCATTTTAACATGATCTGGAAGGTTCTGAGAATGCAGCCAAGCAAACCTCCTTAAAACCGTACCAGAGGCCATAGCCATGAAACAAGTATCAACTGTGTCATACTCATACTGCAAACAATAAGTAGTGATCTGTGCAATGGAAGAAGCTAAGTTATTTAAAGCAGATTTCTGTTCACAAGAAGAAACTGTCAATAAACATTCCTCATACTTTTCACCAAAATGTCACAATAAACTAACATATGAGCCTGTTAATTTAAATTTCTGCAATTCAAAGTTTTACAGGTATACACTTTGCCCCCATAGCTAGCAATAATTTTCCCATCCTATATAAGAAAGAGTAGGACTGGATTTAAAGTGCTTAGCAGCAGAGGAGGGTCAGGATTCAGAACGTTGTGTAAAAATTTAAAAGACTGAGCAGCTTTATGCATATGTTTTTTAGGGACAGTGGCCGACTATCAGGAAAACTGCAGGCAGCAAGATACGCATCCTCTAAAGCAGACAGGACAGGAGGAATGGGTGTAGGTTCTGGAAAATCCTTCTGTAACAACTAAAAATATTTTTTGAGGGACCGAGAAACCTCAGCGTTTTCCCTCTGAAACAGTGGTAGATTCTAGCAATAGTCTCAAAGAAAGAGAAACCCCACAGGAAGAATCAGAAAGCGAGCTCTCTGTGCCTGAATCAGAAATCTGATTACAAAACCCTGAATCCGTCCCTGCATCTTCCTGTTCAGATTTGGAATCTTGAATCTCTTCAGGAAAGGAGGCATCCCCATTTTTTTTCACAGGAAACTACTCTACAAGAAGGGTCAACAGCCTGAATCAAAATCTGAGCCAATCCCAGTAAACTACTCCAATCCAAAGAAATTTGAGGAGTAGATAGATGCTTGGTTTTTGTTTTCTTTTTAACATGAAAAATGGGACCAGCTGTGTTACTAATGGCAGTCGCTGTTTCCCCAGGGATGGGCACAGCATTCTGATACAGTAGGGGAAACCTTTCCTGTTCCCTCTCCCAGGATCAACAAGAATGTTCTCCCTTGCACACTGAGGGGACCCCAACAGCTGCAAAATATGTTACTTACCCCTGGTCCATAGTGGCTGAAGGTGCTACACACCAGAGGGATCCAGGGTAAAAGATTAGTGCTCTGAGGTACAACAAATGGCCACAGCACAGTCACCCACCAGCAGCTTACACAAATTGCTAGCCTGCTGTGGTGGTAAAGGCTGTTTGCTTAACTTTTTCTTTTTGTAGTTGGAAGAAGGACTGATTGTGGGAGTGACGATTTGTTCCATGGTCAAGATGAAAATGGTACCTCTATCCTGGGGAAAACAAGCAACAATGCCAGTAAAACTACCAGTCCACAAAAGTTACTTTTTTTTTTAACAGAAAAAAACACAGTAAAAAGCACTTTCAAACACTATGGCAACCCCATAACATTATAATAGGTTCATAGGTTGGTACGAGGCTATCAGCCCTAGGGCCTATACAAGCCTAGCCATAACAATTCCCTGGCTATTTCTTCCCACACTATTTACTTCCCTGGACCCCTGTCTAGCAGGGCGACTGACGTGATCCCCAGGGTGAATTTCCTTTCTCCCATCCAATCGTCAAGGTTCCTTTTGAAGAGGACCAAAGAGGCACTCTGCTTAACATGTATGTGCAATCTATCCCAGAGTCTGGGGAGTCTCTGGGTCAGGAACCTATCCCTCCAGCATATTTTGTTTATTGTGATGACAAGGTTTAGATCCCTGGAGTGTGTGGCTCTGAGGGATTGGGATTTCTTTAAGTGTAGCATGGCCAACAGCTCTGGGTTTAACATGGCCTTGTATGTTAAGCAAAGATCGCCTCGGAGTAGACGATATGCAGCAGAGTATAGCTGGAGTTTTTTAAGGCGGTCAGTGTAGGGCATCTGCTTTTGGCCTGTGATTCTTTTAGTGAGGTATTTCTGTGGCCTTTCCAGTTGTCGTAGATGTCTTGAGAGGTACATACCAAACGGGGCATTGTATTCTATAATGGGTCTAATGAGGGATGAGTACAGTGGGACAATGGCCTCCTTTTTTCTGGATGAAAAGCCCTTAGTGATGAGGTGTGCCACATAGAAGGATTTCCTGACTGTTGTGGCGATGTGGTTTTCGAAGGTGAGACCACTGTCCACCTGTGTCCCTAAGTCTCTTATCAAACTTTCAGTGTTTAGTGTACTGCCACCTATATGGTAATTCACGGATACATGTTTTTTCCCAACGGGGATAACTATACATTTCTTGGCATTGAGCTTGAGCCCATGGCTCTGGCACCAAGCATCTGTTTCTGTAAGGCCCTTTTGTAGAGTATCCACATCATTTGGGGATTCAATAATGGCTCCCAGTTTGCAGTCATCTGCAAAATTTGTTATCCAGAGTCCCCTTAGTGTTGGCCTGTACTTCAGAGAAGTAGATGCCAAACAAGAGCGGTCCCAGGACTGAACCCTGAGGTACTCCACTTGTCACTTGTCTGGAGCTGGATTTGGAGTTGGCTACTTTTACAGTGTGGGTTCTATCAGTAAGCCAGTTAGCAACCCATTGGGTGACGTAGGGATTAATGCCCAGCTTAGTAAGTTTATGTATGATTCCAGAGAGGGGGATGGTGTCAAAAGCCTTGGCAACACAATTTCTTCATAGGAGATAGTTTATAAGTTAAATAATAGTTTATAAGTTAAATAATACTACTTTTAAACTGACAGAAACAATGACTGCTTTGTTTAAAAGTATGTTACAGTCTTGAGGCAATCCGTTAAATCAGAACTCTCCTAGCTTTAAAATAACCTTCCTGAAGAGGAAAGTAATAAAACATCAGTAAAAATAAAAAATACAAGTTTTTTTTCCTCCAAAGGGAACTTATCTGCCAGCTAACAAAAGCTGACTGTCAATCCTCAAAAGCCTCAGAGAAGCGTATTCTTCAGCGTCATTAAAGCTCTGAAGGGCTTTTTGCCAAAACTTGTCTTTTAGTCATCTCAGCTTGAACTGCTTGACAGTTTGGGTGCATGGAAGGTGCCCTGAAGCTTTGGAAGGTGGCTGGCTGATATCCTTGGCAGGATATAACACATATAGCTAAGGCTACCGTCAGCAGTGATCAATATGAAGAACATAACTAATGACAAAAAGTTATACTATAGCTCTGCTCAGCTTAACAACAAATCCAATCCTCAAAAATTTTGGTCAACTCTCAACAACAACATCCTCTATCCTGGAAAGCCCTCTAATCCCTCCCAATACCCTAACTCTTCCTCTCAGGAAACAGCTACCCTCCTGAATAAACACTATCTCTTCCATCCAAAATCTGGTAACCTCTACGCCAAACTCTACTTCGACACCCACCTCTCCAAGTCCCACTAACACAACTTTGTTTTCTTTTGAGCCGGTTCCCATTACTTACATCAAATCTCTACTACTCAAGCTAAAACCTTGCTCTCCTTCCACTGACAATCTATCTTCTACATTCCTCAAACTTGCTGCTGACTCAGTTGCCTATCCTGTATCTATAATTAATCGATCTATTCTGGAATCAACTGACCCCACCCTTTGGAAATCTTTCTTCACTATCCTTTTCTTCATAAAGGTGGAAACTCCACTGACCCCTCAAACTACCGACCCATTGCCATTCTGTCCTCCCTCTCCAAGATATTAGAAAAATGGATTAACTCACAGCTTCTCTATCACCTCCTCACACACCACTTACTTACCCCTACCCAACATGGATTTCGTCCTCACCACAGCACCACCACTGCCCTCCTCTCCTTCACTCATATCATTGCAGAGGCCCTAGACAACAATAAACTCATTTCCTGTCTCTTCCTAGATCTCTCCAAAGCCTTCGATACTGTCTCTCATCCTCTACTACTATCCAAACTCGCAAATCTCCACCTATCCCCCTCCACACTTGCCTGGTTTAATAGTTAGCTATCTGGCAGGGAACAATCTGTCAAATGGCTCTCATCCTCCTCACCTTTCCTTCCCATCTCCACTGGTGTTCCACAAGGCTCCATCTTGGGACCCCTTTTGTTTAACATCTTCACCAATGATCTTTACACCTCATGCAAAGAATCCTCCCTTATTCAGTAGGCCGACAACTCCACACTTATATCCATCTCAAATAACATTCCTGAACTACACTCCCTGACCCAACAGGCCCTACTATCCACTGAACAATGGCTCTCTCACAACCTATTGATCCTAAATCCCAAAAAGGCCAGACTCCTACTTTTCCTTCCCCGTTCTCTTTCTCATCACAAAACCTCCTTTTTTATTACATCTTCTAACAATACAAATATCCAACTTGACACCCACACAAAACTCCTAGGGGTCACTATCGATGACGAACTCAAGTTCAACCTACACATACTCCAATGTATAAAAAAAACAAACCAGAAACTAGGTCTGCTATATCGGGTCCCAGTAAAGAAAGAGCCAGCATACTGTGTACAAAATCACTTTAATAAAACAAAATAATCATCAGACCGGTTTCGGCCGGAATAATGTCACAGCCTTCCTCAGTGCAATAAGAAAAAAATGAAATTTAGTTAAACAATAAATACATTCTTCTCAAGGCTGATTGGTCCATCTTAGAATTGTTCATTCAAACCAGGAGGGAACAACCCTCCCAGTTTCACAATCCACTTTTTCTCTTTATTATTTAAGATGGAGTGCCATCCAATTTTGTTAGATTTATTGCCCTTTACAATATCAATAATCAAAAATGAAAACCTAGCAGTAGGATGTATCAAATGGTGTTTGTAAAGTGCATTGGAAGGTTTTTTATTTTTAATATTGCTAATGTGTTCTGAAATTCTTATTCTGAATGGGCGGGAAGTCTGACCAATGTAGAAAGAACCACAGGTGCATGTAAGCTTGATATACTAACCAATCAGTACTACAATTGGCAAAAAAATTAATTTCATAGACTGAAGAACTGTTACGACTGGAGAACTGTTTGGATTTTACCACCTTGTCACAGTGGATACAATGTCCACATGAATGACAGCCAACTAATGGATCCCCCATAATGGTAGTTTGTATGTATTGGGAAGGTTGATAGATGGACCCATGTTTGTAATGGTTGAAGCAGGAAGCAAGGTTTTTACCTTTCCGGTATGAAAATTGACATCTTTCAGGTATAATTTGAGATAGCTCATCAACGTATTGTAAAATGTTCCAATGTCTCCTGACACTTTCAATTAAATTCACCGTGTTCCTGGCATATGTTGTAACCAGCCTTATAGGTTGCATTGTTGTAACATTATGATCCTTGTACCGCAAGAATTCTTCCCTATTGGTTGAATTAACCAAATTGCTTGCCTGCAACACATAACCCATACCATAACCCCTGGCTTTAAATCTACTAGTAAGATCCTTCCTATAATTATGAAATGAGGAATCATCTGAACAAATTCATTTTGTTCTAATAAATTGTGATTTGGGGATGTTACGGGCTATATGTGGAGGATGAAAACTGGACGCATGGAGGATGGTATTATATTGGGGATATTTTCTGAATACTTCAGTGCCCAGCGTGTGATCTAATAATCTGTTGATAGTCACATCCAAAAATGTAATACTATTGAGATCATAATGAATGGTAAATTGCAGTCCCCAAGGGTGCTTATTAAGGTTTTGACTGCTATATCGGAACAAAAAATTCCTAACCCCTGAATCTACTTACCCTGGGCCAGGCACTCCTCCTCCCCTCCCTCTTACCAATATCCAGGCCTCCACTCTAAACAAACTGCAACAAACTTACCATAAAAAAGCTAGATTCATTACTAACTCCCCATACAACTCACACCACTGCATTTCTTTAAACTCTCTTCAATGGCTTGAACTTCCCCAGTTTCTGCTATCTTATCAATTTTATATGCTACACTCTATTCTTTATAAACCCTCCTTCTGTCCATCTCCATCTTCCTTAGTCTCCATCTACATCCCATCCTGGACCCTCCGTACTTCTAAGCAACAATTACTTGATATCTACCACCCAAAAAGGTCAGTAGGCAAACTACTCTACAAACACTCCCTTGCCCATGCTTGGAACAAAATTCCCCTTGACTTACGTTCAATCTCCCACACCTCACACTTTAAAAATGAACTAAAAGCTTATTTTCTCAATTCCAGAACCTGCCCTTGCTATGACCCTACCTAGTCTTCCTTCCCTTTATGTACCCTCAAAAGGACCATATTTAGTACCTCATTACACCTCTCTCTCCGATGTGTCTACTATGCATTTGCACAATTTTATACAAACAAAAAATGTTCATTGTTGACCTATTGAACTATATCAATGTAAAATTGTTACTTAGCTTCTTTTTAATGCAACTTTAACTTTATGCATGTATCCCAACATAAGTGAATCATTTTGCTATAACTGCTATTATATCAATATTGTTTAAAATTGTACTTGTTTTAAAATGTATTACTGGAGCTTTTCTCCTCGGATCTCCACTGAAAATGGGCCACAAGCCCAGTTGGACAAACCCGGTTAACAAATGTCAATACATAAATAAATAAGTAAATAAATCTACAGTTCCATTAGTGTCAGTAGCCTTATATGCAAATCATTATCTCAGACTTCATTAATCTGGACACTGAAAATTTCTCAACCCTGGACCCTCATCAACTTGATTTTATCAAAGAAAGTTTCTGCCTCATTAATTTTTTTGAAAAAGTAACTGAAGTAGTGGATAATAGTTACACAGGGCATATAGCATATCCAGACCTGGCCAAAGCCTTTGACACTATTCCCCATGCAAGCATTACTGACAGACTTGTAAATTTGAATAAAAATCCTTATATTGTGCTAACTGCTAACTGGTTGTCTGATAGAACCCATGTGGTTACAGCAGCAAAACATTTACCACTGGAGTACCACAGGGCTCAGGCATGGGCCCTCTCCTATATTTCTCAGTCTTTCAAGCCAGCACTTCTGGCCTATGGTTAACTAAGTTTGCAGATGACTGCAAATTCGTTCTTCAGTTGACTCAGTTGCTCCAACACAGCTTAAACTATGGTTAATAACTGGTGCAAGGACAATGGTCTCGAATTAAATGTAAAAAATGTAGCACAGTTCATTTTGATAAATAGTTTCACTTATCGTATAGGAGAGACAACCCTCCAATCAGACACTGTTGTAAGGGACCTGGGTACTCTTGCTGGTAACGTCTTAACATTTGACCATTAAGCCTCCACAGTAGTTTCAAAAGTCTGTTATCTGGCCCATTGAATTTTCAAAGGCATCTCCACTAGATTCAAAAAAGTCTTAATTTCCCTTTACTCATATCTTATAAGACCCATTATTGAATATAAAGTGCCTTTTGGCATGTACTTATCTAAACATACCACACAACTTAAGAGAACTCAGACTCATAACTAAAGATCAGTGGCCTCAAAAATCCAAGTTATCAGGAGAGAGAGGCAGCCCTTTCCTCTGTACTCAGTCTCTTACAGACTCCTCCATGGAGATCTATGTTTAGCCTTTCATGCCATTAAAGATCCATCCCTATTTGATCTTATATTCCTTCGAAGAACTAATAGTGTTATCAGTTACAGGACCTAAACCTTCATCAGCAGATAAAGACACGCTGGCATGGTAAATTTTATCTCAACATATCCCTCACCTCTGGAACAAAGTTTCACTACATGCCAAGCAGAGTAGCACCCTTGCTACCTTCCAAGGTATAGCTAGATAATTGGATGCACAACCTCAAATTTTCTCCCTGTACACCCTTTGTCTTGGTCTCCCCTCCTTGAGGGTACAGGAAAATTCTGAATAGGGTTTTTTGGCTAGGCTTAAAATGGTCTGCAGACCAATAGCCTAGTACTCACCTATGAACCTGGATAGCTGCCATAGCTGAGTGCCAGGTTGTGAATAAGGGAAGGGTCAAGCCAAAGTACTAATCAGTATATAGCTGTGTTTAGTTAAGGAAAAGAGGAGTGTTTATAACAATGCAAGAAGTTTATACAGCCACAAATAGCTAAAGTATGTATATGTACATAGAGAGAGAGCGTGTTTACAAGAAGAGATGTGAAAGGGAATTTTAAAAAGAAGGGTGGATCATGAAGGAAGCTGCTAAAGGGAAACAAAACAATGTCTAGCCTACAAATAAACACTGTGACATGGAATTTAAATGGGCGACTAGATGAAAAAAAGGCAGACAGGTGCGAGCATTCATTGAGAAAACCAATGTACAGACAGTGATACTACAGGAGACGTGCAGGAAAAAAGCGGAACATGAAAGTATAATAAAGTCAAGAATGGATGTTTTTTTTTTTTTGCAGGATTAGCAAGGTACAGAACACCAGTACAAGACCTCTTGTTTCTTCACAAATCCAACAGCCCTGTGAACACTAGAGAATACAGTTGTGTAAAATTTTACCATAACAGTAATGTTCTTCTCTTCACTGTTGCAGTATTCTTCACATAAGGGTATCACCTGCTAAGGATAGCCCAACATACTGCCAGTATATCAGAGCCTTTAGATCTTATAGGCACCATATGTCACACGTTTGCTCCCCATGCAAGATGTAGGATATAAAAGTGATATACAGATGCATACATTTAGAACTCAATTGCCCAGGAGAAAAAGAGCACACTCAGGGCCAAAAGAACATGTGCATTCTGAAGGAAAAAAGTGAGAGCCCCCCAGTCAGGATTGTAAGAAAACCACAAGAACAAGGGCTAGGAAAGTGGGAGAATGAGGGAGGGACCAAATACCGCAACAGTGAAAAGAAGGACATCTGCTGTTATGGTAAGATACTATGCTACATCCTTCCATATCACTGCTGCAGTATTCTTGACAAAAGGGAGAGTACAAAAGCAAATGAGGAAGAGGATGAGGCTGGGAGAAGAAAGGCATGGAAGAACCTTCTAAAAACCCATGCAGAATAGCCCTGGAAAAATCCACCCTGGTCCTGGAAACAACATCCAATTTATAATGTTTTATGACCAGAGGACTAAGCAGTAACCTGAAGGATGGAAGTGGTATCCCAACCCTTGGAAAAAAGTGCCAGAGGAAGCAACTACCCTCGTAGAATTTTTCTTTACAGAGGAAGAAAGGCATTTGCCATGAAAAGTCTAACAAAAGAAAATGACCTTAGAAATCCGGGATGAGATGGTTTCCTTAGAAATAATCAAACACTAGATCCTGGGATGAAAAGAAACAAAGTTGCTGAGACTTGCAAATTGCCTTTGTTGTATTCATATAATAACCGAGCTGCCTATGCAGACGAAAGGTATGAAGAACCTTCTCACTGGCAGACTGTGGAGGAGGAAACGAAGGGAGGAAGGTGAATAGACTAAGGGACAAATTCATTAACCACCTTGGGCATAAAAGAATGGTTAGCTCAAACAGACACCCTGTCTGTAAAAAACTACAAAAGGAGGAATAGCCACGAGAGCCTAAAATTCAGATACTCTCTTGGCTGGAATAAAAGCCAAAAGAAGAACAGGCTTCCAAGTACAATGTTGCAAGTAAGCTGTACTAGCAAGTTCAAAAGAAGCTTGAGTCAATTTTTCAAGTACAAAACTGAAGTCCCAAAAAGGTGGAATAGGCTTTCTGGGAGACCTGATATTAAGGATGCCTTTAAGAAATTGCTTGACCTCAGAGAGGCCAAATGAGGATTCAAGGGCAGCCCAGCAGATATTGCTGAAAGGTGAGCTTTAACTGAAAAACAAGCCAACCCAGCAAGGAACAGATCACACAAATAAGAGAACCACAGGAACCTCCACAGAGTGGGGATCCTGATAGCAAGAGAGGCACCACACAGAACATCATTTCCATTTTACCTTATATGATTTTCTGGTAGTGGGTTTCCTGGCCTCCTGCAGAACCTGGAGCACATCCTCAGAAAAAAAATTCCCGAAAAGAAATCAAAACCCTATCACCAACAGTATCATTTGAAGAGTGGACAGGTGAGGATGGATAAACAGAACTTTTGTCTTGTGTGAGAATATCAACCTGGTGAGGTAACTTGTGGAATTTGCCCCTGGTCAAGTGATAAAGGAGGAGGAAGCAATGCTGTCTGAGCCAAAACGAAGTTACCAAGATTTTGGGAGAGTCTCGACTGATCTTGTGCAGAACATGTGGAAACTGAGGAAGAAGGGAGGCATAAAGAAATATACCCTTCCAAAGGAAAGACAGGGTTTCACTTTCCAAGTCAGAGGACTTGGTTGTCTTGAACAGAAAAGAGGAAGTTGTCTGTTCAGAGGAGAGGCAAAAAGATTTACTCGAGGAATACTTTACCGCTAGACTATGCCCATAAACGCATCTCTCTGGAGCATCTACTCGTGAGCCTGTGTTCTGGATCTGCTCAAAGAGTCTGCCAAGAAATTGTGCTCTGAAGGAATGTAAATTGCCTGAAGATTCACTTGACACCTGATAGCTAGATCACATACCTGAAGAACTAATCTGCAAATTAGATGGGACCTCATATCTCCATGTTTGCTGATGTACCACATCACAGTAATATGAGAGGAGACTGGAAAAAGGTTGTGAGAGACAAAACCTTGGGAACAGGAAGATAATTAAACATGGGAGTAGTCTGAAGCCTGCACCTCAGAAAAACATGATCCTAGGATGGCGTCAGAACTGACTTCTTGAGATTTATGGTGAACCCCAGGCTTTGCAAGAGGCAAAGTGCAGATCCTGCAACAGACTGCTGGGAGAAGGTGCTTGAATAAGCAGGTCATCCAGACAGGGAAAAATCTGTATCTTCTGAAGCCTACAATAAACAACAGTAGTGAGGCATTTGGTGAATACCCTTGGGACAGTAGAAAGGTCAAAGGGCAAAGCAGAGAACTAAAAGTGCGAGGAAGAAACAGATGCACATAAAATCTTCTTGAACAGAGGGTGAATGGGGATGTTAAGGTAAGCATCCTTGAGGTTTAGGAAAACTAAAAAAGGCCTGTGGAAGAAAAAGAGGAAACAAGTCTGAAGAGACAACATCCAGAAAGAAGGGACCTTGAGAAAGGTGCTGAGCAGAGAAAGATCCATAACTGGTCTCCACACACCCTCCTTCTGAGGGAACCAAAAACATTCTGGAGTAAAACCTGTTTCCCACAAGGGTAGGTGGAACAGGTTTGAATGCTGCTCTGATCCAAAAGGGAATGCAGAACCTCTGGGAAATGAGGAAGCTGTTCTAGAGGAGGTTAAGGAATGTCTGAAAAGGGGGAAGGGATTTCCAAACCATGAAATACCCTTGAAGAATTATAGACAGTACCCAAGAATCAGAGGTTATCTAATGTCAACTCAGAAGACACACAGAAAGGAGGAGAGATGAGGGGACCCAGCTGTATTGAAGAAAAGACCAAACATCAACAAGAGACAGGCTTGTTCTGAAAAGATGGCTTCTGAGACGAAGGACTAGGAGTGGATTTAGCAGGGAGAATGCATCTAAAAAACTTTTACCTTTAGGATGTGGGTGAGTCTGCCTACGGACAAAGGCAAACTTAGAAGGGTAATTTCTCTGGAATTTGGGGATAGGGGAAATAAAAATATGTTTGAGTTCCTGCAAAGCCTTACCCTTATCCTGGAGGAACTTTAAGTCAGCAGCAGCAGCAGCCGCGGTCCTAAAAAGACTTTTGTTATCCAGAGAGGCATCTAAAAGCTTGGCTTTAATATCATCAAGTAAAGCCTGAAAATGCAGCCAAGAAAAAGATCTCATCACAGAACCAAAAGCAGCAGTTGTATTATAGCGGCATTTATGGAGAGACAGGAAACCTGGGAAGTGCATCCAAGCAGGGAAAGGGCTGAAGTCTTCCCATCAGAATCAGGAATGTCAGATACCACTTTAGCTAAATGAAAGAGCCAAAACATACCTGGTCATGTGGGTTTGGTAATTAGTATCACTAAGAGAGAGGTTGGAGCAGTATATACTTTTTTACCCAACCTTTCCATAGCTTGAATGTCCTTATCTGAAGGAAGGAGTTTAGAAGATGACAACAGCTTAGAAGGTTTATCATAGGAAAGAAACCACTGAAGGATCAGCTTAAGGTCATTTATATAAAAAATTTGTAATCCTCAGGCACCTTCCAAAACCTGTCAGGTTTCTTAGGAGCTGGAGGCTGAGTTTTGGAGCTAGAGGCAGCAGAAAAGGTGTCCAAAAGGGGTGTCAAAACAGGAGGAACAGCAGACAGCTTAGGTGACTCCATACATAAAAGCTCTCAATGTCTCTTTTAAAAATCAGAGACCTGGGAGCAATCCCACTTAAAAGTACCTCATCATATAAGCAATAGTATCCCAAAAAGATAATTTGTCCAAGGGGAGTGTGGGCTTCAAGAATCCCCTTCCCCTGAAACAAAATCTAGAGATGAATGAATCTTAAGAGTACACAAGGGATTCCTCCCCAGAATCCAGTTCTTCATTTGTGGAACCCAATTCCCATTGCCTCTTAATAGGAGTGGAAGACCATGCAGAGTAAGGGACTAACACCCCTTGAAGAAGCTTCAAGGCCATTAAAGAACTGAACAGACCCAGAATAAAATCCTGCCATTCACATTGGGGATCTTTAGCAACAGGGGTAATATGTTTAGTTTTCTGCTTCTTCTTGAGTAGGACATCTGCCTTAAAGATCCTCAGGGGTTCAGACCCTTGGCAGTATTCAATAATTGTACTAGGAACCTCTTCCCTCACAAAAATCTAAGGAATCCTCCTCAGTCCATTGGAAATAATCAGCCAAGGCTCCCCTCAACATGTGGAACAGACATTGGAAAAGCCTCCAAGGACATGCAAGGATTTGGATCCACACAGGAATCAGACTGAGTCACAGCAGAGGAATCTGAGGCAAGTACCAGATGCTCTTCAGAGCTTTCACAAGCTTTTAGACAGATGTATGGGGAAGGCTGGAAAGCAACTCGATCAGGTATAGTCTTTTTGGCCTTCTTTTCAGACGGTTGACCCTCGGGATTGGAGGACTCCATTATAGCACTTTGAGCCAATGGTTTAGGTCATTGGTTCTCAAGGTATATGGATAAGAAAGATAAACTATGTAGGGTTGTGGGGATAAATGCTTGACAGATAGAGCACTACATATGGTTGTGGGAAGTGCACAAGCAAAAAAGATACTGATTGTGATGGTCTTTATGGAGAATCTGCCTCCCACACGGAAATGTTCACTTCTTGGCTGACACGAACACAAACACAATACAAAATTGAAAAAAAGGAGAGAAGTAACCCAACAGGATACTTACGTCAAGATGGCTTGGTAATCAGTACAGAAGAAGGGCACATATACCGATGTTTGATAATGGCATTCAGACTGGTGGCAAAGAAGTTCTGAGTGTTTGCATCCGTAAATCACCATTATGCCCTATATTTTGTGCAGGGAGCAAGTGTGTGATGTATGGCACCTATAAGATCTAAAAGTATACTGAATGGATGTTGGGCTGTCTTTGGCAGGAGATTCCCTATGTGAAGAACACTGCAACAGTGATATGGAAGGACATCCAGAGATCTGAGTCAGCCAACAAATCACAATGGACAGACAAAACTTTTCATGCTCCCATTACTCATTCTCTAGACCAAACCCCCTATCCGGAGCAAGCAATGGGACATATCTTCTTGAGGACCAAAGGGATGACTAAGTCAGGTATGTGCTGATAAAGGGTAGATGGATGGGAAAGCAGCTTACAATTGCGAATATGTATATCCCTCAACGAACTTAAAAGGCATTAAGGTTAGTATTGGGTGAAATTGTTGCATTCCAACATGGACTCTTGGCGGTAATAGGAGACTGGAAAATATGACAAAGGCCCAGAACATTAAGAATTCTTAAAGAGAGTATATATTTGGAAAATACAAAAAACTATTTGGTATTACAGATTTGATTAGAGCGGGCAAATGTTTTATATAACTACGTGTATATGTGTGTGTGTGTGTGTGTGTGTGTATATATATATATATATATATATATACACACACACACACACACACACACACACACACACACACACACACACACGCACATATATACATTTATGCACTGAATAAAACATCAGTCAAAACACATCCTACACATTCTATGGTTATACCAGGTAATGCACCAGTGCAGTTTACAATGATAGGTGAATAAACAGTAAGGGCAAGAAACATCTGCACTTACTGACAGACATACCTCTTAGGGAAAATTGTTTGCTGGATTCATCTGATAAACAATTACAGGAAAACTGAACAGCTAAGGTGGAAATACCAATGATTTAACTGCTTATCGACCCATTTCCATTCTCTCACCACGATTTAAAATATTGGAAAAGTGTATACACACTCAGCTACCAAAACACCTAACTAACAATCTCCTCACTCCTATCCAACATGGCTTTCGTCCTGCACACAGTACTACTATAGCCTTATGTTCTTTCACTGATGCTGTAAACAAAGCTCTGGACTCTGGTCTATTGACATCAGTAGTCTTATTAGACCTATCCAAAGCTTTCAACGCAGTATCACATACTAAACTATTCCAACAACTAACAATAGTAGGATGCTCTGAACATACCCTTACCTAGTTCTCCAACTACCTAAACAACAGACAATCTGTCAGATGGCAAAACAAACAATCTGGCTATCTGATTAATAAGACAGGAGTCTGCCAAGGCTCCATTCTTGGACCACTGCTTTTTAATGCATTTATAAATAACCGCCACACAGTCTCTCAAAGTTCACTCATCCAATATGCTGAAGATTCTACTATCATATCCTCCTCTAGCAACTTCCCAGATCTTCTAAAAATAAAACAAAATGCCTTCTCAATCACAGAAACATGGAAAACAAAAGCACAACTACTACTAAATCCCAAAAAATCTAAGTTACAAATATTTTCATCTAAACCACCTCCAAAGGACTTTTACTCCCAAAACAAGACTGAAAGTGAAGTAGTAAAGACAGCAGAATTTCTAGGCATTGCTATAGATGACTAACTATCCTTCGAACAACATATTCTTAACACAATTAAAAAAAACACACACACACATGCAATCATGCTATTATAAAACTGTAAAATTTACCTCTGGCCTACCAAACCGCACATACCACTGCCAGGCCATTAAGGGACTGAAATGGTTTGAATTCCCCCACTACCTTCAATACACCCAACTAACCCTTGCTCATAAAGTAATATACAACCCAGAAAACTGCCCTTTACTTCATTCTATCCCACAATCCTACATCCCCTCATGAAATCTTCGGTCTACTAATACACATCTTCAAAGCATATCTAAACCCAATTTGGACAAAGCTTGTACTCCCACTCCATAGCAAAATTATGGAATGCCCTACCCCCAATTACACAACTTGACTCCATAAAAACCTTCAAATTCATCCTAAAAATCTACTTTAACTATCAAACCTGTCCTTGTTCCCTTAGCTATAGACCACTGCAAAAATTCTAAGATTTTGCTGACTAGTATGACTTTCGAGTTCAAGTAACAATTTGCAAATCCTCTGAACTTCATTGACTTTTCTACATCAGTTAAGGTACATCAATCACTGTCTTGTCTCTATAATCATTATTAGGTTAAATACAAAACTTGCCATGCATTGAAGTGCATAAAATAATATGTTTATTATTAATGTATCTACTGTCTTTTTCTCTCAATAAATGAATGTCATTAAAAATGTTATATATGTGTACTACTGACACCTAACCAGACTGTATAAAACTTTCTACTCTGTGTATTACTAATCTCTATGAAACTGTATACAAATTTTTACACACTTTTATTATTGTAAATATTATCTTGTTGTAAAAATGTTGATCTGTAACTGGAGCTTTTCTCCCTGGCCTTCATTGAAAATGGGTTTCTCACCCAGTGGACTTTCCAGGTCATTAAATGTCAATAAATAAATAAAGCTTTTGTACCCCAGCCAGAAGTCAGCGGTGATAACATACTGCAACAGTGATTTCAGTCAGGGCATCATGATGATACAAAAAATGCATCATCTGAGAAAAATACACAAACAAAAAAAACACTTCTATTAAAGAGTCTGGATATGGAAAAAGCATCTAATAGGATGAGTTGGAAGGTTCTGGTGTGAGTGTTAAGACAAGTGGAGCTCCCAAACGTATGGAGAACAGTGATATTTAACATCTAAGCAAGACTCAAACTTGCACGAAAAGTGGAGGTGAACTGCCAGAACCAGCAGCATTGCTGAGGGGAACCAGACAATGATGCCCACTTTTGCTCTGGCTGCAATTTATCTGGAATCTCAGGCAAGTAATGGGCATTCAGAAGACATACAGCTGAAAACTAGTATGTCCTTAAGGGGTCACCTGTGTATAACACATGGTCCTCCACTACAGCAGGTTAAAAGGTTTTATACAGTGAAGACTCTAGCTTGGCAGGGTCTTTCCTGCAGTTTTTACTGAATGTTTTTTCTGTACAACCTTTTTACGCGTTGGTTTGAACTTCTGGCACGGGAAAAAAATATCTAGCATTAAAGGGCAAAAGTGGGGGGGGGGGGGTCTGTTGAGGAAGACAGCTATGTTTACAGATGATGTCATACTCAATACAATTGATCCTGAAAATGATTTAGAGATAGTTTTGGAAGATAAAAGTGTACAACAATCTGGCATGATATATATATATATATATACATACACACACACACACACACATATATATATATATATATATATATATATATAAAATATTTAGATAATGAGACTAAAATAAAAGCAATAGCTTTGAGCTTTACTTCTACGTATGTGCTCATAGGTTCATAGGTAGGTACTACGCTATTGGCCCTAGGGCCTATATAAGCCTAGCCAAAAAGGTACCCTGGCTTTCGCCACCCATGAAAATTATTTATTTGTGCCCCTGTCGAGCAGAGCCACAGAAGTGATCCTCAGGGTGAATTTCCTATTTCCCATCCAATCATCAAGATTTTTCTTGAAGAGTGCTAATGAGGAGCTTTGTTTGATCTAGATAGGTAGTTTGTTCCAGAGTATGGGAAGTCTCTGGGACAGGAATACATCCCTCCAGTATGTTCTTTTTATTGTGGTGACAAGGTTTAGGTCCCTAGAGCATGTAGCTTGGAGGGATTGGGATTTCTTTACGTGGAGCATGTCCAATAGCTCTGTGTTTGACATACCTTTGCATGTTAGGCAGAGGTCGCCTCTAAGTAGGCCATACACTACGGAGTAAAGCTGGAGTTTTTTGAGACTGTCTGCGTAGGGCATCTGTTTGAGGCCGGTAATCCTCTTTGTGAGGTATCGCTGCGGCCCCTCCAGTCGCTGCAGATGTCTTGTGAGGTACATACCAAAACGGGTGTTGCACTCTATAATGGGTCTGAGTGACGAGTAGAGGAGAACAATGACCTTTTTTCCTGGTTGAGAAACTTTTTGTGATGAGGTGTGCCACGTAGAAGGATGTCCTGACTACTGTGGCGATGTGATTATCAAAGGAGAGACTACTGTCCACCTGTGTCCCAAGGTCTCTTATCACACTTTCAGTGTTAAGTAGACTACCGACTATGTGGTAGTTCATGGGTACAGAGTTTTTACCAAAAGGAATGACAATGCACGTTTTGGCATTGAGCTTGAGGCCATGGCTTTGACACCATGCATCTGTCTCAGTGAGGCCCTTTTATAGGATGTCCACATCGTTAAGAGTTTCGATTATGGCTCCTAGTCTGCAGTCATCTGTGAACTCCACCAGCAAAAGACCTTCTGCGATAGCCTGTACTTCAGAGAAGTAGGTACCAAACAGGAGAGAACCCAGGACCGAACTCTGTGGTACTCCGCCTGTCACTGGTCTGAGGTCGGATTTGGAGTCTGCTGCTTTCACAGGGTGGGTTCTGTCAGTGAGACAGTTGGCAACCCATCTTGTGACATAGGGATTTACGTCTAGTTTATTGAGTTTATCTATAATTCCAGAGTAGGGGATGGTGTTGAAAGCCTTGGTGAGATCTAGATAGTCTGTGTGAACCACCTTACCCTCATCTATGGCTCTGGTCTCAAGGAGATTCTTTTGGACATTTCCATGATTATTTCTACTTTAAAAAATCACATTGATTACTCTTATCTATAAGAAAACATTTCTAGTTCTTCATATTCTAGGATATTTCTGCCCTTAACCTCCTATGATTGCTAAGTGTATAGAGAAAGTGGTATTATATGCAGTTTGAATACTTTCTAAAACAAATGTTGCTCTCCTAAGTCTTCAAATTTCCAGCTTTAATTTGGGACAGCTGACCATTGTTATATCTCCATATCATCACCTGAATAAGATCCTCAGGATGCATACTTATTTAAAAATACTCATCTAAGGGGGCATAAGAGTATGACCTACTTTGGAAATTATTTGCAGAAATATGTACCTCAGGCAGCTAGTGTGACGTGATGAGATACAGCATTATTTAAAAATAATCAGCAAGATATGAAAGTGGAAGATACTTATTGATAAAGATGGTAAAATACAGGCAGTCAAAATGTTTCTGACCCACTGGTACTATATTTGGGTCAGGCACACTGTTACCAACCAGGGGAAAAATGGCAAAGACTTAGAAAATAATGAAAGAAATTATTCTGGGAGGGTTAGAAAATAATGAAAGAAATTCTTCTGGGAGGGTTAAGAATGAAAGGGTACAATGGGAAAATTTGACATTGCCCAAGGAAGATAGAGCTGTAGGGTTCCCAGGCTTTGAAAATTGTTTAAAGTGACACAGATAAGATTAATAAGCCTGACACAAAATCAAATTTATAAAGCTATGTGGAAAACAATGTCATTTACTCAGAAGGAAGGTGACCAAAGGACAAAGAACATTTGTGCAAAATGTTACATAACCATAGATGTCCTTTCTCTTCCATGTTGCAGTGTTCTGTATTCTTGGGTTTCCTCCAATTGCTACCCGAACGCCCAGCCCATATTCGAAAGCTTGTGGTCACTGCCAAGTGCGTGGGATGTCTGATGTGGCTAGAGGTACATGAGCAATAAAAGTGATGTCTGCACGTGCCAGACCTCAAAATTGAGTGCCCCAGTTAGACCCCATTCCCAGGCTAAACTGTGTAAGTTCAGTGCCATCCAAGAAGAGCCAAAAAGTGAACAGGCGGGGAAGGAATACTGCAACATGGACATCTATGGTTATGGTAAGATTTTACACAACTCTTCTATGTCCTTCTATTCCCATGTTGCAGTATTCTGTACTCTTAGGCAAGTGCCATAGCTCACTGTGAAGTAGAGGGTGGTGGCTGGGAAGCATTCTCCAGAAATCCATGGAGGATTGCCCTAGCAAATCCAGCCCTGGATCTAGAAATGTAATATATAACTTGTAATGCTTGGTAAATGTGTGGACAGAGGTCCATGTAGCTGCCTCTAAAATGGTGGCAGTGTCTAATCCTTTAAAGAAGGCTCCTGATGAAGGCATGGCCCCAGTGGAGTGTGCTTTAACTTTGGACCCCAAGGATTTCCCATGGTGTGAATAGCAGAAGATAACTGCCCTTGAAATCCAGGCAGAAATTTTCCATTTAGTTACAGCTTTCCCCAGAGCCCTGGGGTGGAAGCAGACAAACAACTGGTCAGATTTTCTGATAGATTTCATCTTGTCTAAGTAGAATCTGAGCCATCTGTGCACATCAAGGGAGTATAAAACTCCCTCACTGTCACTCTGAGGTTAGGCAAACAAGGTGGGAAGGTGAATAACCTGGTGTAAGGAAAGCTCATTGACCACCTTGGGCATGAAGGAAGGATTTGTCCTAAGGGTTACCCTGTGTTTTTGAAGCTGAGGAAAGGCAGAATGGCCATGAGAGCTTGTAATTCAGACACTCTTCTGGTTGAAGTCAAAGCCACTAGGAATGCTGTTTTCCATGTGCAGTACTTCAGAGAACCCTTGGAGGCCAGTTCACAAGGGGGGGGGTGTGAGCTTCTCCAAGACATAATTCAGGTCCCAGAGAGGGGGGATAGGTTTCCTGGGGGGCCTGAGGTGCAGCACTCCCTTTAGGAGCAACTTTCCAGGCAATCTGGAAGGCAAAGGGGGTTCTAGAGGCAGACAGGATGAAATTGCAGGTAAGCCTTGATGGAGGAGTAAGCTAACCCTGTCTGCAGAAGTTCACACAGGTAGGACAGTACCAGAGGGACATCCCCCTGAAAGGGGTCCAACTGTCTTTGAAGACACCAGATGGAGAATAATTTCTGTTTAGATATACACAATCTCCTAGTATTAGGTTTCCTGGTCTCATGCAGGACTGTGAGCACATCCTCATTAAATAAGTGTCTGTAATGGATCAGAATTCTATCACCCACAGGGTGAGCTGTAGAAATTGCCAGTGTGGATGTATTAGAGATCCCTTGTCCTGTGTGAGGAGATCCACCCTGTGGGGTAACTTGTGGTGATTGCCCTTGGCTAAATACAGAAGGAGGGGGGGAACCAGTGCAGTCTTGGCCAAAAGGGGGTCACCAACAAGATTTTTGGTCTGTCCTGCTGAATTTTCAGGACTTTTTAAAGAGGTGAGAAGAGGGGGATGCATAAAGAAACATCCCATTCCAAGAGATTGAAAATGCATCCATTACCCTTGCTAGAGGGCTGGGCAGCCTGGTGGAAAAGGCTGAAAGTTGTCTGTTCACAGTGGAGGCAAACAGATCTATTTGAGGTGTACCCCATCTGTGGACTATGTCAAAGAACACATCCCTGTGGAGCATCCATGCATGGGACAGTGACATGGACCTGCTTAAGGTGTCTGCCCGAGAATTCTTTTCTAAAGGGATATACACTGCTGGAAGTGTGACTCTCTGTTTTATAGCCAGCTCCTTCATAGCAAATATGATTTTGTTCCCTCCTGCTTGTTGACATACCACAACAGTTTCAGTGGGCCTTGCTTCAGTGAAGGCTAAAAGGCCTTCAGGGCCAAAAGTATTGCTCTCATCTCTCTGACATTGACATGCTCCTGTTTGGAGGAATCCAGCCAAGTACCAGACCCTTAGTGAGCCCATGGTTGCTCCCCACCCCAGGTCTGAGACATCTGTGTACATTTCCTGCACTGGCAGGGGGGGGGGGTGCTTGAAGGGGTAGGACCGGGTTGTTGCTCACCTGATTCAGCCACCATTTAATCTCTTCCTTGAAGCAAGGCAAGAAGGGGATTTTGAATTCCAGAGGATGAAAGTGCTGAGTCCATATGCATCTTAGGTACCATTGTAGATTTCTCATGTGAAGTCTTGCCAATGGTAGCATGAGAATGGTCAAGGCCATGTAGCCCAGGAGCCTGAGGTACTGCCTGGTAGCCAATTCTGTGGCCTGAAGGACAGTGAGGAGGTGCTACCTTAAGTTTTCCACTTTTTGGGGAGGTAGGAAAATCTTCATGATAATCATCTGGATTCTGCACCCCCACAAGACAATGTCTTGACAGGGGGTCAGGTTGGACTTAGGAGTAATTTATCTTGGACCCCAGAGCCTGCAGGAGGAAGAGAGAGAGAGGTCTGAAGATGGAGTAGGCGGGATTCTTTGCAATTTGCCTGAATATGCAGGTCATCTAAATAAGGGAAAATTTGAATCCCTTGGGTCCTGCAGAAGGCCACTACTAGTGCCAGGCACTTGGCGAAGACCCTCGGTGCTGCAGAAAGACTGAAGGGCAAGACCAAAAATTGATAATGTAAGGAAGCTACACAGAATCGCAGGTATCTCTGAAACTGGGTCTGATGGGGATGTGAAGGTAGGCATCTCCTTGATATCCAGAGAGGCCATGAACCCCTGAGGTAAGATTAGAGGGAAAAGTATTTATAAGGTGAGCATCTGAAAGGTGGGCACTTGCAGGAAGAGATTTAAGTAGGAGAGATCTAGGATTGATCTCCAGGGCCCATCTTTCCTTGGGACTAGGAAGAACCTGGAATAGAATCCTTTTCCCTTTTCTAAAGGCAGGACAAGTTGAATAGTACCTTTTGCAATTAGGCTGTCTAGAATTGGTTGAAAAAGTGGCACGTGTTCTTTGGAGGGGCTGGGGAATACCTCTCCAAGATGGGGAAATGATCCAGGTCACGAAATAGGCTTTTTCTACTATGGATAGGTCCCACTTGTCTGTAGTGATGGTTTTCCACACAGAGAAACAGTGAGAGAGCCTTAATGACACGGGAATGGAACTGAGGGGAGATTTCAAGAGTGGCAGGTAGTCAGAGACTACCTGCTCTGCCTTGAAACTGAGGCTGCTGTGCAGACCTAGAGGGTGTAACTTACTTTCTGGCAACTTTCCTGGGCCTAGAAGGAGGGGTGGGAGTGGGATGCTTCCAGATAAACTGAGTTTTGGATGGGTAATTCCTATGGAATTTGGGTATAGGAGACACAACAGGTGCCTAAAGTCCTGTAGCTCCTTCTCTTTTTGTTGCAGAGTTTTGAATAAATCTTCTACTTTAGTCCCAAATGGAGCCAAGTTGTCTAAAGGTGCATCTAAAAGTTTGGCCTGAATGTCATCTGGTAGGGGCTGTAATCACAGTCAAGAATATCTCCAAAGGACAGAAGCTGATGCAGCTAACCCTGCTGAAGCTTCTGCAGCATTCTAGCTTCACTTGAGTGCCTAGTGACCTGAGAGGTTAGGGAAATAAAACTAGACAGTTGAGCTTTGGCAGGAGAGTCAGGAATATCAGACAATTGTTGCCTGGCTTTTTCCAAAAGGGCTAGGGCATACTTGGATATATGGGTTTGATAATTTATTGCCATGAAAGCTAGAGTGGAAGATGAATAGACCTTATTCCCCAGGGAATCTATGGCCATGCTATCTTTGTCAGTAGGCAGGAGGGAAGAGGATGGAAGTAGTTTGGAAGCCTTGTCTGCTGAAACAGAGGCAGTGCCAGGGTCAGCAGCAGGCACTTAAAAAAATGTGGCCCCTTCAGGGACTTTGTAGAATCTATCAGGCCTGCGGGGTGCTGGAGGTTGAGAGTCTGTGTTGAGAGATGCTGCACTGAATGCATCAAAAAAAGCTGGCAGTACTTGGGGGTATAGCTGAAGGGGTAGAGGAGTCCATCTGAAGGAGTTCATAGCATCTTTTCTGGACTGCTGTCATCTCAGAAGAGTCTGATTTAAAATGCTTCTACATCTTAGCAATAGTCTCTTCAAAGGTGAGATCCTCAGCTGAGGTGTCTGCTTCAGCAGTTTCTTCCTTTGGGGAGGCATAGCCAAGAGGAGAGGGTAATTGTGAGACATAAGAAAGTGAATCCTCTGAGGAAGACTCAGAGGATTCCTCCAATTCTACCTGAGAAGTGTCTCTCCCTGGGGCCTAGGGCTCATCACAAGGGGAGCCACTGGGGAGGGTAAGAAAGCAGCAGCCTTAAGGCCATGAAGGCATTTAATAAACTCTACAAGAAGGCCTGCCAATCAGGCTGGCTTTCTGTAGGGGGAGAAGTATTCTTTCTCTTCACCTTTTTCAGAGAAGGTCTAGTGGGCATCTGGGTTAGGGTAGGCCTGGAGTCACTTAATAGTGTGGTAGGGGAGTGATCCATCCAGGAAGCTGGTGCAAGCAGAGGTTCTCCCTCACCGTCCATTGCAGACGTCGGTGAGACCTGAGAGGGCATGCACCTTCTCACTGGGTTCTGCGGCTTCCACATCGGTACCTGCCCTACCCATATCAGCTGACCAATCATTCCTCCAGCCCGACGGCCACAAGAGGGATGCTGGGTGGTGGAGATGCAGCTACAACTTCAGGCCTAGTAGTTCTGGCCTTTTTCTTGGGTAGCTCAACGGGCTGACCAGATGGCCCCTCCATACCCAAGGCTAAGCACTTTAACCACTGATTCTATAGATACATGTTTAACACGTACAATCTGTTACGCAGGGTTTTTGGGATGAAGGCCTGGCAAATGGGGCAGGCCTTATGGTCCTGCGTAGGCCAATGACAAAAGAGGCAGAGTGTGTGGGTGTCTTTATGGGGAATCTGAAGGCCGCACTTGCACTTACCCTTCCTGGATGACATGAACACAGAAGCATGCAGTGACGCAAAAACAAAATGTCCCTAACGAGGTACTTACCTTAGCATTCTTGATCCGATGGTCGGTATGGCAGGAACAGCTGACTTCGATTGGCAGTAGAGAAGTTATGAGGTCTGGTGTATGCAGATGTCACGTTTATGGCCCACGTACCTCTAGCCACATCAGACGTCCTACGTACCTGTCAGTGACTGCAAGCTTTTGAATATTGGTCAGATATTCAGGTAGCAAGGGGAGGAAACCCAAGAGTACAGAATAATGAAACATGGGAATAGAACATCAAGGAAGATATCTGGGACACAATTGAACACAATAAAGAGATCAAGTATGAAACTATGTTAAAGTACTGGTGCTTAAAAGATGAAAGGATGAGGAAATATAGTGCTGCCAGTAGGCTACTCAAAAGCAACAGCAAACAGAGTGGAAGAGACAGCATCCACCATTCGGACATGCAAAGGTAAGAACATAAACATTGGGAACTACTGCAAAGGGAAAGGAACAAGATTTGGGAGGAAGTAAAGAAGTACAATCTGCAAGGAAGTGAGCAATTAAATTAAAGAAATATTAATGGCCAATTCCCCACTCTAGAAAAAAATACATCCACAACAGACCTTGCACTAGAAGCTAGAATGGCTGGAGAAATGCAAAAAGAGAACCATAAGCAGAGGATAAAGGTATTACTAGAACTAAATAAACAATGTGAAGCAGGCATACAAAAATGATGGGAAAGTAGATTTGTTTTAACTACTGGAGGAGGACTAGGGGGAAGAATGTCTACCTCCCCAAGTATGGTACCAAATCTAGAAAATTCAGAGTATTTGCATGGAAATGCCTTCACAGGTATTTTTACATGCCAGACTGGTTGGCAAGAATTTTCCTGCAAGTAAGCAGCATATTTTGGAGGTGTGACAAGGACAAAAGAGATACGTGGGAGCATATACTTTGGGATTATGGAGAACTACAGCAGTGTCCCCAATGCATATTAGTAGGAACATTAGATAGCTAGGAGAGGAAGTAATCCTTACTACAGACCTGATTCTATTGAGCTAGAAAGAGATAAAGGGCTAATCTCCATATTTAGAAAGTGGGGAAAAGCTATTACTAGGAAATGGAAAATTAAAGAAAAAAGTGGAAAGTAAAGGAATGATGACGTGAATAAGGAAATTTGGAAATAATGGAAAGGGGTACGCAAAAAAGGAAATGTGTGCCTAAAATTGGCATGAATGCGAAGTAATAGAATATGATGATGCAGAAGGCTAACAAGCTGGAAGACAGGTCCTCAATTGTAAAAATTCAAGAGTGAGTAGAATTAGAAGGAAAATAATCAGTAATATTTCATAACTGGATGTTGGTATAAGGCAAGAAGAGAAGTGGCTGTATTTTTAGTAAGAGAAACTACATTATGTTTGTTATTTTATACAGTTCAGCACATTATGAGTGGAATAAATTTTAAAACTAGTACAAACTGATGAATGTAAAGCCTTTTAAATTACAAAAGTTGACAGATATTTTGAGCTTGCATGTGTACTAGTATGAGGATAAGTTTTCCTCAAGATAATACATTTGGATATACTGAGATGGATAGATACGTGTCTAATAGAAGGCAAAACATGTAAGAAACATGCATGTAAGATGTACTAACTGAGGAGAAATATGACATAAAAATAAAGAACTGCATCTTAAATCAAAATGTTGTACAACACCAAAATATTATTTTCTGTATTTATCAAGTGCAAAATAATATATGGAAATAAAACTAACTTTTTTGATAACAAAAAAAAAAATACTATTTTTCAAGGGAATAAAATATTAAAATTTCTCCTGAAGAGGGTGCAGGAGACTTTCTCTTGAAGGTCCCTATGATACATGCTTTTAGTAGAAGTTGCACTTAGAAGACTGAAAGACTGGGCAAAAATTGTAAGGAATGCTGTCTGAAGGTGTCACTAATAAGCAGGAATGACAGAGTGAGCAGACAAGGTTACTGTTGTGAAATGATACAAAATAATTTTTCACTGATCCACAGCAGTTAGCTCAAAAGGGAACACTACCCACTGCAGGCTGTACTAAAGTATCAGACATGCCTAATGCTAAATATTTTTCAATCTTACAAGTAAACAAATGCTTCTGGCAAAAAAGCTGGTAAAATGCATGTAGAAATGTGTGTAATTGTTATACTACTTTGGGCAGATACAGACGACTTCTTAAGTACCAAAAGTATTTAAACAGTAGTTGCTGAAATTAACAAAGGCATGGTGTTGAGAACTTCACATAGTTGTTGACTGGGGTCCTTCGAAACAGAAATACAATGCAAGATTGCCTAAGCTTCTGCATACATTAATGCAAAAATGTTCTGAAGCTTAAAGCCAAATGTGAGAGTTGTGTATCTCATCTGAAAAATGAGTCGCACTCTTATTTGTGAAGGTCTCAAACCTGACGCTGAGAAAGTAAATGTTAACATACAGAAACAGCAGGATAATCCTGTCCTCATGTAATTCACTGGAACATTCCAGTATATTCTAACAACTACTCAATGTAACAGTATCACTTAGGAAAGCTTCTTCATCACAACATCTCATCGTTTTGGTTTTCAGAGAAAAATAAAAACTTTGAACTATTAAAACTAGTTATGCAAGCTTAAATTTTGACATTTAAAGTAGTCACTGTGCAGGCTGACGCCAGTTAAGTACGTCTTGCTGCAGTACTGCTTTGAGAAAGTAGACCAACAGCTTATGAAGCGATTTAGGGTCTTAAAATGATGCACAATTACAGACTGAAAAGGAAATACAGTAATTGTATACGGATGTCAAGAATTCCACGAGTATACATATAGCAAAAAAGTACAGTTGTGTACACTTACCATAAATGCAGATGTTCGAGTGTATTCACTGTTGCAGTCATCACACGTGGGTTATCCTGCCAGGGGTAGCCCTCAGTCTGCCCGAATACCAGAGGCTTAGTATTTCTACGTTGGTTGCTGTCACTTCAGTACTGACGTCAGGTCATCAGGGGTATAAAAACAGGCAGCCAACTCCATTACATCATTTTTTCTTTCTTCAAATGTCAGGAGCCCCCAAACAGGGAGCTAAGTTATGATGGAAAAACACCACCAGTAAAAAGTAAATACCAATAGTCCTGTAAAGAGTGAGGAAGAGAGAGATACAAGGGGGCTAGAAGGTGGGAAATCAGGACGGCAACAGTGAATACACTTGAACATCTACATTTATGGTAAGTGTACACAACTGTACTATGTTCTTTGTGTTTCACTTTTGTCAGTCATCACACTTGGGTTGATTCCCAAAGCTGAAGAATGGGTGGAGGCAGTCAAGAAGAGTTGGGACTGGATAGTATGCCCTGCAGGACTGCTGTTGCAAAGCCAGTCCTGGATTTGGAAAAGACAGGCAGGTGGTAATGCTTGGTTAAGGTATGAACAGAGCTCCAAGTTGCAGCTTCCAGAATGTCACTGGTAGGGACTCCTCTGAGAAAGGCTGTGGAGGTTGAAGTTGCCCTAGTGGAATGCGTTCCGACTCCCTGAGGGGGTGGTTTCCCATGGTGTTTGTAACAGAAATGAATACAATGTGCTATCCATTTGGAGATGGGTTGTTTTGATATGGCCTTGCCCTCTGCCCCTGGTGCAAAGCTGACTAGTAACTGGTCAGATTTCCTAAAGGGCTTAGTCCTATCAAGGTAGAATCTGAGCTGTCTGTGCACATCTAAAGAGTGCAGGATCCTTTCCCCCTTATTTTGAGGATTAGGGAAAAAGGTGGGCAAATGGATAGATTGGTTGACAGCCACACTGGACACCACTTTAGACATGAAAGCTGGGTTAGTCCTGAGGGAGACCCTGTCTGCATGAAAAATAATGAAGGGTTCCACAGCCATAACTGCTTGTAGCTCAGACACTCTTCTAGCTGAAGTGATGGCCACAGAAGCAAGGCTGTTTTCCAAGAGAGGAATTTTAACTCTGCTGATGCTGCAGGCTCAAAGCGGGGTAGCGTGAGCTTTTCCAACACAAAGTTAAGGTCCCAAGCAGGGGTGGGGGTTCTTCTTGGTGACCTAAAGTTGTTAGCCCCTAGAGAAGAGAGGTGGCTCAGTGCTGTAATGAGCAGAGATGGCAGAGGCATGGATCTTAATGGAGGAGAAGAAAAGGCCTCTGTGGAGTAGGTCTGCTAGGAAAATCCAGGATGAGAGGTAAGGAGGGCTGTGCTGTATCTGCTCCTTTAGTGTGAATCCAGGAACAATACCTTTTCCACTTGTCAGCATAGGATTTCCTTGTACTGGATCATCTGGCTTCATGTATGACATCCAGTACCTGCTTGTTTAGGCTGGCCACTGGAGGAGAAGTCAATGGATAAGCCACGCTGCAAGGTTTAGGGTCTGCAACTGTGGATGCAAGAACTGTCCCTACTGCTGAGTCAGGAAAGTAGGGACAATGGTGACAGACTGCGCAGTAGTGGGTACCAGTGTTGGCATGGCCAGTCTGGGGCAATCAGGATTGCCCTTCGTCTTTTCTCCCTTATCTTGAGTAATACTCTTGTAAGAAGAGGTGGAAGGGGAAATGCATAGATTGAGAGGTTTGTCCACTGGAAGGATAGGGCATCCACTTTCCAGGCCTTGCTGTGAGGTACCCTGGTGCAGAATTTGCTGAGCTGGTGGTTGTAGGGGGAGGTAAATAGATCCACCTTCAGAGTACCCCATTTCTGGGTCACAAGGCTGAAGGTGCTGTGGTTTTAATTGCCACTCGTGTGGGTCTAGGAGATTTCTACTCAAGTTGTCTGCCAGAGAGTTTTGATTGCCTGGCAGGAATTGAGCTTGCAGGTGAACATGCATGGATGAGGCAGTGTTCCACAGGGTCATGGCTAGCCTGCAGAGTGGGTAAGAGTGGGCTTTCCCCTGCTTGTTTATGTACCACATCACTGTGGTGTTGTCGGTTTTGATTAGTAAGGGCCCTGGTGATAGTAGGGATCTGAAAGCTGTCAGAGCATGCTGAACAGCTAGCATCTCTTTTTGGTTGATGTACAAATTAATTTGATTTGGGATCCATTGGCCCTGAATGCACCTGTTGCCCAGATGTGCACCCTAGGCATAATCTGATGCATCTGTGGTTAGGGTATGGGCGACGTGGGGTTGTGTAAAGGGAAGCCCCTTGTTGTGGTTGCATGCTGCTGCCCACCAAAGGAACTCTTTCCTTAGACAAGGTATCATAGGTACAATAGTTTCCAGGCCCTGAGAATGTTAGCACCAAAGGCTTTTTAAGTATCACTGAAGTTTCCTCATATGCAGTCTGGCATATGGAGTTAGTTGAATGCAGGAGGCCATGAACCGTACAGCCTGCAGGATTTTCCTTGTGGATAGCTAGGTTCTGGTGGCCATTTGAGCGAAGTAGCCTGTCAGATAGCATTCCTTACTCCAGAAAAACAAGCCTATCTGGGATGCTGTGTCCAAGCTTGCTCCCATGAATACATTTTTTTGACTGGGGACTAGTTTGGATTTCTTTTCGCTGATAGTATACACCAGGGAGGTTAGAAGGTCCTTTACAAATGACAGGTGCTGCAAAAGCTTTTCCTGACTGTCTGCTTGAATTAGGCAATTGTCCAAGTAGGAGTAAATTTGAATATTTCTCTGTCTGCAATAGGCAATGGCTGGAGCCAGGCATTTTGTGAAAACTCTGGGAGCAGTGGATAAGCCAAAGGGAAGTGCAGAGAAATGATAATGCATAGATCCTGCCCTGAATCGTAGACATTTCCTGCAGGAGTCCCTTATTGGATGTGCACATAGGACTCCTTTAGGTCTAGGGTGGCTAACCAGGCATCTTTGGACAGCCTAGGGAGAAGCTGCTGTAGGGTGAGCATTTTGAATGTTGGTACCACCCAGAAGGTGTTTAAAATGGATAGATCTAAGATTGGGTGCCAGGTGCCCTCTTTTCTGGGTACCAGGAAAAGTCTGGAATAAAAACCTTGGCCTACCTCTCCTGCAGAACAGGATGAATTGCCCTTATGGAGGGCAGGGACTGAATTTGGTTTTGTGCCTCTGCCCACTGGTTTGGCGGAAGGTCTGGGAACCCTTTTGGGGTTGGCAGGGTGTGGAAATAAAATGTGTACCCCTGGGATACTATGTTGAGGACCCATCTATCATTGATGATGGATGTCCAGTTTTTTGCAAGGTGGGCAACTTTTCCTCCTAGGAGCACGAGCAATTGGGCAGAGGTGAGGGATGGAGTTGAGAAGTCATTGTGAATTCTTTCTGTAAGGGGGTGGCTTAGCACTCCCTGCTTTAGAAGTGGAGGTACTCCATTGCTTAGATCTCTGTATAACTGAGACTGTAATGGGGGGGGTCTGTTTCCCCTGGGTCTAGTTTGAGATGTCTTTAAGGGTGCTGTAAAGGACCAATGTTTTGAGGGGGAATGCCTACTAAATCTTGGAGGCTGCACTTGCAAAAAATCTTAGCCTTTTCTTCCATCTTTTTTAAAACCTCTTCTGCTTTGGTGCCAAACAGATTGTCCTGCTTTGGTGCCAAACAGATTGTCCTTGTTCAGAGGAGTGTCCAATAATTTTGATTTGACATGGTCTGGCAAGGTCTGCTCCTTAAGCCAGGCATGCCTTCTAAGTACAGAACCTGTGACTCCTGCCCTGCAAGATGCTTCTAGGGCGTCAAAAACCCTTATTTTGAGGATCTGCAAAAAACGAGGCAAAATGAATAGTTTGTTTAATTAACATAGAAACCACCTGGAGCATAAAAGGAAGGATTAGATTAGTACGTGATACCTGTCCCTTATGGAAAAAAATCAAAGCTGAGGCTACTGCCATAAGGGCTCAGACTACCAGACAGTGTAGCTTCCAGAAGAAATGCAGTCTTGACAAACAAATCCATCAATTCAGCAGCTGCAGGCTCAGTGGAATGCCTTGAAGCCTGAAGTAAGCTATCACACTGGCCAGAACCTTGGTGAATACTCTGAAACATTATGATAGCCAAGCATGCAGCAGAAGAGATGATGAAAATCTCCAGTTGAGAGCCGCCAGATACTTTCTGCAACTTAGCCTTATGGGCACATGAGGGAGTAAGCTTCCCAAAGTTACCTAACCATCCAGTGATCCTTGCAGCAGAGAGCAGTTACATGCTGTAGCGCATCATCTTGGGGGAACTTGGGATGTCATAATAAGGATAGAGAAGCCTCTGCAAAACATCCTCCACCACATTCAACACAGGAGGGAAGCTAAGGGCCTAGAACCTCTAATCAGAGTAATCAAATCTTCTGCCATTTTAACAAGGCGGCAGCCAACAGCGTTCAGCTCAGGCCCTAAACAAGGTATACACAATGTATGATAATCCCTATGCGGGGTATCTGTTTCCCACAAGAACAGTTATTCACTTTTTTGACATCGCCGGTTAAATACTGCAAGAAAAAACCAAAATGTTCCCCATGCTTTACCAACAGCAACTCTGTATCCGTGAAACCGGTTTGGAAAAACTGCATCGACCATGCGGCAAAAAGGGCTGAGAAATGGCGTGAGTCATGCGCGTTAGTACCTGTGCTGGCGTCCGCCAGTAAAGAAGCGCCATATGACCGGCACTCGCTACTTCTGTATTACTGGGACTGGGGGACCGGACCTGCAATTGTCAGGACTGCAGCAAGGGAAGACGAAGAACATCCACATTGCAGGGTATGCTTGCTGACTTGGCTTGCAGAATGTATAAGCTCATGTAATTCTTTATTTTCTGCACAATCAGGAAAGGTAGATCATTTTTACTTAACATGTTCCATAGTATGTTGCTGGTATTTCAGCATGTGGAACTGACAATTTAATGCTCTAATGGCAAGAGTTGCAGAGGTGTATACTTTTTTTTTTACTCCATCTGTCTACAGCTCAGGAATCCCTGTCCGAGGGGGTGGAATTCTTAGCTGTAACTTGCTTTTATTCCTTTATGTCCTTGGGAGATGACCTCTGGGTCAACAATAGGATTTTTGAAAAGAAATTTGTGTGAGTCAGGGACTCTGTAGTACCTGTCAGGTTGCCTTGGAGCAGGGGGAAAAGTGTCAGGTGTTAGACTGGATTCCATAAAGACATCATCCACAACATCCAGAACAGGAGGGATAGCTAAAAGGTCTGTGCTGTGGTAGATCTAAAAATTACCTGAGTCTCTTTTTGGACTGAGGATAATCCTGGCATTCCCAATGGAAATGCTCTCTCAAAGTATGTAGGGTTTCACCAAAAGAAAAATCCTCTGGAGGGGAGGCAGAAGGAAAGGATTCTTCTGCATCTGAATTCCCCATAGGCAGATAAGAGCATGCCTTCATAATCAGAAACCTCAGAGTCATCAGACTCTTGGTCAGATAAAGCTGTTGGGGACAAGCCTCTTTTTCTTTTAACAGGGGAAGGCTGGCTTTCCCTAATCAGCATGATCAGGTCTTCTGCCATTTTAAGCATCTGAGATTGTGGCAAGGAAGCAGGATCTTGAGATTGGGTTGTCTGCTTTTTAGGCATAGCTCGTACTCTTGGCCTTAGAAACTTGGTAGTTTTAGAAAGAACTGAAGATGCAAAAGAAGTCGTTGGTCTGTGTCGGGTATCGGTAGTGCAAAGAGGTTCCGCAGAAGTCGGTGCTTGCACAGCGGATCCGGACCCATCCAAGGTAGAGACATCCGCAGGTTCCGTAGTCAAGAGTCTCACTGCATACCAGACTCCAAACGGGTCTTGGTAACGAACTGCAAATCCATCGAAGCAGGCATCAGGGGCTCCAAAATCACCTCACTGAGTACCGATGAACTGGCGACTAGCTTAACGTAGGGGTCGTCGGCAGTTTTGGAGCTGTGCGGTCTGACTCTGTCTTTATCCTCACATTTTTTCGGAAGTTCGGTAGTCAGATGGCTTATCAAAGTCATTTCGGAATACGGAGATGGAGAACGAAAGTATTTAGCTACAATAAAGGCCTGACGATGAATAGTTCGGGCATTGAACAAAGCACAAAACTGACAGTGAAGTACATCGTGGTCTGGGCCTAAACAGGTGAAGCGGTAAGAATGGAAATCTCGGTGTGGTATTTGCTTTCCATGGGCGAGACAATTGTTAACTTTTTCTGACATCGGTTAGAGCAAGAAAAAAGGACCCCCAATGGGGTACTTAGCTTTAGAAGACTTCAAGATGATTCAATTTCGGAAATGAAAACTCAGGTAGAGGCCGATCGGCATTCATGGGAACCGCTTCTGCTTCAGGCTCCTCGGCAAGAAAGACTGATGTAATGGCGTCAGCTGCCTGTTTTTATACCCGACAACCTGACATCAGTACTGAAGCAACATCAACCGACTCAGAAATACTAAGCCTCTGGTATTCAGGCCGACTGAGGGCTACCCCTGGCAGGATAATCCAAGTGTGATGTGCAACAGTGAAACACTAAGAACATCTACTGTAACTGAATCAGACCCTTGTAACCTATTTTAAATGATCTTTCTTCAAGGATCCTACAAGGCTTTGAAACACCACTAAAGGTACCCTTGCTGATACAATGAGCAAAACATTTCTGCAACAACAGAAAGATTTCACCATTAAGTATTAAGGTTTGCATCTCAGTACGACACTGTAGTTGGAGCAGATCAAAAACCTTTACAAACTATTATAAGGGGCATTTTTCAATACTACTGCAAGACATCAGCTGCTAAACTTAAAAATATTACTTAAGAGGAGCAATATAAAGTACAGTTGTGTACACTTACATAAATGTAGATGTTCAAGTGTATTCACTGTTGCAGTCATCACCTGTGGGTTATCCATGCTGTGGTAGCCCTCATCCAGCTTGAATACCAGTCAATGTTTTTCTGCATCGGATGCTGTCGCTTGCTGACTGACATCAAGTTGTCAGTGCTATAAAGCAAGGCAGCTGACGCCATTACATTAATTTTTCTTGCCCTAACCAGTCAGAAGCCCAAGTAAATATGTTAAATTGGTGCTGGTGGTTAAAAGTCACCATGAGAAGCGTATGTCTCCCTAAAGAAAGAACATATAAGGGGGAAGGAAAAATACAGTTGTGTACACTTACCATAAATGTAGATGTTCAAGTGTATTCACTGCTGCAGTCATTATATTTGGATAATCTGCTGGCAGGTTGCCCTCAGTCAGCCTGAATAACAAAGTCTTGAGTCCTGCGTCAGTTACTGTCTCCTCTTCCATGAAGTCAGGTCGTCAGGGGTATAAAACATGCAGCCGACACCATTTTAATCAGTTTTTCTTACCCCAGATGTCAGGTGCCCCCCCCCCAAATGGGAAGCAAAAATATATATATATATATATATATATATATATATATATATATATATATATATATATATATAAATAAACTGTAAATATATAAATGCACCTTAGAAACATAAAATTTACCTTCAACTAAAAGCAAATACACCACAAAGGCTTTTGAGTAGAAGGATAGAAAAGGTATAGAATGGGGGATGGCAGGTGGGTAGCCCATACTGCAACAGTGAATACACTCGAACATCTACATTTATGGTAAGTGTACACAACTGTACTATGTTCTTCGTGTTTCACTGTTGCAGTCATTACATTTTTTGTAGAATCCCAAAGCTATGGACGGGAGGATGGAACTAAACAGCATTAGGATCAGCTATAAGGCCCTGCAGGACTGCAGTGGCAAAGCTTGCCCTGGATTTAGAGAAGAGAGGTGAATGATAGCTATGGATGGGAGGATGGAACTAAACAGCATTAGGAGCAGCTATAAAGCCCTGCAGGACTGCAGTGGCAAAGCTTGCCCTGGATTTAGAGAAGAGAGGTAAATGATAATGCTTTGTGAACGTATGAACAGAGCTCAAAGTAGCAGCCTCTAGAATGTCTTTGGTTGGGACCCCTCTGAGAAAAGCTGCTGAAGTAGAGGCAGCCCTGGCGGAATGGGATCTGATTCCCTTGGGCACAGGTTTACCATGGTGCAAATAGCAGAAACGAATGCAGTGGCTTATTCATTTAGAAATAATCTCCTTTCATATAGCCTTCACCTCTGATCATGCAGCAAATGCTACCAGTAGTTGCTAAGACTTTCTTAGAGATTTTGTCCTGTTTAAGTAGAATCTTAGTTGTCTGTGTACATCCAATGAATGCAGAATCCGCTCCCCCTTGTTCTGCGGATTTGGGAAAAATGTTGGCAAGTGAATGGTCTGGTTAAGAGCCACACTGGATACCATCTTAGGCATAAAAGAAGGATTGGTCCTGAGGGCCACCCTGTCAGGATAAAATATAATGAATGGCTCCACTGCCATGAGAGCCTGTAGTTCTGAAACCCTTCATGCTGAAGTGACTGCCAAAAGAAAAGCCGTCTTCCAAGATAGAAATTTTATATCCGCAGTAGCTGCTGGTTCAAAAGGAGGCAGGGTGAGTTTTTCCAGCACAAAATTGAGGTCCCATACAGGAGTTGGTGTTCTCCTGAGTGGCCTTAATTTTTTGGCCCCTCCGAGATACTGTTTAAGCAGTGGACAAGAAAAGAGGTGAGGCTCTGTGTTGTAGTGAGCCAAGATGGCAGAGGCATGGATTTTTATTGAAGAAAAAGATAGGCCCTTGTCAAGCATCTCAGTTAAGTATTGTAAAATCTGAGGAATATCGGGCTTTGCTGTGCCTACTCCTTGTGCTTGGTTCCAAGCACAGATTCTCTTCCATTTATCAGCATAAGATTTTCTGGTACTAGGCCTTCTGGCTTCCAAAATGACATCCATCACAGATTCTGAGAGATGTGGTTTGAATAATTAGTTGATTAGCCCTGCTGCAAGATTCAGAGTTTGGAGCAGAGTGTGCAGAATTTGATAGTTCTGCTGAGACAGTAGATGGGATGTTTGAGGCAAGTACCACAGAGGAAGGTGTGACATATTCCTTAGAAGCAGGTACCAGTGATGGCGAGGCCAGTCCGGAGAAATTAGAATCATTTTTGGTTTTTCCTGTCTGACTTTTAGTAAGACCTTGGAGAGTAGAGGCAGAGGGGGAAAGGCATAGACTGATAGTTTTTTCCAGCTGCAGCTGAAGGATAGAGCATCCACTGTCCATGCTTTTTTTGATGAGTTGTTGTGCAAAATTTGTCTAACTGATAGTTTTGGGGAGAGGCAAATAGATCTATGTCTGGGCTCCCCCATTTCTGTGTTAACATGCTGAAGATTTGTGGATCCAGTTTCCATTCGTGCGGGTCCATAAGATTTCTGCTTAGGTCGTCTGCCAGAGGATTTTGCTTTCCTGGCAGGAATTGAGCTTGAAGATGCATTTGGTAAGTCAAGGCTGTGTTCCACAAGGCCATGGCTAGTCTGCAAAGGGGGAAGGAATGTGTACCCCCCCCCCCCTGCTTGTTTATGTACCACTTAACTGTGGTGTTGTCCGTTTTTATCAGTAATTGTCCTGGATGAAGTAAGTCCTTGAAGGCTGTCAGAGCATTCTGAACAGCTAGCATTTCTTTCTGGTATATATGCAGAAGCAGTTGGTTTGGGCTCCATTTGCCCTGAATGCATCACCCTGCCAGGTGGGCCCCCCAAGCATAGTCTGATGCGTCGTGTAGTTAGGGTCTGGGTGGCAGGGGGGGAGAGTGAATGACAGTCCCTTGTTTTGGTGACATATCTCTGCCCACCAAAGAAATTCCTGTTGTAGGCAGGGAATGAGAGGAATCATTGTTTCTAGGTTGTGACAATGTTGACTCCATAAACTTTTTAGGTACCACTGAAGTTTCCTCATATGCAGTCTCGCATATGGAATTAGTAGAATGCAGGATGCCATGAACCCCAAAGCCTGTAGAATTTGTCTTGCAGATAACTGGGTTTTTGTTGCCATTTGTTTGAAATATGTTGTCAATTGCCTTTGTTTGTCTATCTGGCGTGAGGTAAGCCATCTGGGCAGTTGTATTCAAGCTTGCACCCAGGAATGTAATTATTTGAGAGGGTACCAGTTGAAATTTCTTTTCGTTTATGGTGTACCCTAGGCATGCTAGAAGCCTTTTTACAAACGCCAGATGTTGAAGTAGAGTGTTCTTGTCCTTTGCTTAAATGAGACAATCGTCCAGATAAGGATAAATTTGAATGTTTCTTTGTCTGCAGAATGCAATTATTGGTGCCAGGCACTTTGTAAAGACCCTGGGCGCAGTAGATAAGCCAAAGGGCAGTGCAGAGAATTGGTAATGCAAAAAACCTGCTTTGAAGTGGAGGTATCTTCTGCATGACACCCTTATTGGGATATGCAGGTATGCCTCTTTTAAGTCTAGAGTTACTAACCAAGCATTCTTGCCTAGCATAGGCAGTAGCTGTTGTAAAGTCAGATTTTGAATTTTGGAATATCCAGGAACATGTTCAGAATCGATAAGTCCGGTATTCAACGCCATGAATTGCCTTTTCTGGGTACCAGGAAAAGTCTTGAATAAAATCCTTGTCCTTTTTCCTTTTCTGGTACCGGTTGAATAGCCTCCATATCCATGAGGGACATGACTTGTTTCTGGGCCTCTGCCCACTGGTTTTGTGGCAGAACCGGCCATCTGTTCGGAATTGGCAAAGTATGGAAATTAAATCTGTACCCCTGGGATACTATGTTTAATACCCATTTGTCCTGGGTAATTAACTGCCAATTTTGAGCATGAAGTGCTAGGTTTCCCCCAAGGGGGCTGCCAAAAGATAAGTGCTTGGAGATGGTAGAGGAAAGTCATTGAGACTGCTTACTGTAGGGTTGTGCTTTGTTTCCTCCAGATTTGCAGGTGGAGGCACCCCATTGCTTTGACCTGTAAGAACCCTCTGATTGATATCTGGAGCCTTTTGAGCACCTGGGTTTGCCCTGAGTGGCTCTGTTGGACACAGGAAAGGACCAATTTTTATTAGGCCATTGCCTACTGAACCTGGGTGGCTGCACTTGCAAGAAATCTTTTACAGTTTGCATAGATTTAGCTTTGTTTTCCATTTTCTTTAAAACCTCTTCTGCCTTATTACCAAAGAGACTGTCATGCTGCAAAGCGGCATCCAACAATTTAGCTTTAACATGATCAAGCAGATTTTGCTCCTTGAGCCAGGCATGCCTTCTAATCACAGATCCAGTAACGGTGGCCCTACAAGAGGCCTCTAAGGAATCAAAACCACATTGTAAAGTATGCTTTCCAACCTGTTCTGCTGAATGCAATAAATCCTGTAACTATATTTTCCACACAATCAGAAATCAACACCAAAAGGTTGCAGACGTATAAACCTTCTCACCCCATCTATCCAGTGCCCTGGAATCTCTATCAGAAGGGGTAGGATTTTGGGCTGTAGAAGCCTTTACACCCTTGGGACCCTGGGAAATAGTCTCAGGATCAGCAGCAGGATATTTGAAAATAAATTTGTGGGAGTCAGGAACCCTGTAATATCTGTCTGGCTTACTAGGAGCCAGAGGAAGGGAATCAGGAGCCATGCTTGATTCCAAGAACACATCATCAACAATGTCTAATACAGGTGGTACTGCCAAAGGCCTATGCTGAGGAAGAAGGAAATCCCTAAGAATCTTTTTTGATTCAGAGAAGTCCTGACTCTCCCAGTGAAAATCTTCCCTTAAAGTATGCAAAGTCTCTCCAAAAGAGTAATCCTCAGGAGGAGATGCAGATGGGATAGATTCTCCTGCATCACAATCCTCATAGGGTGGGAAAGAAAATTCCTGATCAGAAGAGGAATCAGAAGAAATGGAAACTTGAACTGAAAATTCATAAACAGTGCCATGCCTACGCCTCTTAGCAGGGGGGGGGTTGGGAACCCCTGATAAAGGTAATTAAATCTTCAGCCATTTTGATCATCTGTTTTTTAGGCATAGGGGCCTGAGCACATGGCTCATGCGTCGGTTTTTTAGACATAGAAGTTGTTTTTGACCTTGTTTTTGTTGCTGGCGTCGGTTTAATGTAAAAATGTTGACACTTGAAAACACCCTCAGAAGCTGGTGCCTGCTCAGCGGCTCCGGACCCATCCAAGGGAGAGATATCCGCGGGTTCAATACTTTGCGAATCTCGCGGCATACCCATACTACGACTCAAAAGTAGCGGGTATCAGGGGCTGCGAAAGCGCCTCAATGAGTACCGGCGAACCGGCGACTGGCTTAGGAAAACCTTCGTCATCGGTTTTGGACCTCAACGGTCTGTCTCTGTCTTTTTCCTTGCGTTTTTTATGAACTCCGGTAGTCAGATTGCTAACTGATGACATTTCAGGATAGTTAAATCTTACAAAATATTTAGAAGCAAAAACATACAGACACTTAATAGTGCATTGGTTAAATTTAGCACAAAATCGACAGCAAGGCACGTTGTGATCAGGGTCTAGGCAAGGAATACAGTACAAATGAAAATCCTTATGAGGTATTTGCTTCCCACAAGTAATGCAATTATTAACTTTTACTGACATCGGTAAGGAACAAGAAAAAGTTTCCCCAACAGGGTACTTAGCTTTAGTTTGAAGACTTTGGTTCTGAAACTGGAATACGAAAATTTCAGGAGTCGGACGACCGGCACTTGCGAACTGCTTCTGCTTCGGGCACCGGACGGCAAGAAAGACGGATTAAAATGGCGTCGGCTGCATGTTTTATACCCCTGACGACCTGACATCATGGAAGAGGAGACAGCAACTGACGCAGGACCCAAGACTTTGTTACTCAGGCCGACTGAGGGCAACCTGCCAGCAAATTACCCAAATGTAATGACTGCAACAGTGAAACATGAAGAACATCCAGGACTGCAACAGTGAATACACTCTAACATCTACATTTATGGTAAGTGTGCACAACTGTACTATGTTCTGTGTTCTTCCTGCTTCACTGTTGCACTCATCACCTGTGGGAGGATTCCCAAAGTTGGGGAGAGGGATGGTAGGATTAACAAGAGACCTAGGCATGGGTCAGCAAGCTCTGCAGAACTGCAGAGGCAAACCCTGCCCTACCCTTAGAAAAAAGAGGTAGGTGGTAATGCTTGGTAAAGGTATGGACAGAAGTCCAGGTGCCAACTTCCAGGATGTCCCTGGTGGGAACTCCTCTTTGGAATGCTGTGGAAGTGGAGGCTGCCCTAGTGGAATGGGTTTGAAAAGACATGGGGGGGGGGTTCCCATGTAATCTGTAGCAGAAATAGATACAGTGTGATATCCATTTGGAAATGGTTTGCTTGGAAATGGGCTTCCCCTCTGCCTCTGGGGCAAAGCTGACATGTAGTTGGTCTGTTTTCCTGAAGGGTTTACTATGGTCCAGATAGTATCTGATCTGTCTCTGTGCACGTCTAGTGAGTGCAAAATTAGTTCCCCCTTGTTTTAAGGGTTAAGAAAGAAGGTGGGTAGATGTATGGCCTGGTTGAGAGTCACATTAGATACCACCTTCGGCATAAAGGAGGAATTGGTCCTAAGGGAGACCCTGTCTGCATGGAAAATGATGAAGGGCTCAAAGGCCATCAGCGCCTGAAGTTCTGAAAACTTTCTGGGTAGGTGATAGCTAGCAAAAAAGCAGTCTTCCAGGAGAGGTATCTTAGTTCTGCTGAAGCAGCCGGTTCGAAGGGTAGTAAGGTTAGTTTATCCAAAACATAATTCAGGTCCCAGGCTGGAGTTGGTGGCCTTCTAGTATGTGTGACATTAGAAGCTCTGATGAGGAATTGTTTAATCAAAGGATGGGAGGGCAGGGGCAGATCAGTATCAAAATGCGCTGAAATGGCTGTGGCATGGATTTTAATGGAGGAGAAGGAGAGGCCACTATTAAGTAGCTCTGCTAGGTAGTCCAGGATAAGCGGGACGGAAGGTTGTGAGGTATTGTCCCCTCTGGACTGGCTCAAGGAGCAGAATCTTTTCCATTTTCCTGCGTAAGATTTTCTGGTGCTGGGCCTTCTGGCCTCTGTGATAATGGCTACCTGTTTGCTTAACAGGGGCAACTTGTTTGCCTTTAGAATATTAGCCATGCTGATACTTTCAGAGTCTGCAAGTCTGGGTTCAGTATCCCCCCCCCCCCACCTGAGTCAAGAGGTCTGAGATCAGGGGAAGCTGCCTGGGAGGCTATAATGTCAGGCTGCGCAGTAAGGGGTTGTCTGGCCCAATCTGGAGCAATGAGGATGGCCTTTGGTCTCTCCCCTCCCTTATTTTGATCAGTAACTTGGGAATAAGAGGCAGAGGAGGGAATGCGTACACAAAGAGGGTGCTCAAGGGGAAGGTCAAGGCATCCACCTTCCACACTAGGTGGTGATACTCCCTGATACAGAATTTTTTTTCAGCTGATGGTTGAGATGCGAAGCAAAGAGATCCACCTCTGGAGTGATTTGTAAAAAGATTTTTCTGTGGAGCTGCCATTCGTGGGGGTCCAGTAAGTTTCTGCTTATGTGGTCTGCCAGGGTGTTGTTGAGCCCTGGTAGGTACTGGGCTATTAGGTGTAATCCCATGGAAGAGGCTGTCAGCCAGAGGTTCATGGCTAACCTGCACAGAGGGTAAGACTGGGTCTCTCCCTGTTCGTTGATGTACATTACTGTGGTGTTGTCTGTTTTGATAAGGAGAACCCCTGGCTTGAGTTGGGGGTTTGAAGGATGTCAGAGCCTTCTGTACTACCATCATTTCCTTCTGGTTGATGTGTAAGGGAAGGTGCTGGGCATCCCACAGACCCTGGGTGCACCTGCTTTCTAGGGGAGCGCCCCAAGCAATGTCTGAGGCATACGTAGTAATTGGTCTGCCCGGTTTGGCAGAGGGTGAATGGAAGACCCTTGTTCTTGGCACAGGCCCCTGGCCACCAGAAAAACTCGGCCCTTATACAGGGGATCAGAGAGAGGGAGATCTCTAGAGGTTGAGAGTGTTGACATCAAAATTTCTTTAGATACCAATGAAGATTTCTCATGTGAAGCCTGGCCAGAGTAATTAGAAGGATGCAAGATGCCATGTACCCCAAGGCTTGCAGGAACTTCCTCGCAGTAGGGTGACTTCTGGAAGCCAGCTGGGCAAAGTAGAGAGGCAGGAAGCTCTGCTTTTCTGGGGATAGGAAGACCATTTGTGTGTCCAGCAGTGCTCCCAAGAAAATGATCTTTCTGGAGGGTGTTTGCTTTGATTTATTCCCGTTGATGGTGTAGCCTAAAATATGTTAGGAGGGTTTTGACAAAGCGGAGGTCCGTGAGTAGGTTTTTTTGCATTCTGCCTGAATGAGGCAGTCATCCAGATAAGGGTAACTCTGCATATTTTTCTGTCTGCAGAAGGCTATGGCCAGGGCTAAGCATTTGGTGAATACCCTGGGAGCAGTAGATAAGCCAAAGGGCAGTGCAGAGAACTGAAAGTGCAGTGAGCCTGCTCTGAAGGAATTTCCTGCAGGATTCTCTTATGGGGATGTGGAGGTAGGCATCTTTTGAAATCTAGAGTAACTAACCAGGCATTTTTGTCAGCATAGGCAACAGCTGCTGCAAAGTTAGCATTTTGAATTTTGTTACCACCAGGGAGGTGTTCAGAATATAGAGATCCAGGATGGGGCACCAAGTGCCCTCTTTACGGGAACAAAGAATAGTCTGGAACAAAAACCTTTGCCTGTTTGATCTGGGGGGGACATGTTCTACTGCCCCTTGGGATACAAATGTTTGGGCTTGTTTCAATGCCTCTGCCCACTGATTTGGAGGCAAGTCTGGGTACTCTCTTGGAACTGGGAGTTCATTGAAGGAGAATTTGTATCCTTGAAAAATGATCTTTAAGACCCATTGGTCCTTTGTTACAGAAAGCCAATTTTCTTTGCAGAGGGACAACTTTCCTCCAAGGTTTTGGTGAGTGAAAACAGTGCAGAGGGGAGAGAATCACTGAGAGTTTTGCCATAGCTGGATGGCTTAGAACTCCCTGCCTTTGGAGTGGAAGTAGTCCACTGTTTGGTTCTCTGTCGTCCCTGGGATAGGAGCCTGGATGGTCTCTGTCCCTGCGGGACTTACCTTGCCCTTCTCTGCTAGGAGCAGGAAAGGACCAGTGTTTTCAGGGAAAATTCCTGCTGAAACTAGGAGGTTGTACCTGAAAGAAATATTTTACTGTTTGCATAGATTTTGTTTGGTCTTCCATCTTTTTAAGCACCTCTTCTGCTTTTACTACAAATAAGTGGTCCTTATCCAAGGTTGCATCAATTAATTTAGATGTGACATGATCAGGGAGAGGTTGTTCCTTCAACCATGCATGTATCCTAATGACAGATCCTGATACTGCTGCTCTGCTTGAGGCTTCTGGGGTGTCGTATCCACAGTGTAATGAGTGTCTGGCCATTTGACAAGTACAGTGTAGTAAATCTGCTAACTCTTTCGAATTGGCACAGTCAGGAAAGGTTGAAATCTTTTGCTTTAATAGTTCCAAAGTGTGTTGTTGATATTTTAACATGTGGAACTGACAGGTGAGTGCTCTGACAGCGAAGGTTGCAGAGATGTATACTTTTTTACCCCATCTGTCCAGAGCACTGCAATACTTGTCAGAAGGAATAGGATTCTTTGCAGAAGTAGCCTTGGCTCCATTTGGTCCCTGTGTAATGACCTCTGGGTCTGCAGCAGGATTTCTGTACAGGTATTTTTGAAAATCCGGTACTTTGTAATACCCGTCAGGTTTACTGAGAGCAGGTGGGAGGGTGTCAGGAGCTAAGCTGGATTCATGGAAGATATCATCCACCACCACTAAGATAGGAGAGATGGCCAAGGGTCTGTGCTGGAGAAGTTCTAGAAACTCCCTTAGTCTTTTTAGAGTGAGGGAAATCCTGGGATTCCCAGTAGAAATGTCCCATGAGGGTGTGAATGGTTTCCCCACAGAAAAGATCTTCTGGTAAGGAGGCAGAAGGAATGGATTCCTCTGCATCTGAATTCTCATAAGCAGTCAGAGGTTGTTGTTCCTCTTCAAAATCTGAATAATCAGACTCCTCAGAATCCTGTTCTGTCAGTATTTCAGAGAAAATAAATCCAAAAGGTGACAGGTGATGAAGGTCTGTAGTCCAACCAAAAAGACAGAAATCGTGAAAAAAGATCCACAGACCACCAGGCAGTAAAATTAATAAAAATTATTTAATATAACACAGAGAATGTTAGCTCTTTCAGGTACTCAAACCCGTCCTCAGACATACAATAACAAACATACAATTCTTTTTAAAGTGAATTGCTCCAAATCAAAAGAGACCATCAATAAAACAATTAATACTTAGGAATGTAAGGTCTACGCCTATTCAAAACAGGTTTTAAAGGCACCACACCATTGAGTCCTGGATATCTGTGTGCCCCAAGTTCTATGATCCATCTATCTGATTTCACAATACTCTGTATAACCAGAGACCTCATTGTTCCTGCTATCCTTAGTTATTTTGTTATGCTTGGAATAGGAATAGATGCCCTGGATATTTCTCTACTTGTACTGAAAGAGCATTTCGTTTGTCCTTAAGTCTGATGGCTAACAGATGTCTCAAAATATTATCCTTCAACTTGCAATTAGTTTTCCCTACATAAAATGAGGAACAGCAGGTGCAGGTGGCTATATACACAATATCGGTGGATAAACAGGTGACCATGGTGTTAGGTCCATACTGTCTACCAGTAAGGGGATGTATAAATGGGTTTCCCTACTGATGGATATGCAGGTCTTATACCTTAAACATGGAAACGTCCCAATTTTAGTAAATCTATTTCTCTCTTTAGGTTGTTTATCACATAAAATCTGCTTTAGATTTTTATTTCTCTTAAAAACAAAATCAGGATGTTCATGAATTAATTCTTTCAGTGAATCATATGTTTTTAGGATTCTCCAATTGGTTTTAATCACATCCTGTACCCATCGTAGATCACTACTATACGTAAATCATTACTGGCACCTTGCTCCTTCTGTTATTGTTAGAATTCCTTCTGTTTTGTTGACTGTATCTAGCCTTATTTGTTACACCCTTACTGGAAAACCAGGGTGCTGCCTCTGTTGATCTGAGTTCAGCCACATCTTATACAATATCCTCAATTTCCTTCTCTTTATAACCCCTGGCCACGAGTATAGTGCTAAAAGTGTTAAGTTCTTCCTGCAAAAATCTTTTCTCTGCAAAGCCTAGATAGACGTAAAGATTGTCCCTACACTATATTTTGATAAACAAACCCTGGGTGCATGCTATCTTTTGCCAGCAACCCATTTTTCTAACAACAAAGTTTCCTATAGTCTTGGGAATGAATGACACCTATATCTTTGTGTGTCAGTAAGATATCCAAAAACTCAATCTCTGTGTACGAATGGTTCAGAGAGAACCTCAAAAAATCAGTGGAATGTTCAAGATAAGAAACAAACTGATTTAAGGACTCAATGGTGCCCGTCCACAATATAAAAACATCATCCACAAAACGTGTATAAAAAGCCTCATGTTGTGACCACTCATTTTTAGAACTAAAAACAACATCATCTTCCCAAAACACTAAAACCAAATTTGTGTAAGAGTTTGCGCAGGGGGTGCCCATGGCTACCCGCTACTTTTGACAGTAATACTGCTCATTAAACAGAAAGACATTGCGTTTGAGTACTAATTCTAAAAAAAAACAATTTGTTTTACTTCTTTATGATCACACATTGCCTGTTGTCATAAAAGATTACTAACGGCCCATAGGCCATATCCATTCAGTATTGCAGTAAACAATTCCCTTACATCCAAGGTTACCAATAAATATAAATCATTGAATGCATGTTGGTCCAGAAATACATATAAATCTGTCAAAACTTGTGCACTGTCTCTAAGTACTCTAGAGATTTACTTATTTTTATTTATTTATTTGAGATAACATTAACAACTGGTTTTAACTTGGACTCTATCCACATGGAGCAATTTTCTGTGACCCAACCTCGCCCTGAAACTATGGGCATAAGAGGTGGATCTAACAGATCTTTATGTATTTTAGGCAATGCCTGAAAAATGGGTATGACTGGATGTTCAACTTCAACAAACTTATAGATCTCATCGGTAATAACACCACGCTCTCTCAATTCATTCAGTACATTTGTAACATGTAAGATTATTTGATTCACTTCAATCCTATCTATCTTAGAATAGGTTAAACTATTAAGTAAAGATATAACTTTGTCATTATAATAAACTCTGTCCATCAGGACAAGGGCCCCTCCTTTATCTGATGGCCTTATGACCAGTTTAGGATTGTCCATTAGAGCTTTCAATGACTCTCTCTCTTCATAAGTAAAATTATAGAAACATTTATTACTATTGTATTTGTCTAAATTTCGTAACTGGTCCCCACACATTTTAATAAAAACATCCACTGTATGATCATATATGGGTGCGAACATGCTTGGTTTCCTTAAGCCTGAAGCTGAGGGTCTCTCATTAACACCAAACATTTTCTTGAGATGTAAATTCCTACCAAATTTTTCAAGTTCAATCATCACATCTGTAAATACATGCCTGGTGGCTGGAACAAAATTTTTACTCAATACTTGTAACTGTGATTCAGACAGTGTAAAACTAGAAAGGTTATAAACCAAGTTATCAATACCTTTAGTCCACCTTTTTCATGTTTCCATCCCCTTGTGTGTCTGATTTTTTTCTCTCTCTTTTTTTACTGGACAAAGAGGGGCTGAAATACCAGCTGCGAGTAGAAAGTTTCGGACACGCTCCTAAACTTACAATACTGTCTGTGCTCACAGTGCCGCCAGTGTTCAAATCTCCAGCTAGATCCAGCATAGTCCTCTCTTCACTCACACAAACACCCGCCACTGTAGAGCTGGCAGTATTGCATAGTGGAACATTATCCTCTATAACATCTATGACTTTGATGGCACCATCATCTTGAGCCCCTGCTGGCTCCAGACTCCATTCAACCTGTTCAGGCAGTGGGGTGGAAAAACAGTTGGACAGACAGGCCGCTTCACCGATGACGCTCCTTCACCACGCAGCCCTATAGGAGTGCTGGCACACATTCCCCTCTCTATCCGACCGGCAAAACTCCTCGCCGATAGATTATTGGAGGTTGTGGGACATTGCACGTCTATTAAACGTGTCTCATTGGTGTTATTGATGGTAGTTGTAGTCCTCCCCAATGAGTTAGATGTAATTCTCAGCCAAACAAAAATGTTGCCGAGCTGAAAATCAAGATGATCTCTCCTTAATTTTTTCATCTTTACCTGTTGCAGCTTTGTGTCATAAGCACTAATTGCACAACACAACATGCCCATCTTAACTGCATAAAGTTCACTATGATAGTTTGTTTCGATTTCTAATTGCTTAGATTCAGTGGCTTGCTTTAACCTCTGCTCTTCTGGTTAGAAAAAATCCACCAGGAGGTGCATGCACTGAAAGCTTGTCTCTAAATTAATTTGCTGCCATTCAGCCAAAAGTTCAGGACAGCGTTCCCCATAAGTGGGCATGCACAAAACTATCATGCCTCGGGGAACTATACAGAAATGCAAACATGCCTCTAAATGTAAACGTTGCCACTGTAAACGTTTCAGTTGGTAAAGTTCATTTTCAAAGACAGTAAACAATATTATAAAGACTCATTATTCTCAGTGTCTGGTATGTCCATCACATCATTACCACTACCTGAGAAATCAGTTTGTAAGAGTGGATTACTAGACTGTTTAACTTCCTCATTCTTTCACAAAAAGATGTTACTACTGGTGTAGCCGGCCAATAGTCCAACTCTACAACTCCAGTCAAATGAGCCATGTCCACCTTCACCAAAAAATATATGCAAAGAAAATAAATCCAAAAGGTGACAGATGATGAAGGTCTGTAGTCCAACCAAAAAGACAGAAATCGTGAAAAAAGATCCACAGACCAGCAGGCAGTAAAATTAATAAAAATGATTTAATATAACACAGAGAATGTTAGCGCTTTCAGGTACTCAAACCCTTCCTCAGACATACAATAACAAACAACGTATAATTCTTTTTAAACTGAATTGCTCCAATCAAAAGAGACCATCAATAAAAAATCTTAGTAAATCTATTAATTTCTTTAGGTTGTTTATCACATAAAATCTGCTTTAATTTTTATTTCTCTTAAAAACAAAATCAGGATGTTCACCAACTAATTCTTTCAGTGAATCATCTGTTTTTAGGATTCTCCAATTGGTTTTAATCACATCCTGTACCCATCGTATATCACTACTATACGTAATCCTTATTGGCACCTTGCGCTTTCTCTTATTGTTAGAATTCCCTCTATTTTATCGACTGTATCTAGCCTTATTTGTTAACCCTTACTGGAAAACCAGGGTGCTGCCTCTGTTGATCCGAGTTCAGCGACATCCTGTAAAGTATCCTCAATTTCCTTCTCTTTATAACCCTTGGCCACGAGTCTAGTGCTAAAAGTGCTCAGTTCTTCCTGCAAAACTATCTTCTGTACAAAGCCTGTATAGACGTAAAGATTGTCCCTTCACTATATTTCGATAAACAAGCCCTGGGTGCATGCTACATTTCGCCAGCAACCCATTTTTCCAACAAGGTTTCCTATAGACTTGGGAATGAATGACACCTATATCTTTCTGTGTCAGTAAGATATCCAAAAACTCAATCTCTGTGTATAAATGGTTAATAGAGGACCTCAAAAAATCAGTGGAATGTTCAAGATAAGAAACAAACTGATTTAAGGACTCAATGGTGCCCGTCCACAATATAAAAACATCATCCACAAAATGTGGATAAAAGGCCACATGTTGTGACCACTCATTTGTAGAACTAAAAACAACATCATCTTCCCAAAACACTAAAACCAAATTTGAGTAAGAGTTTGTGCAGGGGGTGCCCATGGCTAACCCCCCCCCCCCACTTTTGCCAGTAATGCTTCTCATTAAACAGAAAGACATTGTGTTCAAGTACTAATTCTAAATAACACTTAATTTGCTTTACTTCTTTATGATCACACATTGCCTGTTGTCATAAAAGATTACTAACGGTCCATAGGCCATATCCATTCTGTATCGCAGTAAACAATTCCCTTACATCCAAGGTTACCAATAAATATAAGTCATTGAATGCATGTTGGTCCAGAAATACATATAAATTGGTCAAAAAGTGTGCACTGTCTCTAAGCACCCTAGAGATAACATTAACAACTGGTTTTAACTTGGACTCTATCCACATGGAGCAATTTTCTGTGACCCAACTTCGCCCTGAAACTATGGGCCTAAGAGGTGGATCTAACAGATCTTTATGTATTTTAGGCAATGCCTTAAAAATGTGTATGACTGGATGTTCATCTTCAACAAACTTATAGATCTCATCGGTAATAACACCAAGCTCTCTCAATTCAGACAGTACATTTGTAAGATGTAAGATTATTTGATTCACTTCAATACAATCTATCTTAGAATAGGACTATTGTTAAGTAAAGATATAACTTTGTCATTATAATAAACTCTGTCCATCAGGACAACGGCCCCTCCTTTATCCGCTGGCCTTATGACCAGTTTAGGATTGTCCATTAAAGCTTTCAATGACTCTCTCTCTTCATAAGTAAAATTATAGAAACATTTATTACTATTGTATTGTCTAAATTTTGTAACTGGTCCTCACATGTTTTAATAAAAACATCCACCGTATGATCATATATGGGTGTGAACATGCTTGGTTTCCTTAAGCTTGAAGTTGAGGGTCTCTCATTAACACTAACACCAAACATTTTCTTGAGACATAAATTCCTACCAAATTTTTCAAGTTCAATCACCACATCTGTAAATACATGCCTGCTGGAACACAATTGAGTCCTTTACTCAGTACTCATAACTGTGATTCAGACAGTGTAAAACTAGAAAGGTTATAAACCAAGTTATCAGTACCTTTAGTCATATGGAGAGCTTCCTCCTCTTCCTTTCTTGGTTGTCCATCTTTTTCATGTTACCATCCCCTTGTGTGTCTGATTTCTTTACTGGGACAGGGAAAAGGTGAAAAACCAGCTGCAAGTGGAGAGTTGTCAGACGCGCTCCTAAACTTACAACACTGTCCCTGCTCACAGTGCCGCCAGTGTTCAAATCTCCGGCTACATCGAACGTAGTCCTCTCTTCACTCACGCAAACGCCCGCAACTGCATATATAGCATGGATAGCTGGATATAACAGGATAGCATGCACCCAGGGATTGTTTATCGAAATATAGTGAATGGACAATTTTTATGTCTATCTAGGCTTTGTACATAAGATAGAGTTTTGCAGGAAGAACTTAACACTTTTAGCACTAGACTTGTGGCCAGGGGATATAAAGAGAAGGAAATTGAGGATACTTTACAGGATGTGGCTGAACTCAGATCAACAGAGGCAGCACCCTGGTTTTCCAGTAAGGGTGTAACAAATAAGACTAAATACAGTTGACAAAACAGAAAAAATTCTAACAATAACAGAAAGAGCAAGGTACCAATAATGATTACGTATAGTAGTGATATACAATGGGCACAGGATGTGATTAAAACCAATTGGAGAATCCTAAAAACAGATGATTCACTGAAAGAATTAGTTGGTGAACATCCTGATAAGAGAAATAAAAATCTAAAGCAGATTTTATGTGATAAACAACCTAAAGAGAGAAAAGTACAGTTTTGTACCTACCATAAATGTAGATGTTCGAGGATTCCATTGCTGCAGTCCTTACTATTGGGTATAGTCCGCATCCAGTCGGCCCGAATACCAGAGTATAAGGCTGACGTCGGTCAGGGCGCATTAGACTGACGTCAGTACGTCAGGGTACTAATGCGCATGACCGGCGTCATATCCTCAGTCTTTTCTTGCCCCAGATGTCAGAAGACCCTAAAAAGACAAGGCCCAAAATACCTGCACCAAAACATGAACAATATATACAAAAATATAAGCAGGTAAACTCACCTACACAACCACCCCTAAACACAGAGGGAAGGAGGGAGGGTAAATTGGACTGCAGCAATGGAATCCTCGAACATCTACATTTATGGTAGGTACAAAACTGTACTATGTTCTTCGTTTTCCATTGCTGCAGTCCTTACTATTGGGTAGAATCCCAAAGCAGAGGTAAGGGAGGCTGGCAAATCATAAAGAAGCAGGAGCTGACAACATGCCTTGCAAAACAGCTGTGGCAAAACCAGCCCTAGACTTAGAGTAGATAGGAAGGTGATAATGCTTAGAGAAAGTATGCACTGAACTCCAAGTAGCTGCTTCCAAAATATCCTTAGTTGCCACCCCGTAGAAATGCTGTTGAAGTGGCAGTAGCCCTAGTGGAATGAGGCCTAATCCCAGCTGGAACCTCCTTGCCATGATGGGAATAACAAAATGCAATGCAAAAGCCAATCCACCTAGAAATAGTTTGTTTTGACACAGGCTTGCCCTCGAACTCAAAGCAAAAGAAACAAACAACTGCTGAGACTGCCTAAAATCCTTAGTCCTGCTTAAGTAATAACGCAATTGCCTGTGTACATCTAAAGTATGCAAAATCTTTTCCCCTTTATTTTGGGGGTCTGCATAAAAGTAGGCAAATGAATAGTTTGGTTTAAAGCCACACTAGAAACCACCTTAGGCATAAAGGAAGGATTAGTTCGTAATGATACCCTATCCTTATGGAAAATCAAAAAGGGCTCGACTGCCATAAGGGCCTGCAACTCAGACACCCTTCTTGCAGAAGTAATAGCCAACAAAAAAGCAGTCTTCCATGACAAATATTTCAATTCAGCAGTAGCCGCAGGCTCAAAAGGTTGTAGAGTAAGTTTTTCCAACACAAAATTGAGATCCCAAGCAGGAGTAGGAGCTCTACGTGGGGGTCTTATATTTTTTGCCCCTCTAAGAAACTGCTTGAACAAAGGATGCGAAAACAATGGTGGGTCACAATCATAGTGAGCTGAGATTGCTGCAGCATGAATCTTAATGGAAGAGAAGGACAGACCCTTGTCCAGTAACTCAGTAAGATATTGAAGAGCCATACTCAAATTAGGCTCAGAAATCTCCAAATTCTTTGCTTTACTCCAAAATAAAAATCTCTTCCATTTTGCTGCGTACACTTTCCTTGTACTAGGTCTTCTAGCTACCCTAATCACATTTAAAACTTGTTGAGGAAGTTGAGACCTGCTGTGTTTCAACACAGAATATGCCAGGCTGTCAGATGAAGAGAGTGAAGCTTGACATTGAGCAGATGACCGTCCTGCTGGGATAACAGATGTGGAATCAAAGGTTAAGGCCATGGAGGCTTCTTTACCAGACTCCGTAGTAGAGGGTACCAGTGTTGCGAGGCCAATCTGGAGCTATCAAAATCATCCTTGGCCTGTCCTGTCTGACCTTTAACAGTACCTTTGGAAGAAGAGGCAGAGGTGGAAAGGCATACACATGAAGGTTTGTCCAACTGAAAGACAGAGCATCCACTTTCCAAGCTGTGTGATGAAACCCCTTTGTGCAAAACTGTGGCAGCTGGTGGTTTAGTGGAGAAGCGAACAGATCTATGTCTGGAGTTCCCCAAGACACTGTCAATTTCTGAAATACATGAAGATCCAGTTACCACTTGTGGGGATCCATGATTTGTCTGCTTAACACATCTGCTAAGGAGTTCTGTGCTCCTGGCAGAAACCTTGCCTGAAGAGTTAGGTGCAAGCGTAGCGCAGTCTCCCATAAAATCATTGCTTGCCTGCATAGAGGATAAGAATGTGTTCCCCTTGTTTGTTGAAGTACCACATGACAGTTGTGTTGTCTGTTAGAATCAACACCTGCCCTGGAAGAAGTAACTCCTTGAAAGCCAGCAATGCGAACTGGACTGCTAACATCTCCTTCATGTTGATATGTAGATGCTGTAGTCTGGCAGGCCACTTGTCTTGTATCCACTTTCCATTTAGATGATCTCCCCAAGCAATGTCTGAGGCATTTGTCGGTAAAATCTGACTCGCCTCTGGCCGGGTCACAGAGAGTCCCTTGTTTAGGTGACATTCCTGAGCCCACCACAAAAATTCTCTTTGAAGGCAAGGTATTATTTGAATGACAGTGTCTAAATCCTGGCAGTGCTGTGTCCATACATTTTTGAGATACCATTGTAACTTCCTCATATGCAGTTTGGCATTGGGAAGCACCAGAATACAAGATGCCATGAACCCTAATGCTTGTAGGACTGTCTCTGCAGTCAGCACGGACTGATGAGATAGTTGATGGAAGTAAAGTGATAGACTCTTTTGTTTGTCCGGGGTTAAAAAGGCCATCTGGGCTGCTGTATTCAGTCTCACACCCAGAAAGCACATGTCTTGAGAGGGTACTAGACTGGACTTTATTTCGTTCACAGAATACCCTAGGCATCTTAGCACTGCTATAAGATATTCCAGATGCTGTAGAAGGTCTTCCTTTTCTTGAGCCAGAATCAGGCAGTCGTCTAAATAAGGATAGATTTGAAGTCCTTGTAGCCTGAAGTAAGCTATCACTGGAGCCAGAACCTTTGTGAATACTCTGGGCAGTAGATAAGCCAAAGGGCAATGCAGAGAACTGATAATGAGAATCTCCAGCTCGAAACCGCAGATACTTCCTGTAACTTAGCCTGATAGGCACATGAAGGTAAGCTTCCTTGAGATCTAAAGTTACCATCCAGTGATGTTTGCCCAGCAGGGGTAAAAGCTGTTGTAACGTCAACATCTTGAACTTGGGAATGTCCAGATAAGTGTTGAGGAGAGATAAATCCAAAAGCAGTCTCCACGTGTTCCCCTTCTTTGGTACTAGGAACATGCGAGAATAAAATCCTAGGCCCCTTTCTGATACAGGGACTGGCGGAATGATGTCCAACACCCATCTGTCTTGAGTAATTAAATCCCAATTTTCTTTGAAAAGAGACAGTCGTCCTTCCAAAGGAGCTGCCAGACGAGAATCTACTGGCAGCTGAAAAGGCAGGTCATTGGGTCTGTTTACGAAAGGACTGACCCCTGCCCTCACCAGAAGTCTGAGCAGGTGAACTCCCTGTTCTAGGCCTAAAAGAACCTTGAGCTGGGATCCACCCCTTAGCAGGCCAATTTCTACTAAACTTCGGTGGCTGTACCTGCAAAAAATCTTTAACAGTTTGCATAGACTTAGCTTTGTCCTCCATTTTCTTTAAAACTGCTTCCACAGGTGAACCAAACAACACATCAGACTGTAAAGGAGCATCCAAAATCCTTGTCTTAACATGCTCAGCCAAATTTTGATCCCTCAACCAGGCATGCCTGCGAAGAACAGAACTAGTGGCAGCCACCCTCGAGGATGCCTGCACAGCATCAAAACCACATTGCAAAGAATGCTTGCCCACTTGTTCAGACACATAAACTAAATCCAGCAAGTCTTTACAATCAATACCTTCCGCCAAAGCATCCACCTTAGATTTCAATTGTGAAAGGAGATAATTTTGATATTTCAGCATGTGAAACTGACAATTCAACGCTCTCATGGCTAGAGTGGAAGAAGTATACACTTTCTTACCCCACCTATCTAACGCCCTTGCCTCTTTGTCAGTGGGAACAGGATTTTTAACCACAGAGGCCTTAACACCTTTAGGCCCCTGAGAAATAGTTTCTGGGTCCCCTAGGACTCTTAAACAAATACTTATGAGCTTCGGGCACCCTATAGTACCTATCAGGTTTAACAGGAGCAGGAGGCAAAGAATCAGGGTTCAGGAAGCCTCTGCAAAACATCTTCCACCACATTCAACACAGGAGGTATAGCTAAGGGCCTATGCTGGGGTAAAACAAGAATTCCCTAAGCCTCTTCCTGGAATCAGAGTAATCCTGGCCTTCCCATTTAAAGTGCTCCCTCATGGAATGCAGAGTCTCTGAAAATGAAAAATCCTCAGGAGGAGAAGCCGAAGGAGTGGCATCATCCACATCAGAATCAGAATAATGAGGATACTCCTGCAAATCTTCCACAGAAGACTCAGAAGCCCCTGAACCCTGTTCAAAACTGTCAAACTCTGGTTCCACTCTAGGCCTCTTATCAGGAGGGCCCATAGAACCTCTAAGCATAGTAATCAAATCTTCTGCCATTTTAAGCATATGTTTCTTAGGTACAGAACCCGAAAGGCTAGGAGAAGCCCCTACTGAAGCTGAAGTTGGCCTACCTCTAAAAGAAGTTTTGGCAACAGAAGGAGAGGCTCTAACTACTTTGGGAAGAGAGGGAAGAATAGTTACCTGAGAAGCCCCCTCAGCCTGGCCTGCCTCCTGAGAGGGTACATCCTGTAACAGTAAAGTTGCTGCCTGAGACTCCATAGAAACTCCTGGCAAAACCTCTGGCTCCACTGAGCCACCTAAAGAACCGACGTCCGGGACTGCCGGTTCATCAACCCTAGGCTTCGCTGTTTTGTCCTTGCGCTTCTTGGGAAGCGGCGCCGGAGCATCCGGCGGCATTTTATAATTGCAACGCTTCCCAAACACTAATCTGGCACAGTCTAACCTCCTCTTAATAGTGCGTTTGTTAAACCTAGCACAAGAGCGGCAACCAACAACGACGTGCTCAGGCCCTAAACAAGGTATACACAATGTATGGTAATCCCTATGAGGTATTTGTTTCCCACAAGAAAAACAGTTATTCACTTTTCTGACATCCGGTTAAATACTGAGGCAAGAAAAACCAAAATGTTCCCCAACGGGGTACTTAGCCAACTCTGATTCGGTCTGAAACTCCGGTTTCGGAAATATTTCAGAACGCCAACCTGCACTCGCAAAACTGCTTCTGCATCGGACCACGCGGCAAAAAAGACTGAGGATATGACGCCGGTCATGCGCATTAGTACCCTGACGTACTGACGTCAGTCTAATGCGCCCTGACCGACGTCAGCCTTATACTCTGGTATTCGGGCCGACTGGATGCGGACTATACCCAATAGTAAGGACTGCAGCAATGGAAAACGAAGAACATCAGATTTTCTAAGATTGGGACATTTCCATGTTTAAAGTGTAAGGCCTGCACGTCCATCAGTAGGGAAACCCATTTTATACATCTCCTTACTGGTAAACAGTATGGACCTAACACCATGGTCACCTGTTTAGCCACAGATATTGTGTATATAGCCACCTGCACCTTCTGTCCCTCATTTTATGTAGGGAAAACTAATTGCAGGTTGAATGATAGAATTTTGAGACATCTGTCAGCCATCAGACCTAAGGAGAAACAAAATGCTCTTTCAATACATGCAGAGAAATATCCAGGGCATCTATTCCTATTCCAAGCATTACAGAAAATAACTAAGGATAGCAGGAACAATGAGGTCTCTGGTTATACAGAGTATTGTGAAACCAGATGGATCATAGAACTTGGGGCAGACAGATATCCAGGACTCAATGGTGTGGTGCCTTTAAAACCTGTTTTGAATAGGCGTAGACCTTACATTCCTAAGTATTAACTGTTTTATTGATGGTCTCTTTTGATTGGAGCAATTCAGTTTAAAAAGAATTGTATGTTATTTGTTATTGTATGTCTGAAGAAGGGTTTGTGTACCTGAAAGCGCTAACATTCTCTGTGTTATATTAAATCATTTTAATTAATTTTACTGCCTGCTGGTCAATTGATCTTTTTTCATGATTTCTGTCTTTTTGGTTGGACTCAACCTTCATCACCTGTCACCTTTTGGATTTATTTTCTTTGCATATATTTTTTGGTGAAGGTGGACATGGCTCATTTGACTGGAGTTGTAGAGTTGGACTATCGGCCGGCTACACCAGTAGCAACATCTTATCTCAGGTAATGGTAATGATGTGATGGACATACCAGACACTGAGAATAATGAGTCTTTTATAAAATTATTTACTTCCTTTGAAAATGAACTTTACCAACTGAAACGTTTACAGTGGCAACGTTTACATTTAGAGGCATGTTTGCATTTCTGTATAGTTCCCCAAGGCATGAGAGTTTTGTGCATGCCCACTTATGGGGAACCCTATCCAGAACTTTTGATTCAATGGCAGCAAATTAATTTAGAGACGAGCTTTCAGTACATGCGCCTCCTGGTGGATTTTTTCAAACCAGAAGAGCTGAGGTTAAAGCAAGCCGTTCAGTCTAAACAATTAGAAATCAAAACAAACTATCGTAGTGAAATTTATGCAGTTAAGATGGACAAGTTGTATTGTGAAGTTAGTGCTTATGACACAAAGCTGCAACAGGTAAAGATGAAAAAATTAGAGAGAGATCATCTTGATTTTCAGCTCGGCAACATTTTTGTTTGGCCGAGAATTACATCTAACTTGTTGGGGAGGACTACAACTACCATCAATAAAACCAATGAGACATGTTTAATAGATGTGCAATGTCCTACAACCTCCAATAATCTATTGGCGAGGAGTTTTGCCGGGCGGATAGAGAGTGGAATGTGTGCAAGGGCTCTTATAGGGCTGTGTGGTGAAGGAGCATCATCGGTGAAGTGGCCTGTCGTTCAACAGTTGTTTCCACCCCACTGCCTGAACAGGTTGAACGGAGTCTGGAGCCAACAGGGGCTCAAGATGATGGTGCCAACGAAGTTGTAGATGTTATAGAAGATAATGATCCACTATGTCATACTGCCAGCTCTATAGTGGCGGGCATTTGCGTGAGTGAAGAGAGGACTACGTTGGATGCAGCCAGAGATTTGAACACTAGCGGAACTGTGAGCAGGGACAGTGTTGTAAGTTTAGGAGCGCGTCTGAAAACTCTCTACTCGCAGCTGGCTTTTCACCCCCTCCCTGTCCCAGTAAAGAAAAACGAGAGAAAAAAAATCAGACACACAAGGGGATGGGAACATGAAAAAGATGGACAACCGAGAAAGGAACAGGAGAAAGCTCTCCATATGACTAAATGTACTGATATCTTGGTTTATAACCTTTCTAGTTTTACATTGTCTGAATCACAGTTATGCGTACTGAGTAAAGGACTCAATTCTGTTCCAGTCACCAGGCATGTATTTACAGATGTGATGATTGAACTTGAAAAATTTGGTAGGAATTTACGTCTCAAGAAAATGTTTGGTGTTAATGAGAGACCCTCAACTTCAGGCTTAAGGAAACCAAGCATGTTCACACCCATATATGATCATACGCTGGATGTTTTTATTAAAACATGTGAGGAACAGTTATGAAATTTAGACAAATACAATAGTAATAAATGTTTCTATAATCTGACTTATGAAGAGAGACAGTCATTAAAAGCTCTAATGGACAATCCTAAACTGGTCATAAGGCCATCGGATAAAGGAGGGACCGTTATCCTGATGGACAGAGTTTATTATAATGACAAAGTTATATCTTTACTTAACAGTGGTTTAACCTATTCTAAGATAGATAGGATTGAAGTGAATCAAATAATCTTACATGTTACAAGTGTACTGTCTGAATTGAGAGAGCTTGGTGTTCCAATGAGATCTATAAGTTTGTTGAAGTTGAACATGCAGTCATACCCATTTTTAAGGCATTGCCTAAAATACATAAAGATCTGTTAGATCCACCTTTTAGGCCCATAGTTTCAGGGCAAGGTTGGGTCACAGAAAATTGCTCCATGTGGATAGAGTCCAAGTTAAAACCAGTTGTTAATGTTATCTCTAGGGTACTTAGAGACAGTGGACACTTTTTGACCAATTTATATTTATTTCTAGACCAACATGCATTCAATGATTTACATTTATTGGTAACCTTGGATGTAAGGGAATTGTTTACTGCGATACCGAATGGATATGGCCTACGGGCCGTTAGTAATCTTTTACAATAACAGGCAATGTGTGATCATAAAGAAGTAAAACAAATTAAGTGTTTTTTAGAATTAGTACTTGCACACTGTCTTTCTGTTTAATGAGCAGTATTACTGTCAAAAGTGGGGCGCAGCCATGGGCACCCCCTGAGCAAACTCTTACACAAATTTGGTTTTAGCGTTTTGGGAAGGTGATGTTGTTTTTAATTCTAAAAATGAGTGGTCACAACATTTGGCCTTTTATGTAAGTTTTGTGGATGGGCACCATTGAGTCCTTAAATCAGTTTGTTTCTTTTGAACATTCCACTGATTTTTTTCAGGTTCACTATGAACCATTTGTACACAGAGATTGAGTTTTTAGACAACTTACTGACACAGAAAGATAATGGTGTCATTCATTCCCAAGTCTATAGGAAACCCTGTTGGAAAAATGGGTTGCTGGCAAAAGATAGCATGCACCCAGGGTTTGTTTATCGAAATATAGTGAAGGGACAGTCTTTACGTCTATCTAGTCTTTGTGCAGAAGATGTGAGTTTTGCAGGAAGAAATGAACACTTTTAGCACTAGACTCGTGACCAGGGGTTATAAAGAGAAGGAAATTGAGGATACTTTACAGGATGTGGCTGAACTCAGATCAACAGAGGCAGCACCCTGGTTTTCCAGTAAGGGTGTAACAAATAAGGCTAGATACAGTCAACAAAATAGAAGGAATTCTAACAATAACAGAAAGAGCAAGGTACCAATAATGATTACGTATAGTAGTGATATACGATGGGTACAGGATGTGATTAAAACTAATTGGAGAATCCTAAAAACAGTTGATTCACTGAAAGAATTAGTTGGTGAACATCCTGATTTTGTTTTTAAGAGAAATAAAAATCTAAAGCAGATTTTATGTGATAAACAACCTAAAGAGAGAAATAAATTTACTAAGATTGGGACATTTCCATGTTTAAGGTATAAGGCCTGCACATCTATCAGTAGGGAAACCCATTTTATACATCCCCTTACTGATAAACAGTATGGACCTAACACCATGGTCACCTATTTATCCACAGATATTGTGTATATATAGCCACCTGCACCTGCTGTCCCTCATTTTATGTAGGGAAAACTAATTGCAGGTTGAAGGATAGAATTTTGAGACATCTGTCAGCCATCACACTTCAGGACACACAAAATGCTCTTTCAGTACATGTAGACAAATATCCAGGGCATCTATTCCTATTCCAAGCATTACAGAAAATAACTAAAGATAGCAGGAACAACGAGGTCTCTGGTTATACAGAGTACTGTGAAACCAGATGGATCATAAAACTTGGGGCACATAGATATCCAGGACTTAATGGTGTGGTACCTTTAAAGCCTGTTTTGAATAGGCGTAGACATTACATTCCTAAGTATTAATTGTTTTATTGATTGTCTCTTTTGATTGGAGCAATTCAGTTTAAAAAGAATTGTATGTTGTTTGTTATTGCATGTCTGAGGAAGGGTTGGAGTACCTGAAAGCGCTAACATTCTCTGTGTTATATTAAATAATTTTTATTAATTTTACTGCCTGGTGGTCTTTGGATCTTTTTCATGATTTCTGTCAGTATTTCAGGAGAAAGGTCTCTTTTCCTTTTAGCAGTTGGGTCCTGACTGCCCCGGATAAGGGAGATAAGATCCTCCACCATTTTAAGGATTTGAACTCGGGGTGGTAGAGCAGGAGAAAGATAGTGGCTAGAGGAAGATTTGCTAGGACAGGCCTTGCTTCTAGGGCTAGGAGTATCCATCGGTCTGAGAGAAATGGTAGTCGGAAGAGAAGACATTGTTTTTTGTCTAGATTTGGTAGTGAGAAAAACTTGCTCAGAAGCCGGTGCCTGCGTCACAGCTCCGGACTCAACCGAGGCAGAGACAACCAAAGACTCAGAAGATGAAGACTTCTGCAGCATACCAGACTCCGAAAGGGTCTCGGTACAGGTCTGTGAAGTTATCGGATTGGGCATCATGGTCTGCGAAGGCGTCTAACTGAATTCCGGAGAACTGATGACCTGCTTAGCGGTAAAGTCGTCAAAAGGCTTAGCCTTGTGTGGTCTGTCTATATCTGTATCTTTACATTTTTTCAGAATGTCTACGGCTGACGGACTCCACTTCAGAATGCGAAGACGGAAGATGAAAATACCTGCTACAATAAGAGCTCTACGACGAATGGTTCTCGTGTTAAACAGGGGACAGAAAGTACAGTTGTGTACACTTACCATAAATGTAGATGTTCGAGTGTATTCACTGTTGCAGTCATTACATTTGGGTAATCTGCTGGCAGGTTGCCCTTAGTCGGCCTGAATTCCAAAGTCTTGGGTCCTGCGTCGGTTGCTGTCTCCTCTTCCATGACGTCAGGTCGTCAGAAACATGCAGCCGACGCCATTTTCTTTAGTTTTTCTTGCCCCAGATATCAGGTGCTCCCAAAAAGGTAGCAAAAATAAATATATATATATATATATATATATATATATATATATATATATACATGCATCAATATAAACTTTACCTTCATCTACAAGCAAATACACCACATAGGTTGTAGAAGACAGAGAAGGAAAGATAAAATCCTGAATGACGGGGATGGCGGGAGGGTAACCTGGACTGCAACAGTGAATACACTCTAACATCTACATTTATTGTAAGTGTACACAACTGTACTATGTTCTTCATGTTTCACTGTTGCAGTCATTACATTTGGGTAGAATCCCAAAGCTATGATTGGGAGGCTGGAGCTAAACAGCATTAGGTGCGGCTATAAGGCCTTGCAGAACTGCAGTGGCAAAGCCTGCCCTGGACTTCGAGTAAAGAGGCAAATGATAATGCTTTGTAAAGGTGTGAACAGAACTCCAAGTAGCAGCCTCTAGAATGTCTTTGGTTGGTACTGTTCTGAGAAAGGCAGTAGCTGCAGCTCTGGTGGAATGAGACGCAACGCCCTTGGGCACAGGTTTACCATGGTGTAAGTAGCAGAAACGGATGCAGTGGCTTATCCACTTTGAAATTGTCTGCTTTGAAATAGCCTTTCCTTCTGATCCTGCAGCATATGTCACTAGTAACTGCTCAGTTTTTCTTAGCGCTTTAGTCCTGCTCAAACAGAATCTTAGCTGTCTGTGTACATCCAAGGAATGCAGAATTCTCTCCCCCTTGTTCTGCGGATTTGGATAAAAGGTTGGCAGATGAACTGTTTGGTTAAGAGCCACACTGGAAACCACCTTAGGCATAAATGTAGGATTTGTCCTCAGAGACACCCTGTCTGGGTAAAATATGATAAAGGCTCTACAGCCATGAGGGCCTGCAGCTCTGAAACTCTTCTTGCTGAAGTAATTGCTAGTAGCAGAGCTGTTTTCCATGATAAGAACTTTATATCAGTGGTAGCATCTGGTTCAAATGGAGACAGGGTGAGCTTTTCCAACACATAATTGAGGTCCCATGCAGGTAATGGTGATCTTCTAGGAGGCCTTAAATTTTTGGCTCCTCTAAGATACTGCTTTAGTAAAGGATGAGAAAAGATTGGTGGCTCTGTATTGTAATGAGCCGAAATGGCAGAGGCATGAATTTTAATTGATGAGAAAGATAGGCCTTTGTCAAGCATCTCAGTTAAGTATTGTAATATCTGAGGAATATTTGGTTCTGCTTTATCAGCTCCTTGTTCTTGATTCCAAGCACATAATCTCTTCCATTTACCAGCATAAGATTTTCTAGTACTAGGCCTTCTGGCTTCCAAAATGACATCCATCACAGCTTTACTGAGAGGTGTTGTTTGTATAACTACATGATCAGCCATGCTGACAGGTTCAGTGTCTGGAGTTGATTGTGCAGGATCTGATTGTTTTGCTGGAACAGTAGTTGAAGTCTTTGAGGTAAGGTCCAAGCTGGGTATTGAGACAAGTTCCTTATGATTGGGTACCAGTATTGGCGGGGCCAGTCCGGGGCAATTAGTATCATCTTTTGGTTTTTCTTGTCTGACTTTTAGGAGGACCTTGGGAAGAAGAGGCAGAGGAGGAAACCGTAAACTGATAGGTTTTTCCAACTGAAGGATAGGGCGTCCACTTTCTATGCTTGTCTGTGATAAGTCCTTGTGCAGAATCTTTTCAATTGATAATTTTGAGGAGAGGCAAATAGATCTATGTCTGGGATCCCCCATTTCTCTGTTATCATACTAGACTTGTGGATTTAGTTTCCACTCATGAGGATCCATAAGGTTTCTGCTTAAATAGTCTGCCAGAGTATTTTGCTTTCCTGGCAGGAACTGAGCTTGAAGATGTATTTGGTAGGTCAAAGCTGTGTCCCACAGTGCCATGGCTAATCTGCAAAGGGGGTATGAGTGTGTGCCCCCCCCCTGCTTGTTTATACACCACATGACCGTGGTGTTGTCCGTCTTTATCAGTAGTTGTAATGGATGAAGTAAGTCCTTGAAGGCCGTTAGGGCATTTTGAACAGCTAGCATCTCTTTCTGGTTGATATGTAGATGCATTTGTTTTGGGGTCCATGTGCCCTGAATGCATCTTCCTGCCATATGGGCCCCCCAGGCATAATCTGAATGAGTCTGTTAAGGTTTGGCTGGCAGTGGGTAGAGTGATGGCTCGCCCCATGTTTTGGTGACACAGAAACTCCTGTTGTAGGCAGGGAATGAGAGGAATCATTGTTTCCAGACTGTGTGAATGCTGACTCCATAAACTTTTTAGGTACCACTGAAGTTTCCTCATATGCAGTTTTGCATATGGAATCAGTCGGATGCAGGATGCCATGAAACCCAAAGCCTGCAGAATTTGACTTGCAGATAACTGGGTTTTTGTTGCCATCAGTTTGAAGTAAGTAGTCAGTTGCCTTTGCTTGTCTGGCATGAGGTAAGCCATCTGAACAGTTGTATTCAAGCTTGCAGCCATCTGAACAGTTGTATTCAAGCTTGCACCCAGGAATGTTATCTTTTGAGAGGGTACCATTTCTGATTTATTTTCGTTTATTGTGTACCCTAGGCATGTTAGAAGCCTTTTCACAAATGCCAGGTGATGAAGAAGAATGTCCTTGTTCTCCGCTTGAATGAGACAGTCGTCCAAGTAAGGATATATTTGTATACTTCTTTGTCTGCAAAATGCAATTACTGGTGCCAGGCACTTTGTAAAGACCCTGGGCGCAGTAGATAAGCCAAATGGCAGTGCAGGGAATTGGTAATGCATTAAGCCAGCCTTGAATCTGAGGTATCTTCTGCACAATTGTCTTACTGAGACATGCAGGTATGCCTCTTTTAGGTCTAATGTCACCAGCCAAGCATTCTTGCACAGCACGGGCAGAAGCTGCTGCAAAGTCAGCATTTTGAATTTTGGAATGTCCAGGTATGTGTTCAAAATCGATACATCCATTATTGGCTGCCAGGCCTTGTCCTTTCTGGGTACCAAGTACAGTTTTGAGTAAAAACCTTGTCCTTTTTCCTGTTCTGGTACTGGCTGAATGGCCCACGTATACAAGAGGGACGTAACCTGTTTCTGTGTCTCTGCCCATTGATTTTTTGGCAGATCTGGCCAACCGTTTGCCATTGGCAGAGTGTGGAAATGGAATATGTATCCCTGTGATACTATGTTTAGTACCCACTTGTCCTGGGTTATTAACTGCCAATTTTGAGCAAAAAGTGCTAATTTTCCCCCTAAGTGTGCTGCCAAAAAATAAGTGCTTGGTGTAGGCAGAGGGAAGTCATTGGGACTGTTTTCTGTAGGTTTCGCTTCATATCCTCCTAATTTGGAGGTAGAAGCACCCCATTGCTTTGACCTGTATGAATCTTGCGCCTGGTATCTGAAACCCTTAGGGTGTTTGGACTCCCTTTGAGCTCTGTTTGACACAGGAAAGGACCAATTTTCTGTAGGCCAGTGTCTACTGAATCTTGGTGGCTGCACTTGTAAGAAGTCTAACAGTTTGCACAGACTTAGCTTTGTCTTCCATTTTCTTTAAAACCTCTTCTGCCTTAATACCAAACAGAGTATCATGCTGTAAAGGTGCATCTAGCAATTTAGTTTTAACATGATCAGGCAAATTTTGTTCCTTTAGCCAGGCATGCCTCCTAATCACAGATCCAGTAACTGCGGCCCTGCAGAAGGCCTCTAAAGAATCAAAACCACATTGCAAAGTATGCTTTCCAACCTGTTCAGCTGCATGCAATAATTCCTGCAATTCTTTACTTTCTGCACATTCAGAAATCAACATCATTTTCTGTTTCAGCAATCCCATAACATGTTGTTGATACTTAAGCATATGAAATTGACAGTTTAAGGCCCTGATTGCCAAGGTTGCAGGTGTATAAGCCTTTTTTCCCCATCTGTTCATTGCCCTTGAATCTCTGTCAGAGAGGTAGGACTGTTTGCTGTTGAGGCCTTAATTCCCTTTGGACCCTGTGAAATAGTTTCAGGATCAGCAGCAGGGTTTCTAAATAAAAATTTATGTGAATCAGGGACCCTGTAATATCTGTCAGGCTTACTGGGTGCCGGAGAGGTAAGGAGTCGGGGGTCAAGCTTGACTCCGAAAACACATCATCCACAATGTCTAAAACAGGGGGAATGGATAAAGGCCTGTGCTGAGGGAGAAGAAGGAAATCCCTGAGCCTCTTTTTTGATTCAGAGAAATCTTGACTCTCCCAGTGAAAATGATCCCTCAAAGTATGCAAGGTTTCTCCAAATGAATAATCCTCAGGAGGAGATGCAGATGGTATAGACTCCTCTGCATCAGAATCCTCATAGGGAGGTATAGATAATTCTTGATCAGAAGAGGAATCAGAAGAAATAGAAACCCGATCTGAAGATTCATAATCAGTGTCTTGCCTAGGCCTCTTATCTGGAGGGGGATGGGTACCCCTGATCAAGGTAATAAGGTCTTCAGCCATTTTGATCATTTGTTTTTTAGGCATAGAGGCCTGTGCATGTGACTCATGCGTTGGTTTTTTAGTTTTAGAAGTTGCTTTTGTCTTTGGTTTTGCAGCTGTCGTCGGTTTGATATACAAATGTTGAGGTCTGAATACACCCTCAGAAGCCGATGCCTGCTCAGCGGCTCTGGACCCATCCGAGGGAGATACATCCGTCTGTCCAATACCTTGAGTATCTTGTGGCATACCGGACTCCACATGGGTGTCAGTAGAGGCCTGCGACTCAAAAGTAGCGGGTATCAGGGGCTGTGAAAGCACCTCACTGAGTACCAGCGAACCGGCGACTGGCTTAGGAGAAACTTCGTCATCGGTTTTGGATCTCGACTGCCTTTCTCTGTCCTTTTCTTTGCGTTTTTTATGTACTCCGGTAGTCGGATTGTTATCCGACAACATTTCTGGGTAGTTAAATCTGTTTCCAAAATACTTTGAGGCAAAATTATACCGACACTTAATAGTGCGTTGCTCAAATCTAGCACAAAATCGACAGCCAGGCACATTGTGATCAGGGCCTACGCAAGGAATACAGTATAAATGGAAATCCTTATGAGGTATTTGCTTCCCACAAGTAATACAATTATTAACTTTTTCTGGCATCGGTATGGAGCAAGAAAAAAGTTTCCCCAACGGGGTACTTCGCTTTAGTGAAGACTTCGGTTCTGAAACTCAAACTCGAATATTTCACTAGTCGGCCGACCAGCACTTGCGAAATGCTTCTGCTTTGGGCACTGTGCGGCAAGAAAGACTAAAGAAAATGGCATCGGCTGCATGTTTTATACCCCTGACGACCTGACATCATAGAAGAGGAGGCAGCAACCGACGCAGGACCCAAGACTTTGGAATTCAGGCCGACCAAGGGCAACCTGCCAGCAGATTACCCAAATGTAATGACTGCAACAGTGAAACACGAAGGACATCCAGCAACGGGGGACGTCGTGGTCTAGGCCTAAACAAGTGAAGCAGTATGAATGGAAGTCTCAGTGTGGGATTTGCTTTCCACAGGCGAGACAATTGTTAACTTTTTCGGACATCGGTTAGTGCAAGAAAAAAGGGTCCCCAATGGGGTACTTAGCTTTAGACGGTTTCAGCTGTAAATCAAACTCTGGTACCGACTGGCACACTTGCAAACTGTTTCTGCTACGGGCTCCACGGCAAGAAAGACTGATGTAATGGTGTCGACTGCTTTGCTTTATAGCACTGACAACCTGACATCAGTCAGCAAGCGACAGCAGCCTACGCAGAAAAACACAGACTCTGGTATTCGGGCTGGCCAAGGGCTACCACAGCAGGGATAACCCACAGATGATGACTGCAACAGTGAAGCACGAAGAACATCAGGGCAAACAAGCACACTGCTGATATACTGAAGTATACAGGAACAGAAACATTTCCTGCAGCATGATGTGGGGAGTGTTACGGGTTATACTTCAATTATCAGTGTCCACAGATGAGTTAATACAATTGAAACCGTGTGAGATTTCAAAGTGATGCGGTTAAAAGTCATCATAAATATGTGGTCAGATAATATAGAAGCATCATTTAAGAATTTAAATCTTGTTTTCCATTTCATGTTGAATTATGTTTTTGTAAAAGCTTTGTTACTTAACTCTATTAAAGCTTTAATTCCTACCCAGATGAGATAATAAACATTAAAGATGATTCATAAATTTCACTCTACCAAAAAGTATAAACGTAACGCACATACATGACACATCAAGCTGAAACTGTCATTTCATAAGTTTATAGGTAGGTACTAGGCTAACGGTCCTTCCAGGCCATTTTAAGCCTAGCCATTTTCCTTTTTTGTACTCAAAATAACTTATCCAATTTGGTTATAGATTGGTCTTACCTATCCCATGGTCAATAAAAATATATTATCCCTAAAGAGAATTACTGGGATCATACCATAGATAATTTGAGGGGACCAATGCATGGGATAAAACATTTAGGAGCTAGATCTGTCCATTAGTAGTTACAGGGGGCAGCCCTGGAGTACATTTTCTGTTTCTCATCCATAAATCTAAGTTGCTCTTCAAAATGGACAGGGATGAACTTTGTTTTATGTGGATGGGGAGTCTATTCCACGCAGAAGTATCCTCTGCGAAATAAGGTCTATATCATATGAGCGAATTGCACAAATTGCGAACGCTCATAATAATGAATGTACTGGACCTCGAACTTCCTATTGTGGGGGGCTGTGCCCCCCACCCCTACTAAATATATATTCTAACTCTGAGATCGCACTACAGTGAGGAAAGGGGAAATATCCCATTCTTCACTGTACCGCAATCTCAGAAAAAGCACTTTGAGGTCTGGTACGTTCGATATTATGAGCGTTTGCAATTTGTGCGATTCACTCATATGATACAGACCATGTGAAATATACCTGTCCCTCCAAACCATTTTGTTCTTGATGTGGAAGAAGTTTAGATCCCTAGGCAAAGTATTTCTGATGCCATCTGACTTACTGATGTGCAGTAAATCCATCAGTAATGTATCGGAGGATACCTTATATGCCCATCATAGTAGTTTGTAGGACACCTAGAATAGCGACAGTGTATTATATTTATAGTGAGTATATTTGAAACAGTGAATATGTGCTATAGTGAGAAATTAAAACAGAAAAGAGGAAATGACTCAGTGATATTACAGGAATATTATAGCATAAAGCAGGCACTGATCTACTATAAGACTCAACATTAAACTGAATACTACTCAAAATACCCAGTAAAGCTCACCCGAAAGGTATATCAAGTTCTACAGTGATTGTTGTGCTTAAAAGCATATTCTGTCATCATGGTATAATGGAGAAGTAATTCCTAATAAGGGTCCACAATTTACCACTTTTTTCAATTTTTTTCACGTCTTGGAACACAGGGACATCACATCAAGCCCAAACTATTCACTGACCAATGGACAGGCTGAAAGAACTCTTCAGACTATAA